>NC_056749.1:798127391-798314891 GCF_019279795.1 Protopterus annectens | reverse complement strand
CTTTTCTGGGAAGTAATTTAAGAAGCTTTTTTGTCAAATTTCTGAGTGATTTTTCACAGTCCGTCTGTAAAACCTATACAACATCTCAGCTGAGTTCTTCAGGTGTATGAGTCTACATGAGGAAATGTACAGGTCAGAAGCAGTGTGCTTCATAAATATTTGAGTGTTTTCTAGGTAACACAGACTCAAAATATTCAAAGTTATCGTTTTGGTGGCAACGTCAAGAACTGAAAATAAATACTAGAAAGCAATAATGTCACCACAATCAGTTTTTAAATTGAATTTGCTATTGATAAATGTATTCACAGGAGTAAACATTTTTGTGGCAACTCCAGAAAAAACATTTATTCAAGTTTACTCCACCCACTTCCATTTTGTTAAGTTGCTTTAGATGATGGTATATATGTTGCTCTTGTTTACTTGAGTTACTTGTGTTTCTGCATTAATGTTATGTCTGTTTTATTTCTTAATATGCATTTGCATTCATAAAAATTTTAATGTTGCTTGCTATATCTTCAGATTTACTTTTTATGTCAAAAGGTCCTGGCCAGGCCTTTCTACTGCATTTGTGTGTGTTTGAAGTGTAAGTCCTATGTTACAGTTGCTGTTTTCTATTGCTGTGAGTTCTGTTCTTGCTTTTTGTAACTCACTTCCTGACTTACCCTACACTGCTTCACATTCACTTTGTGAAGTGCTTTCACTTTTATCAGAAGTTCTTTTTTAATCGTTCAAATATCATTTACAATTCCTGATCAGGTAATATAGTGACATTTGAATTTTAGTGCTGTTATTAATGTAAAGAATGTCTAATTACTGCCACAGTCCTCATTAATTTTTGATCATTGTTATTATTATTTGTTATGCAGACATAAGAACAGGTTTGGGTTTGGATTGTATACTTCTAGTGTTCAATAATGCTCTTTATTGATTATTTTATTTATTTATGTATTTCAATGTTTCTGTGTTTGACATTTTTATAGCTAAATGACTTGTAAGGTGGTATCAATTTGCTGGATTTTGAAGTCTGTGAAAGAGAAAATGGGTCTGTATCTGAATGAGAGGTGCAGATGGCCTATACAATATTTCTTCCATATGTGGATTAGATTTGAAGTATAGGCAGCTAGCAATGTGACTGGTAGGTTTCCTTTCCAATTTTATAAGCATCATTCATTCAGATGATACAAACATACTTAAATCTATTTTTCTAGCTAACAATTTAGATTATTATATTTATATATGAAATGGTCCCAAACACTAGACCATTTTTAATCATGATGTGGGCCATTTAGCAACAGCAAGCATGCAACAGCATGTACATGAAGAAGAATACATGATACACATTCAGAGTAGTAAACTAGATACATACATAATTATTACCCCAGCATTTCATTTACCCTAAACAAGTATAAATAGACAAATAAATGTGCACAATAAAAAATCTCTAAGAAATAGAACAAACAGACACTAATTATGAGGATGATGATAATGATGATGGTGATGGTTATGAAGATGAAGAAGATAATGATCTTGAGGATGACAAATTGATTACATGATTGCAGTTGTGACCATAATATATGCAGTAATAAAAGAAATATTTACAGACTTTCAAAATCATATCAGCAATTGTGGAATGAGCTCCTATGTCACCAACAAACAGCAAAGCCACTACTAGTCTGGTATACTTATAGAGTGGACTATGAGCAGGTGAGGCCTAACTGGGATTTCTAGGACAGCTGTACTTGTGTCTGTATTACAGTGATGCATTGTCTAAAGCAAAATGGATGTCAGCTCAGGAAACTTGATCCTCCTTAATTCTACTTCAATCACACTGCCTAAAATAGACACAGTCCACCTATGACCAATTATAGTTTCATAGTTTCATAGTATAGTACTAGGCTATCTGCCCTGGGGCATTTGTAAGACTAGCCATAGTGATGTGGCTTTTGCCACCCCATGAAATGGTACAACAATATACAGAATAAATCTAGAATACTGTGCCTCTGTCTAGTAGTGACACAATGAAGGTCCCCTTATATAATAGAATTAGTTTACTGTGCCCCTGTCTAGCAGTGACACAGATGTGACCCCTGGGGTAAACTTACGATCTCCCATCCACTCATCAAGATTTCTCTTGAAGAGAGTCAGTGAGGGGCTCTGCCTAATATGAACTGGGATCCTGTTCCAAAGCATGGGAAGCCTCTGGGTTATGAATCTATCCCTCCAGCATGTCCTATTCATACTTGTGCTGAGGTTTAAGTCTTTAGCTCTCGTGGTCCTGATGGATTTGGATTTTTTGAGGTGGAGCATGTCCATCAGATCCTGATTGGACATGGCCTTGTACGTCAGGCAGAGATCACCTCTGAGCAGGGGGTATGCTACTGAATAGAGCTGAAGTTTCTTTAGTCTGGCAGAATAAGACATATGTTGGAGACCCTTGATCCTTTTGGTGATGTGCTTTTGTGGTCTCTCCAGCTGTTGCAAATGCCAGGTGAGGTACATACCAAATGGGGCATTGTACTCAATCATGGGTCTGATGAGGAAGGAATATAGGGGTACAATGACATCCTTGGATCTGGATGTGAATCCCTTCATGATGAGGTGTGCAAGGTAGAATGTTTTTCCAACCACTTTGGCAACGTGGGTGTCAAATGAGAGGTCGCTGTCTACTTGGGTCCCTAGGTCTCTGATTACTTTTTCCGTACTCAGTGGGTTGCTGTCTATGTGATAATTTGTGGGTACTTTGTTTTTTCCAAAAGGGATGACTATACATTTTTTGGCATTTAGTTTAAGGCCGTGACTACAGCACCAGTTGTCCGTTTCAGTGAGGCCTTTTTGTAGGACGTGTGTGTCTGCTGGTGTATCGACTATGGCGCCTAGTTTGCAGTCATCTGCGAACTTTGTCAGCCACAGCCCTCCCATGTTTGCTTTAACATCTGAGAAATAAATGCCGAACAAGAGGGGTCCCAGAACAGATCCCTGTGGGACACCACTTGTGACTGGTTTTGACTCTGACATTGCTCCAGTGATTTTAACTTTATGGGTTCTGTCCTTTAGCCAGTTTGCAACCCATCTAGTGACATAAGGGTTTACTTTTAAGCTGTTTAGCTTATCTATGATGCCTGAGTGGGGTATTGTGTCGAAGGCCTTAGCCAAGTCCAGGTATGCTGTATGGACTGCTTTGCCCTCATCAATGGCTCTAGTGACTGTTTTGAAAAAGTCAACCAGGTTTAAAAGGCAGGATCTGCACTTTACAAAGCCGAACTGGGTGGGGTCAAGTGTCTGTAGGTCCCCTATGTCTCTGTTTATGAGTTCCATAATGATACTTTCCATAGCTTTGCAGACCAGGCTAGTTAAGCTTATGGGGCGGTAGTTTCCAGGGTCTGTAGAGGCACCCCCCTTGTGGAGTGGGACCCCTGTTGCTGTACGCCAGTGTTCAGGTACATATCCCGAAGTAAGGCTAAGGTTAAATAGCATTTTTATGTGTGGGTTTAGCTCCTCTTGGAGTTCATGTAACACAGAACCCGGGATACCGTCAGGTCCCATTGATGCTGTGTTTTTTGCTTTGTTTAGGGCGGTTCTCACTTGGACATCTGAGATGACAGGGAGATTACATTCAGCTGGGATAAGTATTTCTTCTTTTGGGGGTGAAGGAGGCGAGAAATTTGCACTGAACCTGTCAGCCAGAATGTTAGCAATATCTGTGGGTTCAGTGTATTTTTTGTTGTTGTGAACCAACTCTGAGCATATCTGAGGGTTTCCGCCCAGGTTCCTAACATAGCTGAAGAAGGCTTTGTGGTTATCTTTAGTGTCCTTAGCGATTTTTCTCTCAAAGTTTGCCTTGGATGTTTTTATGAGAGAACGTAGTTTTCTGCTAATGTTGATCAGAGATGTCTTCCCTTCATGGGATTTCGCTCTGATGTGCAGTAGCATCCTTCTTTTGCTATACAATTTTTTTATGGCTGAGGTCCACCAGACAGGACGCTTACATTTGGTGGAGAGGGACTTGGATTTGTTTGGGATTGCATGATCTAGGCATTCTTGGAGATGTCCATAGAAAGCATTTGTGAAGGATTCGGCATTGTGGGATGTGGTATCCACTGGCACAGTGGGCTTAAAGGATACCATCTCAGTCATAAGAAGAGTGAAGTCTGCTTTTGAGAAGTTTTTCACTGTGGTCTTTTGTGCTGGGGGTGGAGGTGGGATATGTATATCCAGGGTGATTAGTTTGTGGTCAGATCTCACTAGTGAGGGGTATACTTCCGGTGTGGAGCATTTTGTCCCCATGTTTGTGATGATCAGCTCTAGTATATTATCTCCCCTAGTGGGAGAGGTGACTAGTTGTTCCAGTGCATTTGAATTTATGAATTCCAGGAAACTTTGGGCTAGGGTATTAGGGCTAGAATAATGTACCCAATCTATGTTTGGGTAGTTGAAGTCTCCCAGTATGATGGTATTTTGTGATACATTCATATCCTCCAATGTCTTCAGGAAGGCTGAGTGGGGTTCTTGAGATTGGGAGGGTGGTCTGTAACATGCTACCAGTTGTATAGCAGTTTTGCCTATGGTTAGTTGCACCTGTATGGTCTCTGTTGCTTCATGTGTTGCTACTAACCTGGAGGTGTGGGTGTCCTTTATGAATATGGACACTCCCCTCCTTGTGGTCCGCCCGGTTTTGGGGCGAAAAGCATGATACGAGGTATAGCCTGGTAGCTGGGGTGCTCTCAGGAGCCTTGAACCAGGTTTCAGTTACTGCACAGACATCGATGTTCTCCATGCTGAGGAGTGCATCAAGTGCCTGCATCTTGAGATTTAGACTTCTGGCGTTGAGCAGCATTACCCTTAGTTTTTTTCCATTTTTGTTTTCTAAGGAGGTGGGTTTGTCTTTTGAGCCTTGCCTAAAAAAGGCACTATGGGGGTGGCAAGAGCCTTAGCCAATATCCGGAAGCCCAGTGGTGACAGGTGTAAGCCATCCCTTGCAAAGCAGCGTGGCTTGTCCAACATATCATCCCAGGCAGACAGACATTGGATCCCCTTAGAATGACACCAGTACTTGAGCCAATTGTTATAGCTGATTATCTTGTCTTTGTATTGTGGTATCATTCTTGGTGAGGGCAGGATGCTGCTCAGGGTCAGGGTCATACCAGCCTGGGCTACAGAATTGGAGAGCTCCTCTATGTCTCTTTTCATGTAGTCCAGGGAGGTATGTCTCAGGTCATTCACACCAGCATGGACAATGACGGAGTCATATTTGTACTTGTTTTGGAGTGACCTGAGTGCGTGTGTTATGTGGCAGATCCTAGCTCCCGATAGACAGCTCACAGTCACCTTCTCCTTGTTCAGCCTGGTCAGTGGGACATCAGTGTGTCTGACTATGGAGTCACCTATTACTAGTGTATCAGGCAAGGTGTTTGGCCTTAAGTGCTGCGATTGGTCGACACACTGATTTATTGAAGTATGTGTTGCATGTGTTTTGTTTTGAGGTGGTGGATTTTTGGATGTCTGCTTTGGGAGCCTCTGTTGTTCTGGTAAGTTTTTTATTAGAGCCTCCGAGTATGTCTTTGTGTTTTATGTGTTTGGTTTGCAGTTGTGGTAGGTCTATGTGGGACTGGGATTGTTGTGTGTGTGGTTGCCATCTCCTCCTGTCTGGTCATGCCAGCCCTGAGTTGAGAGAGTTCAGCCTCCAGTTTGGCTATATAGTTGCATCTCTCACATGTATTTGTGTTTGTTGGGAGGAGGAGAGGGTTGTCTGTGTGCATGAGACAATTGTAGCATTGTCTCAAGATACCCAGATTGACCAGCTGAACTGGAGACGATGCCAGTAATCTACCACTCGACATGCTAGAACAGTATAAGGGAGTGGTACACCTTTAAGGGAAGTGGATATTCACAGGGGTGGTAAGTAGATGTAGTGCTTTACTTAGTACGAGAGTGCTTACTTAGTAGAGAAGTATTGAGAACAAGTGCTAGGCGTATAATACAGTGAGTAGTCTGGTTATTCTAAGAGTAGAGCTTCCTTAAGGGAAAATTTGAAGAGCAGACTTGGCGGAGCCAGAAAAAGTTTAACCTTGTTAAACCGGTGCTGCGCTATGCGCACAACCGCGCAAAGCCGTGCAAACGCGGATTTTAAACAGTGAACTACAAAAGAGCTAGAAATGGTCCAAAACAACCAATTACTACAGCTTCATGTGCTTAGGTCACTTCCCCCAAGGACAGGTAGGCTGCTCAAGGCTCCCCACTCCCACTGGTGAGCAAAGAAACGTCCTTCTATCCAAGTAAGGTAATGGACAACACAGGAACTACACCACAGCCCAGAATACAGCAATGCCTGTAAACCGGTCTAAACTAGTCTAGGAAGGCGGGAAAATAAGGATCATTTTTTTGTTTTTTTGGTAGAAACACACAGAAAATGCAGAAACAGTGATAAATTAGTTACACAGGCTAGCACAATTTAGTGGGCAGCCTCCACAGTTAAATTAAACAAACAAACAAGCAAACTTTCGATCAAATTCGACTAAAATGTAACTTTAAGTGCAGATTTTAAAATAATGCAGCAATCAGTTAAAAAACAGTTCAGGCTGGTTCAAGGTAAGCTACAAAAGCTATTACAAGTGAAAAAAAAGCAAAGATACTTAAATCCAGAAGGTAGTCACTTTTCTGAGTTCCCTGCTGCTAGGACCACTCTGTAAACCCACGTGGAGCTTGTCTGAGCAGTATAGCCAGAAAAAAACGCCCAGAGGCGGATTTTAAACAGTGAACTACAAAAGAGCTAGAAATGGTCCAAAACAACCAATTACTACAGCTTCTTGTGCTGAGGTCACTTCCCCCAAAGACAGGTAGGCTGCTCAAGGCTCCCCACTCCCACTGGTGAGCAAAGAAACTTCCTTCTATCTAAGTAAGGTAATGGACAACACAGGAACTACACCACAGCTCAGAATACAGCAATGCCTGTAAACTGGTCTAAACTAGTCGAGGAAGGTGGGAAAACAAGGATTATTTTTTTGTTTTTTTTTTTGGTATAAACACACAGAAAATGCAGAAACAGTGATAAATTAGTTACAGAGGCTAGCACAATTTAGTGGGCAGCCTCCACAGTTAAATTAAACAAACAAACAAGCAAACATTCGATTAAATTCGACTAAAATGTAACTTTAAGTGCAGATTTTAAAATAATGCAGCAATCAGTTAAAAAACAGTTCAGGCTAGTTCAAGGTAAGCTACAGAAGCTATTCCAAGTGAAAAAAAAGCAAAGATACTTAAATCCAGAAGGTAGTCACTTTTCTGAGTTCCCTGCTCCTAGAACCACTCTGTAAACCCACGTGGAGCTTGTCTGAGCAGTATAGCCAGAAAAAAATGCCCAGAGGCGGATTTTAAACAGTGAACTACAAAAGAGCTAGAAATGGTCCAAAACAACCAATTACTACAGCTTCTTGTGCTGAGGTCACTTCCCCCAAGGACAGGTAGGCTGCTCAAGGCTCCCCACTCCCACTGTTGAGCAAAGAAACTTCCTTCTATCTAAGTAAGGTAATGGACAACACAGGAACTACACCACAGCCCAGAATACAGCAATGCCTGTAAACTGGTCTAAACTAGTCGAGGAAGGTGGGAAAACAAGGATTATTTTTTTTGTTTTTTTGTTTTTTTGGTATAAACACACAGAAAATGCAGAAACAGTGATAAATTAGTTACAGAGGCTAGCACAATTTAGTGGGCAGCCTCCACAGTTAAATTAAACAAACAAACAAGCAAACATTCGATTAAATTCGACTAAAATGTAACTTTAAGTGCAGATTTTAAAATAATGCAGCAGTCAGTTAAAAAACAGTTCAGGCTAGTTCAAGGTAAGCTACAGAAGCTATTCCAAGTGAAAAAAAGCAAAGATACTTAAATCCAGAAGGTAGTCACTTTTCTGAGTTCCCTGCTCCTAGAACCACTCTGTAAACCCACGTGGAGCTTGTCTGAGCAGTATAGCCAGAAAAAAATGCCCAGAGGCGGATTTTAAACAGTGAACTACAAAAGAGCTAGAAATGGTCCAAAACAACCAATTACTACAGCTTCTTGTGCTGAGGTCACTTCCCCCAAGGACAGGTAGGCTGCTCAAGGCTCCCCACTCCCACTGGTGAGCAAAGAAACTTCCTTCTATCCAAGTAAGGTAATGGATAACACAGGAACTACACCACAGCCCAGAATACAGCAATGCCTGCAAAATGGTCTAAACTAGTCGAGGAAGGCGGGAAAACAAGGATTATTTTTTTGTTTTTTTTTTGGTAGAAACACACAGAAAATGCAGAAACAGTGATAACTTAGTTACACAGGCTAGCACACTTTAGTGGCCAGCCTCCACAGTTAAATTAAACAAACAAACAAGCAAACTTTCGATCAAATTCGACTAAAATGTAACTTTAAGTGCAGATGTTAAAATAATGCAGCAATCAGTTAAAAAACAGTTCAGGCTAGTTCAAGGTAAGCTACAGAAGCTATTCCAAGTGAAAAAAAAGCAAAGCTACTTAGATCCAGAAGACAGTCACTTTTCTGAGTTCCCTGCTGCTAGGACCACTCTGTAAACCCACGTGGAGCTTGTCTGAGCAGTATAGCCAGAAAAAAAACACCCAGAGGTGGATTTTAAACAGTGAACTACAAAAGAGCTAGAAATGATCCAAAACAACCAATACTACAGCTTCTTGTGCTGAGGTCACTTCCTCCAAGGACAGGTAGGCTGCTCAAGGCTCCCCACTCCCACTGGTGAGCAAAGAAACTTCCTTCTATCCAAGTAAGGTAATGGACAACACAGGAACTACACCACAGCCCAGAATACAGCAATGCCTGTAAACTGGTCTAAACTAGTCAAGGAAGGCGGGAAAACAAGGATTATTTTTTAGTTTTTTTGTTTTTTGGTAGAAACACACAGAAAATGCAGAAATAGTGATAAATTAGTTACACAGGCTAGCACACTTTAGTGGGCAGCCTCCACAGTTAAATTAAACAAACAAACAAGCAAACTTTCGATCAAATTAGACTAAAATGTAACTTTAAGTGCAGATTTTAAAATAATGCAGCAATCAGTTAATAAACAGTACAGGCTAGTTCAAGGCAAGCTACAGAAGCTATTCCAAGTGAAAAAAAAGCAAAGATACTTAAATCCAGAAGGTAGTCACTTTTCTCAGTTTACTGCTGCTAGGACCACTCTGTAAACCCACGTGGAGCTTGTCTGAGCAGTATAGACAGGAAAAAAATGCCCAGGGGCGGATTTTAAACAGTGAACTACAAAAGAGCTAGACGTGGTCCAAAACAACCAATTACTACAGCTTCTTGTGCTGAGGTCACTTCCCCCAAAGACAGGTAGGCTGCTCAAGGCTCCCCACTCCCACTGGTGAGCAAAGAAACATCCTTCTATCCAAGTAAGGTAATGGACAACACAGGAACTACACCACAGCCCAGAATACAGCAATGCCTGTAAACTGGTCTAAACTAGTCGAGGAAGGCGGGAAAACAAGGATTATTTTTTTTTTTTTTTTTTTTTTTGGTAGAAACACACAGAAAATGCAGAAACAGTGATAAATTAGTTACACAGGCTAGCACACTTTAGTGGGCAGCCTCCACAGTTAAATTAAGCAAACAAACAAGCAAACTTTCGATCAAATTCGACTAAAATGTAACTTTAAGAGCAGATTTTAAAATAATGCAGCAAACAGTTAAAAAACAGTTCAGGCTAGTTCAAGGTAAGCTACAGAATCTATTCCAAGTGAAAAAAAAAACAAAGATACTTAAATCTAGATGATAGTTGCTTTTCTGAGTTCCCTGCTGCTAGGACCACTCTGTAAACCCACGTGGAGCTTGTCTGAGCAGTATAGCCAGAAAAAAACGCCCAGAGGTGGATTTTAAACAGTGAACTACAAAAGAGCTAGAAATGGTCCAAAACAACCAATTACTACAGCTTCTTGTGCTGAGGTCACTTCCCCCAAGGACAGGTAGGCTGCTCAAGGCTCCCCACTCCCACTGGTGATCAAAGAAACTTCCTTCTATCCAAGTAAGGTAATGGACAACACAGGAACTACACCACAGCCCAGAATACAGCAATGCCTGTAAACTGGTCTAAACTAGTCGAGGAAGGCGAGAAAACAAGGATTATTTTTTTGTTTTTTTTTTGGTAGAAACACACAGAAAATGCAGAAACAGTGATACCTTAGTTACACAGGCTAGCACACTTTAGTGGGCAGCCTCCACAGTTAAATTAAACAAACAAACAAGCAAACTTTCGATCAAATTCGACTAAAATGTAACTTTAAGTGCAGATTTTAAAATAATGCAGCAATCAGTTAAAAAACAGTTCAGGCTAGTTCAAGGTAAGCTACAGAAGCTATTCCAAGTGAAAAAAAGCAAAGATACTTAAATCCAGAAGGTAGTCACTTTTCTGAGTTCACTGCTGCTAGGACCACTCTGTAAACCCACGTGGAGCTTGTCTGAGCAGTATAGACAGGAAAAAATGCCCAGAGGTGGATTTTAAACAGTGAACTACAAAACAGCTAGAAATGGTCTAAAACAACCAATTACTACAGCTTCTTGTGCTGAGGTCACTTCCCCCAAGGACAGGTAGGCTGCTCAAGGCTCCCCACTCCCACTGGTGAGCAAAGAAACTTCCTTCTATCCAAGCAAGGTAATGAACATTACAGGAACTACACCACAGCCCAGAATACAGCAATGCCTGTAAACTGGTCTAAACTAGTCAAGGAAGGCGGGAAAACAAGGATTATTTTTTTGTTTTTTTTTTTTGGTAGAAACACACAGAAAATGCAGAAACAGTGATAAATTAGTTACACAGGCTAGCACACTTTAGTGGGCAGCCTCCACAGTTAAATTAAACAAACAAACAAGCAAACTTTCGATCAAATTCGACTAAAATGTAACTTTAAGTGCAGATTTTAAAATAATGCAGCAATCAGTTAAAAAACAGTTCAGGCTAGTTCAAGGTAAGCTACAGAATCTATTCCAAGTGAAAAAAAAGCAAAGATACTTAAATCCAGAAGGTAGTCGCTTTTCTGAGGTCCCTGCTGCTAGGACCACTCTGTAAACCCACGTGGAGCTTGTCTGAGCAGTATAGCCAGAAAAAAATGCCCAGAGGTGGATTATAAACAGTGAACTACAAAAGAGCTAGAAATGGTCCAAAACAACCAATTACTACAGCTTCTTGTGCTGAGGTCACTTCCCCCAAGGACAGGTAGGCTGCTCAAGGCTCCCTACTCCCACTGGTGAGCAAAGAAATTTCCTTCTATCCAAGTAAGGTAATGGACAACACAGGAACTACACCACAGCCCAGAATAAAGCAATGCCTGTAAACTGGTCTAAACTAGTAGACGAAGGTGGGAAAACAAGGATTATTTTTTTTGTTGTTTTGTTGTTTTGGATGAAACACACAAAAAATGCAGAAACAGTGATAAATTAGTTACACAGACTAGCACACTTTAGTGGGCAGCCTCCACAGCTAAATTAAACAAACAAACAAGCAAACTTTCGATCAAATTCGACTAAAATTTAACTTTAAGTGCAGATTTTAAAATAATGCAGCAATCAGTTAAAAAACAGTTCAGGCTAGTTCAAGGTAAGCTACAGAAGCTATTCCAAGTGAAAAAAAGCAAAGATACTTAAATCCAGAAGGTAGTCGCTTTTCTGAATTCCCTGCTGCTAGGACCACTCTGTAAACCCACATGGAGCTTGTCTGAGCAGTATAGCCAGGAAAAAACGCCCAGAGGCGGATTTTAAACAGTGAACTACAAATGAGCTAGAAATGGTCGAAAACAACCAATTACTACAGCTTTTTGTGCTGAGGTCACTTCCCCCAAGGACAGGTTGGCTGGTCAAGGCTCCCCACTCCCACTGGTGAGCAAAGAAACTTCCTTCTATCCAAGTAAGGTAATGGACAACACAGGAACTACACCACAGCCCAGAATACAGCAATGCCTGTAAACTGGTCTAAACTAGTCGAGGAAGGCGGGAAAACAAGGATTATTTTTTTTTTTTTGTTTTTTTGGTAGAAACACACAGAAAATGCAGAACAGTGATAAATTAGTTACACAGGCTAGCACACTTTAGTGGGCAGCCTCCACAGTTAAATTAAAGAAACAAAGAAGCAAACTTTCAATCAAATTCGACTAAAATGTAACTTTAAGTGCAGATTTTAAAATAATGCAGCAATCAGTTAAAAAACAGTTCAGGCTAGTTCAAGGTAAGCTACAGAATCTATTCCAAGTGAAAAAAAAGCAAAGATACTTAAATCTAGAAGATAGTTGCTTTTCTGAGTTCCCTGCTGCTAGGACCACTCTGTAAACCCACGTGGAGCTTGTCTGAGCAGTATAGCCAGAAAAAAACACCCAGAGGTGGATTTTAAACAGTGAACTACAAAAGAGCTAGAAATGGTCCAAAACAACCAATTACTACAGCTTCTTGTGCTGAGGTCACTTCCCCCAAGGACAGGTAGGCTGCTCAAGGCTCCCTACTCCCACTGGTGAGCAAAGAATTTTCCTTCTATATAAGTAAGGTAATGGACAACACAGGAACTACACCACAGCCCAGAATACAGCAATGCCTGTAAACTGGTCTAAACTAGTAGAAGAAGGTGGGAAAACAAGGATTATTTTTTTTTGTTGTTTTGTTTTTTGGATGAAACACACAAAAAATGCAGAAACAGTGATAAATTAGTTACACAGGCTAGCACACTTTAGTAGGCAGCCTCCACAGTTAAATTAAACAAACAAACAAGCAAACATTCGATCAAATTCGACTAAAATGTAACTTTAAGTGCAGATTTTAAAATAATGCAGCAATCAGTTAAAAAACAGTTCAGGCTAGTTCAAGGTAAGTTACAGAAGCTATTCCAAGTGAAAAAAAAGCAAAGATACTTAAATCCAGAAGGTAGTCGCTTTTCTGAGTTCCCTGCTGCTAGAACCACTCTGTAAACCCACTTGGAGCTTGTCTGAGCAGTATAGCCAGAAAAAAACGCCCAGAGGCGGATTTTAAACAGTGAACTACAAAAGAGCTAGAAATGGTCCAAAACAACCAATTACTACAGCTTCTTGTGCTGAGGTCACTTCCCCCAAGGACAGGTAGGCTGCTCAAGGCTCCCCACTCCCACTGGTGAGCAAAGAAACTTCCTTCTATCCAAGTAAGGTAATGGACAACACAGGAACTACACCACAGCCCAGAATACAGCAATGCCTGTAAACTGGTCTAAACTAGTCGAGGAAGGAAGAAAACAAGGATTTT
Organism: Protopterus annectens; assembly: GCF_019279795.1. Classification (NCBI taxonomy): domain Eukaryota; kingdom Metazoa; phylum Chordata; order Ceratodontiformes; family Protopteridae; genus Protopterus; species Protopterus annectens. Next base: position 798,301,637 of record NC_056749.1, on the reverse strand, counting down.
TTTTTGTTTTTTTGTTTTTTTGGTAGAAACACACAGAAAATGCAGAACAGTGATAAATTAGTTACACAGGCTAGCACACTTTAGTGGGCAGCCTCCACAGTTAAATTAAACAAACAAACAAGCAAACTTTCAATCAAATTCGACTAAAATGTAACTTTAAGTGCAGATTTTAAAATAATGCAGCAATCAGTTAAAAAACAGTTCAAGCTAGTTCAAGGTAAGCTACAGAAGCTATTCCAAGTGAAAAAAAAACAAAGATACTTAAATCTAGAAGATAGTTGCTTTTCTGAGTTCCCTGCTGCTAGGACCACTCTGTAAACCCACGTGGAGCTTGTCTGAGCAGTATAGCCAGAAAAAAATACCCAGAGGTGGATTTTAAACAGTGAGTTACAAAAGAGCTAGAAATGGCCCAAAACAACCAATTACTACAGCTTCTTGTGCTGAGGTCACTTCCCCCAAGAACAGGTAGGCTTCTCAAGGCTCCCCACTCCCACTGGTGAACAAAGAAACTTCCCTCTATCCAAGTAAGGTAATGCACAACACAGGAACTACACCACAGCCCAGAATACAGCAATGCCTGTAAACTGGTCTAAACTAGTCGAGGAAGGCAGGAAAACAAGGATTATTTTTTTGTTTTTTTGTTTTTTTGGTAGAAACACACAGAAAATGCAGAAACAGTGATAACTTAGTTACACAGGCTAGCACACTTTAGTGGGCAGCCTCCACAGTTAAAATATCAAACAAACAAGCAAACTTTCGATCAAATTCGACTAAAATGTAACTTTAAGTGCAGATTTTAAAATAATGCAGCAATCAGTTAAAAAACAGTTCAGGCTAGTTCAAGGTAAGCTACAGAAGCTATTCCAAGTGAAAAAAAGCAAAGATACTTAAATCCAGAAGGTAGTCGCTTTTCTAAGTTCCCTGCTGCTAGGACCACTCTGTAAACCCACATGGAGCTTGTCTGAGCAGTATAGCCAGAAAAAAATGCCCAGAGGCGGATTATAAACAGTGAACTACAAAAGAGCTAGAAATGGTCCAAAACAACCAATTACTACAGCTTCTTGTGCTGAGGTCACTTCCCCCAAGGACAGGTAGGCTGCTCAAGGCTCCCCACTCCCACTGGTGAGCAAAGAAACTTCCTTCTATCCAAGTAAGGTAATGGATAACACAGGAACTACACCACAGCCCAGAATACAGCAATGCCTGTAAACTGGTCTAAACTAGTCGAGGAAGGCGGGAAAACAAGGATTATTTTTTTGTCTTTTTGTTTTTTTTGGTAGAAACACACAGAAAATGCAGAAACAGTGATAACTTAGTTACACAGGCTAGCACACTTTAGTGGCCAGCCTCCACAGTTAAATTAAACAAACAAACAAGCAAACTTTCGATCAAATTCGACTAAAATGTAACTTTAAGTGCAGATGTTAAAATAATGCAGCAATCAGTTAAAAAACAGTTCAGGCTAGTTCAAGGTAAGCTACAGAAGCTATTCCAAGTGAAAAAAAAGCAAAGATACTTAGATCCAGAAGGTAGTCACTTTTCTGAGTTCCCTGCTGCTAGGACCACTCTGTAAACCCACGTGGAGCTTGTCTGAGCAGTATAGCCAGAAAAAAAACACCCAGAGGTGGATTTTAAACAGTGAACTACAAAAGAGCTAGAAATGATCCAAAACAACCAATACTACAGCTTCTTGTGCTGAGGTCACTTCCTCCAAGGACAGGTAGGCTGCTCAAGGCTCCCCACTCCCACTGGTGAGCAAAGAAACTTCCTTCTATCCAAGTAAGGTAATGGACAACACAGGAACTACACCACAGCCCAGAATACAGCAATGCCTGTAAACTGGTCTAAACTAGTCGAGGAAGGCGGGAAAACAAGGATTATTTTTTTGTTTTTTTTGTTTTTTTGGTAGAAACACACAGAAAATGCAGAAATAGTGATAAATTAGTTACACAGGCTAGCACACTTTAGTGGGCAGCCTCCACAGTTAAATTAAACAAACAAACAAGCAAACTTTCGATCAAATTAGACTAAAATGTAACTTTAAGTGCAGATTTTAAAATAATGCAGCAATCAGTTAATAAACAGTTCAGGCTAGTTCAAGGCAAGCTACAGAAGCTATTCCAAGTGAAAAAAAAGCAAAGATACTTAAATCCAGAAGGTAGTCACTTTTCTGAGTTTACTGCTGCTAGGACCACTCTGTAAACCCACGTGGAGCTTGTCTGAGCAGTATAGACAGGAAAAAAATGCCCAGAGGCGGATTTTAAACAGTGAACTACAAAAGAGCTAGACGTGGTCCAAAACAACCAATTACTACAGCTTCTTGTGCTGAGGTCACTTCCCCCAAGGACAAGTAGGCTGCTCAAGGCTCCCCACTCCCACTGGTGAGCAAAGAAACATCCTTCTATCCAAGTAAGGTAATGGACAACACAGGAACTACACCACAGCCCAGAATACAGCAATGCCTGTAAACTGGTCTAAACTAGTCGAGGAAGGCGGGAAAACAAGGATTATTTTTTTTTTTTTTTTTTTGGTAGAAACACACAGAAAATGCAGAAACAGTGATAAATTAGTTACACAGGCTAGCACACTTTAGTGGGCAGCCTCCACAGTTAAATTAAGCAAACAAACAAGCAAACTTTCGATCAAATTCGACTAAAATGTAACTTTAAGAGCAGATTTTAAAATAATGCAGCAAACAGTTAAAAAACAGTTCAGGCTAGTTCAAGGTAAGCTACAGAATCTATTCCAAGTGAAAAAAAAGCAAAGATACTTAAATCTAGATGATAGTTGCTTTTCTGAGTTCCCTGCTGCTAGGACCACTCTGTAAACCCACGTGGAGCTTGTCTGAGCAGTATAGCCAGAAAAAAACGCCCAGAGGTGGATTTTAAACAGTGAACTACAAAAGAGCTAGAAATGGTCCAAAACAACCAATTACTACAGCTTCTTGTGCTGAGGTCACTTCCCCCAAGGACAGGTAGGCTGCTCAAGGCTCCCCACTCCCACTGGTGATCAAAGAAACTTCCTTCTATCCAAGTAAGGTAATGGACAACACAGGAACTACACCACAGCCCAGAATACAGCAATGCCTGTAAACTGGTCTAAACTAGTCGAGGAAGGCGAGAAAACAAGGATTATTTTTTTGTTTTTTTTTTTGGTAGAAACACACAGAAAATGCAGAAACAGTGATACCTTAGTTACACAGGCTAGCACACTTTAGTGGGCAGCCTCCACAGTTAAATTAAACAAACAAACAAGCAAACTTTCGATCAAATTCGACTAAAATGTAACTTTAAGTGCAGATTTTAAAATAATGCAGCAATCAGTTAAAAAACAGTTCAGGCTAGTTCAAGGTAAGCTACAGAAGCTATTCCAAGTGAAAAAAAAGCAAAGATACTTAAATCCAGAAGGTAGTCACTTTTCTGAGTTCACTGCTGCTAGGACCACTCTGTAAACCCACGTGGAGCTTGTCTGAGCAGTATAGATAGGAAAAAATGCCCAGAGGTGGATTTTAAACAGTGAACTACAAAACAGCTAGAAATGGTCCAAAACAACCAATTACTACAGCTTCTTGTGCTGAGGTCACTTCCCCCAAGGACAGGTAGGCTGCTCAAGGCTCCCCACTCCCACTGGTGAGCAAAGAAACTTCCTTCTATCCAAGTAAGGTAATGAACATTACAGGAACTACACCACAGCCCAGAATACAGCAATGCCTGTAAACTGGTCTAAACTAGTCAAGGAAGGCGGGAAAACAAGGATTATTTTTTGTTTTTTTGGGTTTTTTTTGGTAGAAACACACAGAAAATGCAGAAACAGTGATAAATTAGTTACACAGGCTAGCACACTTTAGTGGGCAGCCTCCACAGTTAAATTAAACAAACAAACAAGCAAACTTTCGATCAAATTCGACTAAAATGTAACTTTAAGTGCAGATTTTAAAATAATGCAGCAATCAGTTAAAAAACAGTTCAGGCTAGTTCAAGGTAAGCTACAGAATCTATTCCAAGTGAAAAAAAAGCAAAGATACTTAAATCCAGAAGGTAGTCGCTTTTCTGAGGTCCCTGCTGCGAGGACCACTCTGTAAACCCACGTGGAGCTTGTCTGAGCAGTATAGCCAGAAAAAAATGCCCAGAGGCGGATTATAAACAGTGAACTACAAAAGAGCTAGAAATGGTCCAAAACAACCAATTACTACAGCTTCTTGTGCTGAGGTCACTTCCCCCAAGGACAGGTAGGCTGCTCAAGGCTCCCTACTCCCACTGGTGAGCAAAGAAATTTCCTTCTATCCAAGTAAGGTAATGGACAACACAGGAACTACACCACAGCCCAGAATACAGCAATGCCTGTAAACTGGTCTAAACTAGTAGAGGAAGGTGGGAAAACAAGGATTATTTTTTTTGTTGTTTTGTTGTTTTGGATGAAACACACAAAAAATGCAGAAACAGTGATAAATTAGTTACACAGGCTAGCACACTTTAGTGGGCAGCCTCCACAGCTAAATTAAACAAACAAACAAGCAAACTTTCGATCAAATTCGACTAAAATGTAACTTTAAGTGCAGATTTTAAAATAATGCAGCAATCAGTTAAAAAACAGTTCAGGCTAGTTCAAGGTAAGTTACAGAAGCTATTCCAAGTGAAAAAAAAGCAAAGATACTTAAATCCAGAAGGTAGTCGCTTTTCTGAGTTCCCTGCTGCTAGAACCACTCTGTAAACCCACTTGGAGCTTGTCTGAGCAGTATAGCCAGAAAAAAACGCCCAGAGGCGGATTTTAAACAGTGAACTACAAAAGAGCTAGAAATGGTCCAAAACAACCAATTACTACAGCTTCTTGTGCTGAGGTCACTTCCCCCAAGGACAGGTAGACTGCTCAAGGCTCCCCACTCCCACTGGTGAGCAAAGAAACTTCCTTCTATCCAAGTAAGGTAATGGACAACACAGGAACTACACCACAGCCCAGAATACAGCAATGCCTGTAAACTGGTCTAAACTAGTCGAGGAAGGCGGGAAAACAAGGATTATTTTTTTGTTTTTTTTTTGGTAGAAACACACAGAAAATGCAGAACAGTGATAAATTAGTTACACAGGCTAGCACACTTTAGTGGGCAGCCTACACAGTTAAATTAAACAAACAAACAAGCAAACTTTCAATCAAATTCGACTAAAATGTAACTTTAAGTGCAGATTTTAAAATAATGCAGCAATCAGTTAAAAAACAGTTCAGGCTAGTTCAAGGTAAGCTACAGAATCTATTCCAAGTGAAAAAAAAGCAAAGATACTTAAATCTAGAAGATAGTTGCTTTTCTGAGTTCCCTGCTGCTAGGACCACTCTGTAAACCCACGTGGATCTTGTCTGAGCAGTATAGCCAGAAAAAAACACCCAGAGGTGGATTTTAAACAGTGAACTACAAAAGAGCTAGAAATGGTCCAAAACAACCAATTACTACAGCTTCTTGTGCTGAGGTCACTTCCCCCAAGGACAGGTAGGCTGCTCAAGGCTCCCTACTCCCACTGGTGAGCAAAGACATTTCCTTCTATATAAGTAAGGTAATGGACAACACAGGAACTACACCACAGCCCAGAATACAGCAATGCCTGTAAACTGGTCTAAACTAGTAGAGGAAGGTGGGAAAACAAGGATTATTTTTTTTTGTTGTTTTGTTTTTTGGATGAAACACACAAAAAATGCAGAAACAGTGATAAATTAGTTACACAGGCTAGCACACTTTAGTAGGCAGCCTCCACAGTTAAATTAAACAAACAAACAAGCAAACATTCGATCAAATTCGACTAAAATGTAACTTTAAGTGCAGATTTTAAAATAATGCAGCAATGAGTTAAAAAACAGTTCAGGCTAGTTCAAGGTAAGTTACAGAAGCTATTCCCAGTGAAAAAAAAGCAAAGATACTTAAATCCAGAAGGTAGTCGCTTTTCTGAGTTCCCTGCTGCTAGAACCACTCTGTAAACCCACTTGGAGCTTGTCTGAGCAGTATAGCCAGAAAAAAACGCCCAGAGGCGGATTTTAAACAGTGAACTACAAAAGAGCTAGAAATGGTCCAAAACAACCAATTACTACAGCTTCTTGTTCTGAGGTCACTTCCCCCAAGGACAGGTAGGCTGCTCAAGGCTCCCCACTCCCACTGGTGAGCAAAGAAACTTCCTTCTATCCAAGTAAGGTAATGGACAACACAGGAACTACACCACAGCCCAGAATACAGCAATGCCTGTAAACTGGTCTAAACTAGTCGAGGAAGGCGGGAAAACAAGGATTATTTTTTTGTTTTTTTTTGTTTTTTTGGTAGAAACACACAGAAAATGCAGAACAGTGATAAATTAGTTACACAGGCTAGCACACTTTAGTGGGCAGCCTCCACAGTTAAATTAAACAAACAAACAAGCAAACTTTCAATCAAATTCGACTAAAATGTAACTTTAAGTGCAGATTTTAAAATAATGCAGCAATCAGTTAAAAAACAGTTCAGGCTAGTTCAAGGTAAGCTACAGAATCTATTCCAAGTGAAAAAAAAGCAAAGATACTTAAATCTAGAAGATAGTTGCTTTTCTGAGTTCCCTGCTGCTAGGACCACTCTGTAAACCCACGTGGAGCTTGTCTGAGCAGTATAGCCAGAAAAAAACACCCAGAGGTGGATTTTAAACAGTGAACTACAAAAGAGCTAGAAATGGTCCAAAACAACCAATTACTACAGCTTCTTGTGCTGAGGTCACTTCCCTCAAGGACAGGTAGGCTACTCAAGGCTCCCCACTCCCACTGGTGAGCAAAGAAACTTCCTTCTATCCAAGTAAGGTAATGGACAACACAGGAACTACACCACAGCCCAGAATACAGCAATGCCTGTAAACTGGTCTAAACTAGTCGAGGAAGGCAAGAAAACAAGGATTATTTTTTTGTTTTTTTGTTTTTTTGGTAGAAACACACAGAAAATGCAGAAACAGTGATAACTTAGTTACACAGGCTAGCACACTTTAGTGGGCAGCCTCCACAGTTAAATTATCAAATAAACAAGCAAACTTTCGATCAAATTCGACTAAAATGTAACTTTAAGTGCAGATTTTAAAATATTGCAGCAATCAGTTAAAAAAAACAGTTCAGGCTAGTTCAAGGTAAGCTACAGAAGCTATTCCAAGTGAAAAAAAGCAAAGATACTTAAATCCAGAAGGTAGTCACTTTTCTAAGTTCCCTGCTGCTAGGACCACTCTGTAAACCCACGTGGAGCTTGTCTGAGCAGTATAGCCAGAAAAAAATGCCCAGAGGCGGATTATAAACAGTGAACTACAAAAGAGCTAGAAATGGTCCAAAACAACCAATTACTACAGCTTCTTGTGCTGAGGTCACTTCCCCCAAGGACAGGTAGGCTGCTCAAGGCTCCCCACTCCCACTGGTGAGCAAAGAAACTTCCTTCTATCCAAATAAGGTAATGGACAACACAGGAACTACACCACAGCCCAGAATACAGCAATGCCTGTAAACTGGTCTAAACTAGTCGAGGAAGGCGGGAAAACAAGGATCATTTTTTTGTTTTTTTGTTTTTTTGGTAGAAACTCACAGAAAATGCAGAAACAGTGATAAATTAGTTACACAGGCTAGCACACTTTAGTGGGCAGCCTCCACAGTTAAATTAAACAAACAAACAAGCAAACTTTCGATCAAATTCGACTAAAATGTAACTTTAAGTGCAGATTTTAAAATAATGCAGCAATCAGTTAAAAAACAGTTCAGGCTAGTTCAAGGTAAGCTACAGAAGCTATTCCAAGTGAAAAAAAAGCAAAGATACTTAAATCCAGAAGGTAGTTGCTTTTCTGAGTTCCCTGCTGCTAGGACCACTCTGTAAACTCACGTGGAGCTTGTCTGAGCAGTATAGCCTAAGAGTTTCACAGCCAGCTTACTCCATGCAAAATCGGGTTCATATTATTAGCACGAAAACTGAATTGCGCGAACACGTATTGAGCGACACGTAAAGAGCGAAAATTCACAATATCGAAGGTATGAATGGATACAGCCATAGGGAATTCTTCCCTTTGCTTCAATGGAGTGTGATCTCGGAGTTGATATATTTAAGTTGAGGGGGTGTGGGGCATGTGGGGGGTGCAGGGGGGCTTGCCCCCCTGCATACAACAGTTAGCGACAGTATTTGTTTGTTGGTTTTGTCGTGTTTGCGATTCAATGTTTTGGGCTTTCGCCCATTATGTGTTGCTCAATATGTGTTCACACAATTCAGTTTTCATGCTTATAATATGAACCCGCAAAATCAAGAAAGTATCTTTCTTATAAGACAACCTTTTAACCTAACTAAAGGGGGAAAAACTTTTTCTGAAAATGTATTCTTGCTGGCTGGAATGCTGTACTCCCTGAAGTAAGTTGTATAAGTAATTATAATGCATTCAGGAAAAAGTGTAAAACCCTGCTTCATGGGCAGCTGTAAGTGCAACTAAATCGATGTACCAGGGCAAACTGTCATCAATTCTTATTAACTTTTAATGCCATTAACATTGTATCTAGACTCTGTCAGTGCTGTCTGTATTGTACATATTGAATAAGTTGTCAATCACATATAACGTTTGTATACAAAATCATGTTGATAGTTTTCCATTCATATGAAATTTTAATATTAGCCTTATGGAAGAGTTGGATAACTATGGTTCTACCCCACCAACATCCTGCTCACTCCTTAATTACATCCCCAGTGTCCTACCCTCTGCTTGCGCCATATTTTTTCCCCTGTCCTATAACTCCATTTCACACCTTTAATCTGGTTAAAAATAGATTCACACATGACACACTTGGAAATGGCTGATAAATGGGAATCTCTATTTCTGTCTTCAAGATTTGCATATGTACTGCTCATGCTATGTTATGAAAATAAAAATAAAATTAAAAAAAATAATTACACATGTGGTAATATTTTGATATCTATCAGTCACACACTGGAACTAGATAGCACTGTGCTTTGATAAATGATTCTGACTGCATGACAGCAATTTCATTGTCCTATGTTACTTGTACATTCTTTATTTAATCATTGTATATCTGATATAAGGAGTCCATTTCAATGCACTTGGTGCACTGCTGTGTGTATGTGAGGCACGGATCTTCTCATATTTTTCTTCGGGCATCACAGTGTATTCCTGAACTTGTACAATTACAAACATATTTGCATTCTGGCATTAATGAGTGTAATAGAAATATCATCTGCATGTATGCCCTGATATTATCCTGCACATTGTATAAATGTAACAGTGAGTTTTCACCAATGAATATGTAAAACATAAAACTTTATTGCAATAATACATAATGCAGTGATTATAAAAATAATCAGGAATATGTGAGTGCCACCCCACTGTGTGACAGCTGTCATCATCACCCAACACCTTCCTGTTTAATCACTCTAATAACTCCTTTTGGACTGCCATTCTGCACAGTTTCTTCACCTGTCACTTGTCAGACACATGACAGTCTAAGTCTCTTTGTGACATCACCTGTGGCAGCAAACGTATCAGTCAGTCATCATGACTTTCATTCCAGTAATTTGTACTTTGCATCACTGTTACACCAAAAGCAATACTGATACTATTATGGGGAGACAAGTTATTATTATTATTATCAATATTATGGCTCAGTAGTTTTATGTACTTCAGATGTGATGTTTGACTTATCAGTACATTATGTTGTGAATTGTGATCTGCACCTTGAATTTTGTGTTTCACAAAGCACAATGCCCATTCCTCCATATATTTGTCATGTTCCTTTTAAGTTATTCTCCTCCTACACCTGTAATATGACTTTTTCTGTGGCATCAGCAGTAAGTGCACAAGTTTAAATGGTGTAGAATGAGGCAGGCAGGTGTTCAAATATGGCAGCGTATACCTCATATGACTGTGTAAGAGAAGGAACGTGATCACACGCAGGACTAGCTTACAAAACAAATGCAATGTGTACAATTAGACTCAGTAGTGCCATTTACATAGATGGAGTATTTTGATACCCATGTGATAAACTCCCTTTTAATTAAGGCCATATGGATTCAAACACCCTGTTGAAGTTATCTCTTCAACTGTGTGTTTTCTGGCATCTGTCACCTGATTTTTCTGTGAGATCAGCAGTTAGTGTACAAGTACTGATTATTAGAGGAAGGCAGGTAGGTATTCAAATATGGCAGTCTGTACCTAAAATGGCTGCTTAAGAGAAGGAACATGATCACAGCCAGGATTAGCTTACTGAACAAATTTGATTTGTACAATTAAACTTTATGGCATCATTTACGTAGGTGGGTTGTTCTGATCCCTGACTGTTATGCTACCTTTTAAGAGATGCCATATGCATTCAGACACCCTGCTGAAGTTATCCCCTTCAACTTTGTGCTTTCTGCCACCTGTCATGAGATTTTTTTTCTGTGATAGCAGTTATGAACAAGTCAAGGGAGTATAGAGTGAGGGAGTCAGGTGTTTTTCTGTGATAGCAGTTATGAACAAGTCAAGGGAGTATAGAGTGAGGGAGTCAGGTGTTTGAATCCTGCATTGTGTAACTAGTAGGAATGTATAAGGAAACTGGTCACAGCCAGGACTGACTTACTCAATGGATATAATGTGTGCAATTGAATTTAGTGGTAACTTTTACAAAGCTGTAGTGTTTTGATCCCCAATAGGCACACTCTCTTTTGACAGAGACCATATACATTCAAACATCCTGCTCCTATTATTTCATCAACCACATGCTTTCTGACAACTGTAATATGCCTTTTATTCTGGCAGCAGTACTTTGTGCACAAATCTGAGCATGTAGAGAGAATTCTGCAGGTGTTCCAGTCCAGCAAAGTGTCCCTAATATGAGTGTGTAAGATCACAGTAACAGGCCAGACTGGATTATTCAACAGATGCAATGTGCATAATTCTACTTATTGGTAACATTTACACAGGTAGAAGATTATGATCCACCATGTGTTATAGTCCCTTTTAAGGGAGGACATATGTATTCCAACACCCTGGTCAGGTGACACTTCAACTTTGTGCTTTCTGAGAACTTTGATATGACTTTCTATGTGGCACCTGAAGTTAGTGTATAGATTTCGAAAATGTTGAATGTGTTAGGCAGGTATTTGAATCTGGAAATGTGTACCTATTATGAGTGTTTTCATAACCAACTGGTAGCAAGGAGGACTGGTTACTCAAGAGCAGTGATGTATATTATTCAGATTAGTGGTAACATTCAGACAGGGAGTATGTTTTCAGTCCTCAACTGTTGTACTCCCTTTTAAGGGAGGCCATATGCATCACAATGACCCTGCTCATTTTACCCCTTCAACTGAGTGCTGTCTGACTACTGTGGTATGACTTTTCTTCTGTGGAGTCAGCAGTTAGTGCACAGGTCTAGAAACAGTAAGTTAGGTGGGTAGTTGTTCAAATCCAGCAGTGTGCACAGAGTCAACTAGTAACAGGCAGGGATGGCTTATTCAATATATGTGATGTATACAATTCAGCTTAGCATTAATGCTTTCACAGGTGGAAGATTCTGATCCCCAGGTGATGTAATCCCTTATAATGGAGCCCTTATGCATGTAAACACCCCAACCTGTGGCAAACTTCAACTATGTGCCTTTTGAGAACTGTGTTATGTTTTTTTCTGTGGTATCAGCAGCTAGTTTCAAGGTGTACAGACTGTAAGTTACATAGGTAGGTGTTCACAGCCAGCAGTGCATGTTCTGTATGAGTCTGTGAAATAACAACTAAGTATGTTGGGTACATTCTTCATTGGCTTACTCAACCTATGTACTGTGTGACATTTTGTAGTGTTTTGATGTTTGTGTGAGTTTAATGTCCTAAGTGCTTAATTTCTTGGAAACATGTCCAGGTTAACAATACAGGTTTTGTATCTTTAGTTGAGCAAGTGTTAGCATGAAGCAATATAATTTTTCATATTGGAAAATATAGATTCTCATTTCTCACCCTCTGGTAAAAACTTAATTATTTGCCTTTGACTACATTGCTTGGGTGACTTGACTGTCACACTAAGGAAGTTACAGTCGATGTGCAGAGGACAATAAGAGTGACACAGGTGTGTGCAGAAATGTATTAAGTCAACTCATGCAATTTCTGCAGTTCACTGTAACCATGATGTGATGTTCCAACTGCCTGTGGGGTATGTTGAGTGCTGTGATCCAGTTCTGCAGCCTAGTACTACTGCTACTGAAAGCAACTTTGTAGAAGTATTTATTTAACAATAAAAACTATGAGAAAATAGGTACATTTAGGCTAAATGAGAGACTTATAAAGGGCATTACTTTCAAGGACAGGTATACTGTGTTACAGCACTGACCTGAATTCCTCTTCAGCAGCTGATTGTTTTTTTTTTTTTTTTTTTGCTCAGGCCACATACATCATGGTGCAGTTTAGGAGACCCCTCCCCCTTTTATAGAGTGTGAATGGAGGTTATTTATTGTTTGGGCTGCCTATGGCACTGTTTTTAATTTCTATTGGGTACCCACTCCTGCTCCTAGTGTCCTAACACTGTGCTCACTTTGTATTATCTGAGCTTTCTGTAAGTTGATAATGTCTGAGTCTATTTTTTGCATATCTGCTATTTATGTTTACCGAGAACATATTTTGTAACCCCTGATTTCCATTAGCTTTCATAGTGTAACTGTATAATTAGGTTATTGTTACCCTGCTGGTTTCCACTTCAATTCATACTGTGACTGCGGAGCTTGATATAAGTGTATGGATTGCTGTTTGCTTGGAGCGGGCATCTGATGAGCTTACACTCATAGTGCTTCATAACTTCTTTTTGTTTTGCAGCAACCTAGACTCTGTAACTTAATGTTTGATGTTAAAGTAAGTGCATTTAAGTGTTGTTGCTAAACTATTTTAGGTGGGGCAGCTACTGATGTGATTTTCTGGGTGGTTTGGCTTACCTTAAGTGACAAACTTTATTTTATTGCTATTGTATATAATCTTGTAGCCTTTAGAGCAAAGAAGTTTATAGTATATTTGCTTAGGTTACTATTATCCTGCTTTTTCCTGTTTAGTAAATCTGAGTCGTTGATTACTGCATTTTATAGTATCAACATACAGCAATATTACTATATTGCTATAGGTTTATTTCATATTACAAAGTGCCTTTAAGTTGTTTCCACCCTGTGTATAGAATAAACTGTGCCTCTGCTATTTTAGCCCATGATATCCCTTCCCCACCTCTCTCTGCAGTATCTCTCTCAACTGTTTTAAATCTCCCCATTACTTCTCAACTTAATTTTCTCTTCCTCGCTCCTTCTATTTTGCTGACTATTAACTAAATCTACTTTTCTTTTGCAGTTCCCTTGTGTGCTTAAACCACACATTTTTGCCCTGGGTCCACTGTCTACCAGAACCAAGAAAGAGCATCTTCATTTTTAAAGAGACTGAATCTTGGCTATGCGTAGACAAGTATTTCCCCAGTCTATGTCTACATTTCAATATTCTGCAACAGAAAACCAATGCTAATCCCTGCATTTGTGTTAGAAATAGCATGCACACTTGTTGAATACTAGAGAACCCCCCCCCCCGCTCATCCTGTATTTTCTACCCTCCCCAAAGTTTTATCTGCAGCAGGTTTTCTGCAGCCTAGTACTACTGCTACTGAAAGTAGAAGCATTTATTTAACAATAAAATCTATGACAAAATAAGCACATTTTGTTTAAAAGAGAGACTTATAAAGGGCATTACTTTCAAGGACAGGTATATTTTACTACAGCAGTGACCTGAATTCCTCATCAGCAGCTGATTGTTTTTTTTTTGTTTTTTTTTTTTGCTCTGGCTGCATACATTGTGGTGCAACTCACTCTGTTTTCCCTTGATTTGCTCAAGCTCACTCCACTTCCCTACCCTACCCCCATTCCCACACATCCCCACTTTCATTACCTTTATACTTTAAGCTAATCAAACACACCCCTATGTCACTCACAAACTCCACCCTCCACCTACCTCAAGTGAACTCTGTCTATCTAAAGCTCCCCCTACCAACTTATATGTGTACATGAAACTCTCACTTTCTCTCTCCTCTTAAATTCCAGCTAGCTTTCCCCCTATTTCTCCTTTATTCCTTTTCCCATAAAAATCCCTTGTCTCCCAACATCTTTATTTCTCTTTTACCCCCTCTCTCGACTATTTATCAACCCCTTTCAAACATACTCTCACTTTTCCTCTGCTTATTTATTCTAACACTTTCTACCTCTTATCATAGCCCTTTGACAACTATGCTATCACCTATGCTCCCCTATCTTCACATTGATGTATAAACCTCTATCAACTTCTCCATTGCTTCCTCACTATTCTGTGACTGCACAAAAAAACTTCCACAAAATTAAAATCCCCTCACTCACTTCTCTTCATTATAAAATGAGACCTATGCACTCCACACTCTACCCTCTTGCAAATTATATTTTTCCATTTTAACTTACTATGCTTTGGTGACAATCACCCCAAGCCAGGTCCACACATGATTTTTTCTACACACATCTATACTGACACTTCAAACATTTTCCATATTCTCCTACTCTGCCCAACATTTCTCCTCCTGCTACCTCCATAGACTCTGCTAACCTCCCACCTTCCAAAAACCTAAATATAATCTCTCTTAAGATACAAAGTATAACTAATAAAGTGAGCCCTGATCATTCAGCATACCTCAACATTCTCACTCTCTCTGAAACCTGGCTACAACCACATATCTCTGACTCAGTATTCCTTCACCCAGGCTATTATATTTTCTGACTTGAATGTCATTCTACAAAAGAGGGATGTGTAGCCATTCTATATTCAGAACAACTATTACTTTACCCTCTTCCCACATCCCCTCCTAACTTTCACTCTGCTGAAATTACACCATTTTTTTCTCTTGGATCTCTTATAACATTACCTATGAGACCATTATCTTTGGTGATGTTAATATCGACTGGACAACTATAAACCCCTCCTCTTCTTATAGTTGCATTAACCTATATGGCTTCTCTCAGCTCATCTATTCTCCCACATGCTATAATAAACATACCAACACTGGTACAATTCTTGATTGGATCCTTACTTCCAAGCCAATCCTTTATCACAATCCCTATACTCTTCTAGATTTTCTCAGTGACCATCTTCCTACCCTAGTTCATAGACATTTTCCTCAACTCCATAGATTCCACCATTTTAAAGACTGCCACAAACTCTCCAACTTCAATCCAGATACCTTCAATAATATACTTTCCTCTTTCAACTAGTCCTTCTTATACAACCTTCCTCTTGATTAAGCCATCTTCAAATTCATCAAAATCTTCCTTAATACTTCAAATTCTTTGGCCCCCATTAGAAAAATTAGACTAAAGTCCAACTTTTCACCTTGGCTTTTTCAACCCACTCGTAACCTTATTCTACAGGGAGACAGAGCCTGGAAGAACCGGAAAAAATCTAATCTGCCAACCCATCTTCAAAGTTATAGAGAGCTCAGGAACCTTACCAAGAAACACACTGACAATGACAAAAGACAATACTATCATAAACCACTAAACAATCCTCACTCTAACCCCAGACTATTTTGGAACAATATTAATAAGCTCCTTTATCCAGGTAAGCCTACTACACCTAGTCCCTGTCCAAATAGCTCTGACCTTGATATTGCTACTCTTCTAAACACTTTCTTCATTGACTCTATCACAAATCTTACTAAAAATAACAGTACAAATCTTTCCTGTACTGATCCCATTCCCGCTTCCCCTACCTCCACCTTTTCTCTGAATCCCTCTCCCACTGCATATATCAAATCACTTTTCTCTAAACTTAAACCATGCTCTCCTTCTGCTGAAAACTTCCCCCCACAATTTCTCAAAATTGCTGCTAACGCCATTGCCTACCCTGTCTCCATACTTACCACTTGATCCATTCTTGAAAACACTGTGGCCAAAATTTGGAATAAATTTTACGTTATTCCCCTTCATTAAGGGGGAAACTCTGCAGACCCCTCCAACTATTGTCCCATTGCTATCCTATCCTCTCTCTCCAAAATAATGGAAAATGTATACAAAAACAAATCCTTAAACATCGTATACAGGAAAACCTCCTAACTACCATACAACATGGTTTTTGTCCCCATCAAAGCACTACCACTGCTCTCATAACTTTCACACAGACCATTGCCAAAGTTCATGATGAAAATGAACTGGTTTCTAGTCTCTTTCTCAATTTATCCAAAGCTTTTGACACTATCTCCCACAATCTGCTTCTATCTAAACTTAAAAACATTAATCTCTCACAATCTACTATACTCTGGTTCACCAGCTACCTTTCTGATAGACTCCAGTCTGTCAGATTGCTATCTGCCTCCCCTCCCTTCCTTCCTGTTCATATTCAGTTCTAAGGCCACTCCTCTTTAATATCTTTACAAATAATCTTTACACATCTTGCCCTGACTTCTCTCGTATATGGTATGCAGATGATTCCACTATCATATCTTGCTCTGATAATCTCTCCCACCTTCTGTTCCTTACCCAAGACTCACTTCTGTCTTTGGAAAAATGGCTAACCAGCAATGAACTCCTACTTAATCATAAAAAAAAAAAAAAAAAAAAAAAACGTTTTCTCTTCCTCTTTAAATCTCTACAACGTTGCAAAAACTCCTTTTCAGTCACATCTCTTAACAATACTACTATCTTGGTCGAAACTCATACTAAATTCCTTAGTATTGTTATCGATAACTAAATTAAGTTTGACTTCTATATTCTACAGGCCATCAAAAAAGCACACCAAAAACTAGGCCTATTATATAGGAATAAAAATACCTGAGTAATGACGCAAAACATTCTCTGGCACAAGCTTTTCTACTGCCTACCCTCTTTTATGCTGTACCTATACTCACTAATCTACAATCCAACCTCATGGGCAAACTTGAATCCACCTATAAAAAATTGCCAGATTTGCTGCAAATCTTCTTTACTGCTCCCATCACTGCACTGCCCTAAAAAATCTTCTGTGGCCAGAAGTTCAAAACCAACTCTTACTTCTTCAACTCCACCTCACACACCTGTACTAGCTAATCCCTCCATCGTCTCTGCTCTCTCTCTACCCTAATCTGTCCCTGTACCCCCAAATGCTATCTCTACAGTGCAGACAAACATTTCCTGGAAGTCTATAAGCTCATAAAGCAAATTGGTAAACTTCTGTATAGTTATTCAGTTGCCAATACTGCCATAAGCTTTCGCCAGACCTAAGAGCTATCACTAACAGTTTCAGTTTCAAAAAACTGCTAAAAGATTGCATGCTCAAAATGTGGACCTGCCCCTGCCCTCATCTTTCTTCCTCCTTTATCTCTGTTAATACAATGTTACAGTAACTATACCCCTATTACTTTTCTTTCTTCCTGCAATCTACCCAAAAATCATAAATTGCCTAAGGCTATAAATAGCCTGTTTTCTCTCAGTCAGATGTATATAGCTGTATTGCTTTGCATATTTGAACTTGTTGCTATTTTCCAAGTGTTAATTGCAGCCTTACTCTTTGCGTGTATTTAACTATTTAATCTTATGTTAGTAAGTCTGATTGCTGCTGGTATACCACATAAGCTCCTTGTTATCATTATTAGACAAGCTCTGTATTTGTATACGTTCTATATGTGTGCAGCTCTTCTCCCTGCGCCTCCGCTGAAAAATGTCTTCTTGCCTAGTCAGACTAACCCAGTTAACACATGTCAAATAAAAATAAATAAATAAATAAAATAAGTTAATGTTGTCTGTTGCACAATATTTCATTCTCCTGTCAGTTTCCAATAATGTTGGCACACACCCTTCAAATGTGTGTGTTTTTTTATTACTATTATATCATTAGCTAATAAACATTTTATGATTGTGACGTAGTTAAGCAGGCTTTGAAATCCAATTTGATACACATTTAAGCAATATTTGACACAACTGTTGCTAAACAGCACTGATTTACTGCACCCATGTGTTTTCCTTGGATATGACACTTTCATTCAGGTTGCTGTGCTCACTTTTAACAATGGCCATAATCATTCACACAAATATTCCTTGAAGAACTTCCCAGTGAATGATTTATGAGAAAAGTTCCAGCAAAATGCAGGCTTAATGACATGCCATGCATCTCCCATGTGAATACATCTCACCTGTTATGATTTTCACTGCTTGTCAAATTTACTCACCGTAATAAGCAGTTTACTATCAAAACCTTGAAACACACTTGTGCGAGAGATTACTTACCCCCCATATAAATTGCAAAATCCAAACATTGTCTGTTCAAAACACTGAATGTGGTAATTTCAATAATTTGACATTCAACATTATTGGCATTACTCAAATTACCTGGACTTCCAGTGATTTCCTACTAATGTTTTGCAGGGGGATAAGCTCCCTCTGCACCCCCATGTGGGGGACTGTGCCCCCCACACCCCTGCTAATTATATATATATATATATATATATATATATATATATATATATATATACAAACTCTGAGATCACACTATAGTGAGGAAAAGGGTAAAGTTCCCGATCCCCATTGTAGTGTTATCTCCAATCAGAATGTTGAATTCACAATAGAAAAATGCACACTAGCATTTGCTGTTGTGGAGTCGAACATTTATGAATCGATCTTAAGGAAACTTGGAACCATGCTGGCTCACAGATTCAGTGAAAACTTTACCCCTCTGTCCCCCCATCAGTAAATCAGGACATCCCTAGAACCTGCCCCCTTCCCCTTATATCTAGGGAACAGGTCACCACTGCTCTCTCAAAGGCTAAAAATACAGCCTCCATGGGACCCGATAACATCCCAGGTTGCATCCTATGTGAACTCAGGCAGGAACTTGCAGCACCATTAGGCACCCTATTCAACCAAAGCCTGAGTACTGGCTTCACCCCAGCTGAGTGAAGGGCAGCCACTGTCATCCCTTTACACAAAGGTGGAGCCCCCACCGATCTGAGAAATGATAGACCCATCAGCTTAACTAGCCTGATCTGCAAGGCCATGGAATGGATTATCATGGACCTTATTAACAAGGACATTGGCAACCTCCAAACACTTGATCCCACACAGTTTGGCTTCGGCAAGGGGAAGTCATGTCTGCTAAATTTGGTTGACTTCATTGAGACAGTCACCAAAGCCATGGTCAAGGGGAAGACAGTGCACACAGCCTACCTTGACTTGGCCAAAGCCTTTGACACTATTCCCCACTCGGGCATAATGGATAAACTTTCTCAAGTAGGCATCAATTCATATGTTACCAGATGGGTAGCAAACTGGCTGACTGATAGAACCCATGTAGTCAAAACAGGGGAAGCCACCTCAAGCAGTAGACATGTAACAAGCAGCATATCCCAGGGTTTGATCTTGGGGCCTCAGTTATTTGGTATGTTCTTTTCTGATGTGAAGAGCAAAACCAGTGGGCTATGGTTAACCAGATTTGCAAATGACTGCAAGATGGGTGCTGTCATCAATTCCCTTAGTGATGTGGACATTCTCTATGAGGGTCTCACTCAGACAAATTACTGGTGCCAGAAACATGGCCTCCAGCTGAATACCAAAAAATGCGTCATCATCCCTTTTGGGGAGAGTGACATCCCCACAATTATCACATTACTAACAACATCCTAAGCATACAGTCATGAAGGATTTGGGCACCCAGATTGAAGCCCCTGACATGGGTGTCTGGGGGGTGAAGCCCCCCTCTTGGGTGAGTTTAATTTTGGTCTGTTTAGGGTTTGTTTGAGGTGGCCAAGTGGTTCCTTTCACAGGGAAAGGTTTTTGGCAGTCCGTGGTTTTGGCTGAATTGCTTTTTGGGTAAGTGGTCTTGGCAAAGTGGGTTACATTGAAATGTAAGTTCAGTGATTCAACGTAGACCCATATATATATATATATACATATATATATGTGTATATATATATATATATATATATATATATATATATATATATATATATATGTATATATATATATATATATATATATATATATATATATATATATACATATATATATATATATATAGTAGCCTTGTTAGAAGAAAACTGTGGCCCACTATTTTATATTTTATATGATGTAGATAATTCTACAAAGATAACTGTCATGAGTGGGCCTTTTTCTGAATTTGTTAAAATACTATCTCTGACAGTGTAGATAGCTGTTTGAATATCATAACCATTGTAGAAACCATGCTTTAATGGGCAAGAAGTCCATCTTTCCTAGCAATATTTAAAATATTTCAGCAGAATTCAGGATAAAAGTTCAAAGTGTGGTGGGCAGGCTAACATAGTCACATGTTTAGGCAGTGAAGGTATAATGGCAGACATAAGGAAAAGGCTAAGACTGCTGTCCTAAGAAAATAAAGATATAGTCTTTCGACTGCCAGTAAGTTCACCATTTTTCACCATTTACTTTACCAATTTTAGAGGATTATAACATTTTATTTCATTAAATAAAAAGTATTAGAGTGATAATAGGAATTATCTGTAACAGTAACAATAGATTCAAGTATTTTAGTAGGACATTTGGGTGTGAAATCATCAACAACTGAGACAATTACAATCATTGCTGAACACAGAGGATTTTAGCAGAATGAGCACATGTAGTCCTCATAATGGCTTTCACCACCTTCCAAAAACTGTTTGCGATTCTGCAAATCATGTATTTTCCTTCCATAAGAAAAAGTGACTTTGCTGGTCTAATTGCAAACCTGCACCCCTTCTCTGTTGAAGAAATCTATTGATAAATTGTACCTAGTGGGATCACATTTTTGCAGGCCCTTCAAGTGCTATCCCTGACTTTGAGTCCTTCGTCTACTGTGGACTGATTAAAAAAAAAAAAAAACCTTACTCTATGTTATATTAACATGTGGTCATTATATGGGGTCTTGCAGGGAAGCTACTCACCCCTGCAGGAGATATGATCAAAAACAAAAATACAGCAGGTGGGTGTGAATGCCATCCCAAACCTAGCCATTGTGCTACTGCTGAATTACCCTGATTTTCTTAAAGACTCGGATGTGACTACGAAAAAAAAAATACACACCTTCTCTTTTACAATATATGCTGCTTTCCTAGCCTTCCAACTTTCATGTCGTGTAAAGTATTCATTCTTAAGGCATATCCTTTTCTGTTCTCAGGGTTAATGATGCATAAGAAGAAAATCTAATTCTTATTTTAAGAGCTGTGGTTTCAGTTGATGTAGAACAGCACATATGATGATTTTGGTACACAGACTAATGGAGTAACTGTCAGCCAGACGTTATTTGGACAAGTATGGTTCTGTTAAATGAATGCTGGCATCCAAGGTTAATATGTATTATTATGTAACTTGTAGATGAACAATTAGGAAACAATTATTTTCTTAGAAGGCGGAGATTGTTTATTTTGAATGTCATAATTTAGGAAAAACAATGTAGCTCCTGTTTCCTTTTCATATTAAGCAATATTCATAGCCTTAAATTTAATGAAGGGTCGTAGAAATCTGACTCTTCCTTTTGACTTCTATGTCCATGAATGAATCATTTTTCTTGAGTAAGTCATACTATAATACAATATGTGTTGTACAAGACAGTCCCAGACCTCCTCAATGTGCTTACCTTTTAGCTATTAAATAATGCATTAACTATTGTCCACAGCTAGTCATTAGTTATTCTTCTTAAAGCTCTGCCTTTAGTACCTTGACTTGTATGATTTTGTTCACTATTCTCTACTTTTTCTTGTACATTATTATATTTTACTTTACAGAAATCATAAATGATGTAAAATTCGGTGCTGCTGACCTTCAGTTCATTCTTTGTGCTGATGGCAGAAATGCATATTTTCTTCAGTTACGGTGTCTGGCATAGTCCAAATTGATGCAGCATTTTGTTCTTCAACCGTTTTTTCCTTCAAATCTTCCACGTCTCTATATTTTCATCTAATTCATGTTCTTTCTTTGCTGGTGCACTAAGTCTTTCATCATATTTCCATTTGCAGTTGTAATTTATTTATTTTATTTTACATTTGTTTACCAGGCTAGTCCAACTGGATACATTTCCATTTTCAGCAGAGGCCCGGGGAGAAAAGCTCCACATTGAAGTTAATACAAAACAAATTATTTACATAAAGAAAGTAAGTAGTTAGTAAAATGCAACCAGAAACATGGTTCAATCTAGATTATACTAATTGAGAATATATACTAGGAAGGACACTTACTCTAATTCTATTTACAGTACAAGATAGGGGAGTTCTATTTTAGTAAAACATTCATGAAGATATAATTGATTCAGTAAATATATACACATGCACAGTTCTAAATTAATTAATATCAGAGGCTATTAACAAGGGAGTTTTAGAGATTAGTAATGAACTTGATTTCCAGATGCTTCCCAGTACTACTGTATCCATATAAACATTTTTTTTTATTCTAACCAGGACATGCGGTTCTGCTTAAGAAATTATTTTTAAGGAGAGTTTTTCTTAAGTGTTACTTTGACTGTATGTCTATAATATCACAATCATGCAGATGTCAGTAAGAGAATTGCCTGATATTCTTAATCTAATTTCATAAATGCCTGCATCTTATGGCTTAAGATTTCAGTCTTCTGTTGTCAACACAAATGTCTCAAAGTATGCCTGTGGCCATACTAGCAGAAAAGCTCTTTGTCCACAGTTTTGTGTGTCTAGTTCAGCACTATAAAATTCAATGACATGACATGTAATTATTTGCTAAATACAAGGCCTCAAGAGTGCATACAACACGATAATTGGGGTTCAAACTAATTATATATATACAAATGCAGTGTATGTAAAATATATTTTTTTCTTGTTTCACTATAGTAGAATGGCAAATGCTTTCAAAAGTTTAACTGTGTTATGAATGAAAGGTACCAAAAAGTTGCAAATACTGCTTATTCATTCACAGGTCCCTTTAGGAGCAGTAAGACTCCAAAATACTGGTAAATACAGATTTTTAAGATGGCAGTTTCACAACATTTCTGTATTAACTCTACATCTTTGCATTTTCATTTTTATGACCAGTTATTGTGAAGCCAGATCATTTTAACATATCTCATGGGACAAAACAATGCAGCAAATGAGTTGCCAAGAAAGCAGTTTGATTTTGATGTGTAAGAACGTCTGTTCATTTTCATTGCATGAAAACTACCAAAATGATCGAAATGATCTGCTCTTTACATTGATATTCACATAGTGAGTCCGGACGATTGGAACTGGCCCTGTTTAAATTACCTCACCTGCTAGGCCTGTCTGAAGTGCCTCTAAAGTAGTACTCTCATTCATTTATTATGTCCCTTAATTGGCTTCTGTCACTATAGTTTAAAAAACTAAATGATTACCACCCTCAGAGGACAAGATTGAAAGGAACTAGTTGTTTTGACTACTTAGATGAAGAAGTAGCTGAAACTGCATCACGACTGATTCATTCATTTCAGGCTATTAAATCGTCAATGTGTCATTTAATGAACGCCTTTGCTACTTGTCTGTCCTAAATTCAGGCGTACAAGAAAACAAGACAAGACTGGGGATGCATTAATAACCAGAAACATTTTACCTGGGAAAATTTGGCATTTTCTAGGCAGCCTCTCTTTTTCAAAAGGATCGTATAAGCAAAGACACACATGCCACTCTGTGTGTGTGTGTGTGTGTGTGTGTGTGTGTGTGTGTGTGTGTGTGTGTGTGTGTGTGTGTGTGTGTGCACGCACGTGTGTGTGTGTGTGTGTGTGTGTGTGTGTGTGTGTGTGTGTGTGTGTGTGTGTGTGTGTGCGTGTGTGTGTGTGTATATATACATATATATATATATATATATATATATATATATATATATATATATATATATATATATATATATTTTATATATATATATATATATATATATATATATATATATATATATATATATATCTATATATATATATATGGGTCTACTTTGAATCACTGAAAACTAATTTCACTGAATTTCAATTTACCCTCAAAAAAAAAATCACTGAAAGCTCAAATCACTGAAAACTCATTTCACTGAATCACATTTCACTGAATGTAAGTACTGTTGAGCAAATAAAACGTAAATGCCATTTTCCCCACTGTAGTGCAACCCTGGAGTTAGTATATATAGTTAGCTTTTATATTTATGAATCTCATTTTACTGAAAGCTAACAATATAAAATCAAAAGTAGGTGGGGGGCTAAGCCCTTCACAACCCCCAATAAGGGGACTGTGCCCTCCACACCTTCCTAACTATATATACTAACTTTAGGGTCTCACTACAGTGGTGAAATGGGAATATACATTTTATTTGCCCAACAGTACTTACATTCAGTGAAATCTGATTCAGTGAAATGAGTTTTCAGTGATTTCAGCTTTCAGCGATTTGGTGTGGATGTTTTGAAGTTCAGTAAGATGACTTTTCAGTGGATCAAAGTAGACCTATATATATATATATATATATATATATATATATATATATATATATACATATATAGTTTTATATATATATATATATATATATATATATATATATATATATATATATATATATATACCCTCAAAAAAAAAAATCACTGAAAGCTCAAATCACTGAAAACTCATTTCACTGAATCACATTTCACTGAATGTAAGTACTGTTGAGCAAATAAAACGTAAATGCCATTTTCCCCACTGTAGTGCAACCCTGGAGTTAGTATATATAGTTAGCTTTTATATTTATGAATCTCATTTTACTGAAAGCTAACAATATAAAATCAAAAGTAGGTGGGGGGCTAAGCCCTTCACAACCCCCAATAAGGGGACTGTGCCCTCCACACCTTCCTAACTATATATACTAACTTTAGGGTCTCACTACAGTGGTGAAATGGGAATATACATTTTATTTGCCCAACAGTACTTACATTCAGTGAAATCTGATTCAGTGAAATGAGTTTTCAGTGATTTCAGCTTTCAGCGATTTGGTGTGGATGTTTTGAAGTTCAGTAAGATGACTTTTCAGTGGATCAAAGTAGACCTATATATATATATATATATATATATATATATATATATATAGTTTTATATATATATATATATATATATATATATATATATATATATATAGGTTCATAGGTAGGTACTAGGCTATTGGCCCAAGGGACTAAGTAAGCCTAGCCAGCAAGGTTCCCTGGCTTACACCACCCAAGAAAGTTAATTTCCTGTACCCCTGTTGAGCAGAGCTACAGAAGTGATTTCAGCGGTGTATTTCCTATTTCCCATCCACTCATCAAGATTTTTCGTGAAGAGTGCTAATGAGGAACTTTGCTTGACATAGATGGGTAGCTTGTTCCAGAGTATAGGAAGTCTCTGGGACTGGAATCTATCCCTCCAGCATGTCTTGTTTATTGTGGTGACAAGGTTTAGGTCCCTAGAGCATGTAGCTCGGAGGGATTGGGATTTCTTTTGGTGTAGCATGTCTAACAGCTCTGGGTTTTACATAGCTTTATATGTTAGGCAGAGATTTCCTCTGAGTAGGCGATATGGTACAGAGTAAAGTTGGAGTATTTTGAGACAGTCAGTGTAGGGCATCTGTTTGAGGCCAGTAATCTTCTTTGTGAGGTACTTCTGTGGCCTTTCCAGCTGCTGCAGATGTCTTGTGAGGTACATTCCAAAAGGGTCGTTGTACTCTATAATGGGTCTAATGAGTGCCGAGTAGAGGGGAACAATGAACTCTGTTTTTTCTGAATGAGAACTCTTTTGTGATGAGGTGTGCCACATAGAAGGATTTCCTGACTACTGTATCGATGTGATTATCAAAGGAGAGACTACTGTCCACCTGGGTACCAAGGTCTCTTAGCACACATTTCATGTTAAGTAGACTGCCGTTTATGTGGTAGTTCATGGGTACAGAGTTTTTACCAAAGGTGATGACAATGCACTTTTTGGCATTGAGCTCGAGGCCATGCCTCTGTCACAAGGCATCTGTCTCAGTAGGGCCCTTCTGTAGGATGTCCACATCATTTGTGGACTCGACTATGTCTCCTAGTTTTTGTCATCTGTGAACTGCCTGTTCTTCAGAGAAGTAGATACCAAACAGGAGAGGTCCCAGGACTGAACCCTGTGGTACTCCACTTGTCACTGGTTTGAAGTCAGATTTGGAGTCTGGAACTTTTGCAGTGTGGGTTCTGTCAGTGAGCCAGTTGGCAACCCATCATGTGACATATACCTAGTTTAGTGAGTTTAGCTATGGGGGATGGTGTCAAAAGCCTTGGCAAGGTCAAGATAGGCTGTGTAAACCACCTTAACCTCATCAATGGCTTTGTTGACTGCCTCAAAGAAGTCAATCAGGTTCAGAAGGCATGATCTGCCTTTCACAAACCAGAACTGGGTGGGGCCCAAAGTTTGGGCATTACCAATGTCTTTGTTTATGAGTTCCATGATGATACGTTCCATGGCCTTGCAGATCAGGCTCGTCAGGCTAATAGGGTGATAGTTCCCATGATCAGTGGTGGCTCCCCCTTTGTGGATTGGGATAACTGTTGCTGTGAGCCATTCAGTGGGCACAAAGCCTGATGTGATATATCTATCTGGTTCCCCTTGACTTGATCGACACGCCAAAACACCGACGCTCAGAAGACCGACTCCAGAAGACCGACGAGACAGATGATCGACAAGGTGAAATTCCGACAGCCGAAACACCGACATGGGCAACGTGTGAGCGCAACTCAGTAAGTGTGCGATAGTGAGGGATTTAGCGTTAGGGAGCGGACAGGTAAGTGTGAGATAGTGAGGGATTTAGGGGTACTGTGCGAGAAAGGTGAGTGTGCGGTAGTGTCGGACTTAGGGTGCGGGTAAGGTAAGTGTGCGATAGTGACGGAGTTTAGGTTTAAGGGCGGGTTAAGTGAGTTAGGGTTAGGGTGTGGGTAGGGTAAGTGTGCGGTAGTGTCAGACCTCAGGGTTAGGGTTTGGGTTACTGTTAGTGCATGTATAGTTGTGTGTAATGTGTAGTTTACGTTTTGTGTGTCGGTGTTTTGGGTGTCGGTGTTATGGTGTTCAGTTTTGTGAGTTGTCGGTTTTGTGCGTTTTCAGTCTTTTGGTGTCAGTGTTTTGGGTGTCGGCTTTGTGGCATGTCGGTGTTGTGATAGGGATCCATCTATCTATATATATATATATATATATATATATATATATATATATATATATATATATGTATATATATATATGCATATATTTATCTGTCTATCTATATATATGGTTTACTATTAAAATGAACGAAAGGAAGAGCCAGCAAAAGCAAATTGTTGAATAAAATAAGGACAGCAAAAAAGTGGACAAACCGGTTTCGGCTGGTATACACAAACACAGCCTTCTTCAGTGTCCACCACCAGCCGAAACCGGTTTGTGCACTTTTTTGCTGTCCTTATTTTATTCAACAATTATATTCAATAAATTATTTTTAAGGGGTTTTGGTTTTGCTGGCTCTTCCTTTCGTTTCTTTGTATCATGCCTTTTTGAGCCGTGCAACTGCTTACGTGCAAACAACTCTTTAGTTAATTACTATTAAAATGTTGAATGCACATATTTGAATGTGCACATCGTCAAAACATTTCCACAAAATCCATGCTGCTGAAATAAAACTTTTCCCCACTGTAGTGCAATCACGGAGTGAGAATAATAAAGTAGGGAGGGTGTGGGGTGTACAGGGTGGCGAAGCCCCCCTGCAGAAACATAGATTTTTTTTTTTGAACTACACATACACAGAAACGCTTTTCGATGTTAAGCACTTTCGTGTATGTGTGTTCGATGTTTTGTGATTCGGACATATGCTAGTCGAGCATGTGTCCTAGACCCATATATATATATGTATACATATATATATATATATATATATATATATATATATATATATATATATATATTTCTTCTCACACTATTTACTTCCCTGCACCCCTGTCTAGCAGGGCAACTGACGTGAACCCCAGGGTGAATTTCCTTTCTCCCATCCAATCATCAAGGTTCCTTTTGAAGAGG
The DNA here is from genome assembly GCF_019279795.1 of Protopterus annectens. Classification (NCBI taxonomy): domain Eukaryota; kingdom Metazoa; phylum Chordata; order Ceratodontiformes; family Protopteridae; genus Protopterus; species Protopterus annectens. The sequence goes on along the minus strand of NC_056749.1, from coordinate 798,273,650 downwards.
GCCAAAGAGGCGCACTGCTTGACATATATGGGCAGTCTATTCCAGAGTCTGGGAAGTCTCTGGGTCAGGAACCTATCCCTCCAGCATGTTTTGTTTATTGTGATGACAAGGTTTAGATCCCTGGAGCATGTGGCTCTGAGGGATTGGGATTTCTTTAAGTGTAGCATGTCCAACAGCTCTGGGTTTGAAATGGTCTTGTATGTTAAGCAGATATTGCCTCTGAGTAGATGATATGCAACAGAGTATAGCTGGAGTTTTTTAAGGTGGTCAGCATAGGGCATCTGCTTTAGGCCTGTGATTCTTTTAGTGAGGTATTTCTGCGGCCTTTCCAGTTGTTGCAGATTTCTTGAGAGGTACATACCAAATGGAGCATTGTATTCTATAATGGGTCTAATGAGGAATGAGTACAGTGGGACAATGACCTCCTTTTTTCTGGATGAAAAGCCCTTAGTGATGAGGTGTGCCACATAGAAAGATTTCCTGACTGTTGTGACTGTAGTGGCGATGTGGTTATCGAAGGTGAGACCACTGTTCAACTGTGTCCCTAAGTCTCTTATCATACTTTCAGTGTTTAGTGTACTGCCACATATGTGGTTATTCACGGGTACATATTTTTTCCCAAAGGGGATAACTATACATTTCTTGGCATTGAGCTTGAGCCCATGGCTCTGGCACCAAACATCTGTTTCTGTAAGGCCCTTTTGTAGAGTATTCACATCATCTGGGGATTCAGTAATGGCTACCAGTTTGCAGTCATCTGTGAATTTTGTTAGCCAGAGTCGCTTAGTGTTGGCCTGTACTTCAGAGAAGTAGATGCCAAACAAGAGCGGTCACAGGACTGAACCCTGAGGTACTCCGCTTGTCACTTGTCTGGAGCTGGATTTGGAGTCGGCTACTTTTACAGTATGGGTTCTGTCAGTAAGCCAGTTGGCAACTCATCGAGTGACATAGGGATTAATGCCCAGCTTGGTAAGTCTATCTATGATTCCAGAGTGGGGGATCATGTCAAAGGCCTTGGCAAGGTCCAGATAGGCTGTGTGGACCGCCTAACCCTCGTCCACTGCTCTGGAGACTGATTTGAAGAAGTCAATCAGGTTCAGGAGACAACCCAAACTGGGTGGGGTCCAGTGTTTGAAGGTTGCCAATGTCTTTGTTTATAAGATCCATGATAATATGTTCCGTGGCCTTGCAGATCAGGCTCGTCAGACTGATGTGGCAGTATATAACTGTAGCTGCGCACCACTCAGTGGGCATGAAGCCTGAGGTGAGGCTATGATTAAACATGACACTTAGGTGAGGTGCCAGTTCATTTTGTAGTTCATGTAGTACACAGCCCGGGATGTCATCTGGTCCCATGGATGCTGTATTCTTAGCTTTGGAGAGTGCGTTTTTTACCTGTGTGGCCATTATTACCAGAATTTGGCAATCTTCCAGTATTGAGATGGGCCGTTTAGGGGGTGAGAGGGAGGTAAATACATATTTGTATATTTATATATGTATATAGATAGATAGATAGCTATCTTTACCTGTCACTGATTATATAACTGCCTAATAACTTAATATTAGCAACGTTTTTCACAAACTACTGTTTCATTTAAAATTTGCAATGTTTTTTGCTTTAGTATATAATTTAGTAGTTTTCCATAATTATATATAACATTTGCACTTCTGAGTTTTCCTTCAGCTAGTGATCAAACCAAGGCATTCCTGAACACAGTTCTAACTTATCATCCACTTAGCTATTTAATCAACTAAGAAATGGCAAAGGTCTGAAGCAACACTTCTCCTTCATGCCTTCATGTTTGTGTGATTCTTATAAAAGTCCACAGGGAACAGAGGAAATGCATGTCTTCACCTTTATGGGCTTTAAAATAGCATAGCAGTTTACTTAGCTCTAATTTGGGGAGCATTTGAAATGCACCCTCTTTCCTTTCAGCTTCTTTCTAGGATTACTTGATGCATTACAGGCTGTGTAAGGGGGTACTACACACTTGAGTGTGTCGTCTTTTGAATGAGACCTTAAACTGAGGCCCCATCTGCATCAGTTGGTGGTAGCTCAGGTGGATGTAAAAGATCCTAGTGCACCTACCATAACAATTAGACATCCTTCATTTAAAATTCATAATATACATTATATACATTCGGCCAGATTCAATAAAGCCTACACAGCCTGTTTATACCAAATGGGCTTCATGGCACAATGCACACATGGTAACGCACTGTTTTAGATTCAGTAAGTGGCTCTACATGTTGTATAGAGCTGTGAAAACAAGGTAAATACTGTGGCATGCTAATTACAGCATAAGCACCTGAACTGTATATTAATCAACAAATCCAAGACAGAGAAGCTATTCAGCAAGCTATAAAACTACTGTGTAGACTTAGTGCAGGTTTTTCCTGTGGTTTCCAAAACCTGTTGGAATATTGGCATTGGAAAGATTCTACACAGAAAGAATGTTAGGGGCTGCTGTTGCTTTAATTCATGTGTTTTTGCAACAGGCTGAAGTCTGTGCTGCTGCTGCTGATAGACCAAGGCCAAGAAGGAGAAGAGTTTTCAGACCCTGGGTAACTTAACACAACCTATATGATGTGAAAATTGTAGAGTGTTACAGGGTGAATAGAGACACACTACAGGAACTCTGCAACCTCTGTCGTCCTCAACTCGGAGCCAGGGCAAACCGAGGGGAACCCATATCAGTAGAGACAAAGGTATGTGTAGCACTTAGAATTTTAGCTACAGGAACCTTTTAGAGATCAACAGGGGACATACTGCGGGTGACAAAGGCATTAGCATCCAGGATCCTACATCAGTTCCTGAATGCTATGTTCCAGCATGCCAGTGACCACATATATTTTCTCTGTACTCCTAAGGACAGGGCTACAAATATGCAGGAGTTCTACCATGTAGCACACTATGCTGAACTACTAGATGCCATAGATTGCACACATGTAGAAATTAAGGCACCACGTGAAGAACAAGGAAGGCTCTTCATTAATAGAAAGGGCTTTCACCTTAACTGCCAAGTCATGTGTATTGCCAAGGGAATCATCTTGAACATGTGTGCTGGGCAACCCAGGCAGTTACCATGACTCAGATATATGGCACACCTCTCAACTATATCAGATGTTCACTTGGGTGGAATATCCCACAGCATACCTCTCAACTGTACAGATTTTTACAGAATTTTTGACTCATGTCTTTGATCCATTTTTCACAAATTTGGGGGTTTCTGGCAAATTAGTGGCAAATCATTAAAGACTGAAGTTAGAAAATAATGACAGACATTTGAGTTTCAGACTTCATACCCTTCAGAAAATTCATGCTAATGCAAAACCTGTTATTCTATGAACTTTCTAAGTTTGTAAGAGCACTATTTAAAAATTGTCATTTTTGTGCCTTTGTCCCACTTTTATTTATGGTTTTGTCCAGGTTTCTTGCTCTAAGAAGTTAAGAGCTATGCCACAGGGTCATTTACTGGGGGATGCAGGTTATGCACTGGAACCGTGGCTGATGACACCCATCAGAAATGCACACACACACCATCTGAAGAATGCCATAATGAAATGTCATAGAGCATGTGTCTGGGCTGTTGAAGTTGGGGTTCCAGTACCTAAATACTTCTGGGGGAACCCTGCAATACAATACTTGCACATGTACTGAAATATTCACAGCATGTGCCATGCTATACAACATCATCTTGAGAAAATAGCTTCAGCAGAATCAGCAAGGGGAAGGGGCACACATTCCACCACCAATGGCAAAGTTACCACAGCCACACACAGCTGAAAAGTCAGAAGGGGAACCAGCAGTTGCTTTGGGTGTAGGCAGACATAGGAGTGTTCAATATGCCCTTGCATTGGCTAAAAGGCAAAGTATAGCACACTCACTCACTACCTAAGGGGCTAAAATTTTCCTACTTTGCACATACATACAGTAACATTGATGGCAGGCAATCCTCACAACCTTTACCTCCCCATGTATTGGCTGTGTACTCCCAGTGTCAGACAGATTTCACCCTGAACTAAAACAGTTGCAACTGTTGGATTCACAAGGTAAGCATTGAATCTGGAGTGTAATGTTTAATAATACAATTGAATGGTATATCCTTGGATGTTGTTACTTGGTAATGTATGCAAGTAAAAGGTGGGTGATTTGTACAGAAATTACTTTAACATGTGACAGCAGAGACTTATGTAACTTATATGTGTCCATATCAAATAGTAGGCCTCACATATCAAAGAATCACATAGTCATACCTCTCATAAGTACTGATGGGTCACCAAATGTCATCAATTTAGCACCATAGTTTTGTACTGCAAAATCATTAAAGACAGAAGTTAAAAAGAAATGAGAGACATTTCAGTTTCAGGCTTCACATCCCTCACAATATCATTAACAATACTGAAAAAAATGTTTGATTCTATCAACTGTCTAACTTTCTAAGACTAATATAAGTCAAAGGTAAAATTACCAAATCAACATCAGAAATGCAACTATACTGAGCACTAAGTCAGCTATGCACCCTGCACATCAGACACAAATGTTATGCATCCGTGAATCCAAAAAATAGAAAATAGGGATATGGCACAGTTATCACCCCTTGCACAGGGTATTGTGTATGGGGAGACCAGAAGCCTAGGCTGACACAAAAGGTTAGTGAGTGTGTGTGAGTAAGAAAAAGAAGCATGAAGACATTCATATAAAGTAACAAATGGCCAGTTAGACAAAATGATCTTTAAGCTTCATAGCTGAACTATGTAACTGTTGTGCATGTGTGTGTCTGTATAGGTCCTCCAGGTGAAATTGGTGTGTGGGTATCTGCATAGCACAGCCAAGCGCTGTGCTAGCTCTACATCTTGGTATGTCAGACAGTTGTGAGCCATGCAAGCTAGAGGTGGCAGTTCTTCGTTGTTGTACCTGACCATGAACACTGGCTCTACTAGGAGTTGCACTAGCACGTCCACACCCACAGTCAGATGCACTGAGAGCTCCCCTCATGAGGATGCTCAGGACCACAAACCCATGCCTGTAATATCTGGTTGTGGACACCTCAACCCCTGATAGAGCAATGGAAGTAGTGCCACTATGGGAGCGTGATCAGGCACAGCCACATCGGATAACAGCAGATGATGTGACTGACCTAACCCCAGAAGGATGCTGTCCCCCTCCCAGCAGATGTTCCATCACAGACCGCACCCATTGCAATATGTCAATCATCTGATCCATTGAATCAGCAACATGGTGGAGGCAGTCATGCATGTCAGCCTGTGTCACATCTATAAAAGAATTTCTCTGGAGGACCTATAGGAATGTGCCTGTGCCTCCACGATGGCCCTAAACATACATCGAATGGTACGGGAAGACACACCTGGATCAGATAGAGGAAGGGCAGCAGGCTTCCTCTGAGCACCCCTAGCAACCCTCCTGCATGGCACCTAACCCACACTTTGGCTATGGCGAGAGTCAACAGGTTCTGAAGCCGTAGTAACCACACTTCCCTGATTGAGTGTCTCACTCTTCACCTGTCCAATATCTGAGGGCTCACTGGAATTGGTTGGGATAGGTCTATGGCTGTGTCCAGTGGAATTTCAGGGGATGGCTGAATGTCAACCTCAGTGTCAGATACAAACTTTGCACCCCCTGCCTGTGCCTCTGTCTGCTGATACTCTGACATCAAGCGGTAAGAGTCCTACAATTCCACTGTCAGGATCATCTGTGATAATAAACAACAAACACAGAAAATAAATTAATAGCTGCACTTTATAGTCAAATGTGTGCTAACAAAGTAACAGTGGTGCCACTACTACAGACAGCAGTCCTGACACCCACATCACACATATGGATAAAAGTTATAATATTTCTTTGAACTGTTCATCACCACTGACAAAGAAGATCTTTGGCTTACCATGTGCAGTTGATGCTATGATTCTCATGGATGATGGTCTTGGAAGACGTTAAGCAAAAGTTAAGGACACCATCACCACAATTAACAGTAACACAGGAGGTAAATCTTTTTTGCCTTTTATATGTCCATTAACTATACTCTCAACAAGAACTTGGATGACAAGTCCATCCTAAGCCCATGTGTAATCAATCAGAATGTGTTATTAACTGTAGCAATCTGAAATCCACCCCAACCAATGTACTGTTAAACAGAACTAATGTATTGCTGTAAATATTTTAACAACTGAGATACATAAGCCTACATGGAAGCGCCTCCTGGAACATACTTCTTGTCCCTGAAACAGTAACACCAATTTCAAGGACATGCTGTTCTGCACTTTCCTGGGAGCTGTCTGGATCCCTGACAGTGGACAGGGACTCCTCATTTGCTGTTAATGGTTGCTCTGTAGCAGGCCCCCAGTACCCATCTGATCATGGACCACCGCAGTTGTTCTCCTCTGTGCAGATGAGATCGTGTCAGTGGCCCTATGACGTACCTGATCATATGTGCTACTATGATCACATATTGCATACATGTCAGCAACTAACTGCTGCCAAATTTGCATTCTGCCTGACATATCTCCACGTATCATCTGGGCTCAAAGTGCATCAGTGCCTTTACACTTGCTGCCATAGAGTCAGTTAAGCAGCAGATGTTTCATGCACTCAGTACTAACTCTCAGAAGTTTAGCAGTGCATCAGTGCCTTTACACTTGCTGCCATAGAGTCGGTTAAGCAGCAGATGTTTCATGCACTCAGTACTAACTCTCAGAAGTTTAGCAGTGCATCAGTGCCTTTACACTTGCTGCCATAGAGTCAGTTAAGCAGCAGATGTGTTTCATGCACTCAGTACTAACTCTCAGAAGTTTAGCAGTGCATCAGTGCCTTTACACTTGCTGCCATAGAGTCAGTTAAGCAGCAGATGTTTCATGCACTCAGTACTAACTCTCAGAAGTTTAGCAGTGAGCTCACGTTTGCACACTGCTCACGTTTGCACACTGCTCAACTATGCACAAACATGGAAAGTAATGTAAATGGGTATCTCGCATGTGCAAACACTTTGCTAGCCTTCATGCAAACCCACAGCTTGCAGCTTTGCTATGCAAAGTCACTATAAGCATGTATTAGTGCTGTTTACTGTCCATTTACTCTTCATGCCATGAAACTACATGTGGAAACATAACAAACTGAAGGCCCTATCTAACAATATGTCACATATTTACAATCCAGCCATGTGTACACTGCAACCCTGGGCTCTCAGCACTTGTTCACAAATATATACACACATATATATATATATATATATATATATATATATATAGTTAGTTAATTTATTTATTTATTGACATTTGTTAACCGGGTTAGTCCAGCTAGGTTTTTGGACAATTTTCAGTGGACACCCGAGGAGAAAAGCTCCAAGTACAGACAGTTTACCAACTAGAATAAAATAACATTTACAGTAACAAAATGATAAGAAATTGAGTTATACAATATCATAAAAATATAAACCAGAGTATGCACACACACTGTAGTTGAATCAGCCCTGTGTTGAACAGAGTTTAGATTATTTACATATTTACAAACATGAATTTGATGCATCAGATATGATGTTTACATCAGAAAGAGGTATCCTCCAGTACAGGGATTGCTATTGTTGTGAGGGGAAGTTACTGAGCTGAGGTAAATCAAGAGTGGAGGGGGGGGGTCAAGTTGGGGCTTTACAAGGGCAGATTTTTGGAGCTGCGTAAGAGGAGTCTCATTTTCCTTAAAGTGTGCTGGTTGAATAGTGGAGCGCATGTCTCTAGGAAGTTTGTTCCACATCTGGGCTATGGCGTACTTATATAAGAGTTTGCCTACTATTTTTTTTGGTTGCTAGGTATGTAGTAGTTGCTGATTTGAGGTACTGAGAGTACGAGAAGGAGTGTAGGTAGAAATGAAGGGAAAGAAAGCAGGATGATGACGGTTTGTAGAGAATAGAGTGTAACATTTGAAGTTGCATTAGCAACAGGAAGTGGGGGAATTCCAGACAGTTTAGGGATGGAAGGACTAGGCAGTGGTGTGAATTATATGGAGAGTTAGTGATAAATCTAGCAATCTTACAATAAGTTTGTTGAAGTTTGTTTAAGGTTGTGGATTGAATGTTGGTGAACACTGGGGCAGCATAGAGAAGAGATGGGAGAAGGAGAGCTTGAGCAAGAGATAATCTAGAATTTGTAGATAGGAGTTTTTTGCTATGACATAGTAGACCTAAGTATTGATTTGTCTTTTTTATACATTGGGGAATATGTGTATTAAATTTGAGTTCATCATCAATGATGACTCCTAGGAGTTTAGTGTGAGCATCAGGTTTAATAGCTGCATTATTGCAGGAAGAGATAGAGAAGTAGGATTTGTGGTGGGAAAGTGAGCAGGGGAGGAATAGTAAGAGCTTGGTCTTTGTAGGGTTAAGGATGAGTAGGTTATCAGTTAGCCACTGTTCAGTAGATAAAAAGGCTTGTTGAGAAAGAGTATGAAGCTCAGAGATGTTATCAGAAACGGAGATGAGGGTTGAATCGTCAGCATATTGTATGAGGGAGGATAGTTTACAAGATGTGTGGAGGTCGTTGGTGAAGATATTGAACAGGAGATGTCCCAGGATGGAGCCCTGGGGAACCCCCTGTTGGGACAGGTAGGAATGTAGAAGAGGAAGAGAGCCATTTAACATACTGCTGCCTACTAGATAAGTAACTTGAGAACCAGGTAAGGGTGGAGAATGATAGGTTGAGACTAGCAAGTTTAGATAGTAGTAGGGTGTGGGAGACTGTATTGAATGCCTTAGAGAGGTGTAAGAAGAGACAAGAGATGAGTTTGTTGTTATCTAGGGCCTCAGCAATGGTATGAGTAAAGGATAGGAGGGCTGTAGTTGTGCTGTGTTTGGGATGGAAACCATGCTGTGTGGGTATGAGAAGGTTGTGTTGGAGTAGGTATTTAAGAAGTTGTGAATGATTGCTTTTTTCAAGGATTTTAGAGAGGGGAATAAGATAGCTATAGAACGGTAATTGGATGGGTCTGTGGAGTTGTCACCTTTATGTAGGGGAATAGTGAAAAAGGATTTCCACAGGGTAGGTACAGTGGAATCCTGAATGGACTTGTTGATTAGAATAAACAGTGAGAAAGCTACAGAGTCAGCAGCTAGTTTGAGGAAGACAGGGAAGTAATTTATTAGTGGATGGGGAGCAGGGTTTAAGCTTTAGCAGAAGAGATTGGATGTAAGATGTAGGAACAGGTTGTAGGGAGAAAGGGTTGCAGTTAGGTGGGTTGGGAGGTGTAGGTTAAGGAGTAGTATTCCCATTTGATGGTAAGAGAGCCTGGATAGTATTGATAAAGTGTGTATTAAGTAGTGTAGTTGTTTCAAGGTTGGATGTATTTGGGTAGGGAGAGGCATTTGAGGGGCGGCCAGGAGAAATAATTTTATCAACTACAGTACATAAACTAATAACAAATGTTGTGTGATGCAATGCACATCAATCTAGTAACATACAGAATTAGAACTATCTTCATAGTTGAACATGCCTTCACACCCACCAATTGACCCTGGGAACTGTCGACCCATAAGCCTAACCAGCCTTATCTTCAAGAATATGGAAAGAACCATCATGGACCTTATCCACAAGGATACAGGTGAGCTGTGGCATCTTCCTTAAATACAGAGCTTTGTAGTCTGTGTACTTAGGTAGGGGTTCTGTTCTCACTGCAGTCAACTCTGTGTGTTTGTGTGTGTGTGTGTGTGTGTGTGTGTGTGTGTGTGTGTGTGTGTGTGTGCGTGCGTGCGTGCGTGCGTGCGTGTGTGTGTGTGTGTGTGTGTGTGTGTGTGTGTGTGTATGTTTGTGCAGTTGCTTGACATTAAGGAGAGCCTTTTACACCAGCAGTTGGGATACTGCTATTATTATCTTCCCTTCACCGGACAGTGCTGATGTCATCACCTATATCTGATTTGTAGATGTGCTCTATTCCTATCAGGGCAGGGTCAGAGACTGGCCTGGAGGCCAGGCAGAAGCCACCTCGTGCTAGACCCTACATATTGCAGTGACATGGCTTTCAGTCTATCCGCATATGTCCTGGCATGGTTTGTAGAACCTACATATTGCAGTGACATGGCTTTCAGTCTATCTGCATATGTCCTGGCATGGTTTGTAGACCCTACATTTCTTGCTGCATGTGTCTCGTGAGGTACATGCAAAAGGGAGAATTATATTCTATTAGTGTTATGATGAGGTTTAACTATACTGGTGTTATATAATCCTCATATCTAAAGATGATGGCATGATTTGTGATGTGCACAACATGGGCTTTCAATACCACTGTCGACACTTATTGGTTAAAGTTCTGATTGATACCTATGTGTGTTCCCAGCTCTTGCATCACTGGGTTTCAGCATAGCAGGAGTGTTGTCAGTGTTGTAATTAGCAGGAAATTCCACTTTGCAGGAGGCCAAACTAAAGACACATTGTTCCATTTATTTCTAGACCGTATGGCTTTGTCACTAATCATTTGTTCATGTTAGCTCCTCCTGTAGTATGTTATCATCATTGGTGGACTCAATTATTGTACCCAATATGCAAGAATCAGCAAATGCAGTAACCCAAAGATCATATACTTTTGCCTGAACTGTTGAGAAATAGATTCCAAACAGTAAAGGGCCAAGCACAGATCCCTGTGGTATGACCCAATGGTGACAGCTCTACGGGTACACATTGATTCACCAACTTTCACAGTATGTGTTCTGTCAATGAGCCAATCGGTTACCTATCTAGTGACATAAGGGTTAATCCCCAGCTGGGAGAGTTTCTCAATGATATTTGCATGGGGGATTGTGTCCAAACCCTAGGTCAGATCAAGATATGCAGCATGCACTGTCTTACCTTCATCCCGGCATATCACACATAATCAATGAGCTGTGACAACATCACAGATCGCCTATTGTGTGACTCAGCACATACACCTTCCTGACACAGTTGAATACACACTTCAACACACCCTCCACACAGACTATGTACCTGTAGAATGGTGTACACCAACATGCATCCATCTGAGTTGGAGGGGACAGCACCTGATGCATGTATAGATACATCCTGACTCTCCTCATCTATGAGATAGACCAACATGTCATCATGGAACTTTTCTAAATGGACACTAATAATATCCCAGCTGTGTGCAACAGACCTGTGTGAGTTGTTAGTGCTACATCATGTCTGTTACATCTGTTAGATGGTCTCAAAGAGGTCATCAAGGGCATGCATGATGGCTTCACTATCATTCTTTTGAACTTGACAAGCCCAAGGCATTTGACACAAATCCACAATGAGGTTTTCACTCACCACTGTCAGATGTGGCCATAAACACCTGTATTACCAAGTGGGTAGACCACTGGATCACATACATGGCATTGAAATATGTTGAAATATTTGAAGTTACATATATCTCAGGATCAGTGATCAGGTCTGTACATCAGGGCTGTGTGCTAGGCCTTTTCCTGTCCATTATATAAGTTACAGACATAATGAATGACATACACATACTGTGTCCAAACAGCTGTATGAAGGACTACAGACTGTGGGCAAATATTGACTCCAGCTGTAATATTAGTATAATACACAAAGTATCAACATACACCAAAGATTGTTGCCCAGCCATGAAAACACCTGCAAAGAAAAAAAAAAATAGGAGGATTTGTTAAGTCATGGCAGCAAATGTACAACCCAAGGATAATGTAGACATCATACCCTATAATCAGACCAATAGGCATGTGACATGTGTCCTGGGGTAGATGGTATGTGGAACGTCCACCAACATCTGGTCACAGTGCTGACTACTCCCTATTATGTAACACTGAGTATGTACAGGACATCCACATCAGAGGCCATAATACCTCCACAGTTCACAGCCTTCATCGCACCAATAACTGAGTGCAATGCCCCCTTCTCCATGTACCGCCCTACACATCTTCCAGTGATGTACAACTGAAGTGCACCACCTTTGTCACAGTGAGCTGCCACACATCTTATTGGCTATACCTAAGTATTCTTTTTGTTGCATAAACATTACTGTCTGATGGTGCGGAACCCCCATCAAGGTGTTATATCAGACGCATGTGTGATTCCTGTTCCAGTAATGCACACAGTACATACATAGCTGTTTAACAACATCGATGGCATGGATAAAATTTGTGGTAGTGTGCATGATTACCCTCGTAGACTGCTGACATGTCATAATAGTTGTACAAGTGTGTTTGTGCAGAACCATCTCTGAGTGAGAATTGCTCTCTCCAAGGCAAAGAACACAGCATCCATGGGACCTGATGGTGTCCCCGGCTGTGTGCTCCATGAACTCAACGAGGAATTAAACCCACAGTTAGGACAGCTGTTTAATCTTAGTCTCACCTCCGGATACGTACCCAGGGAGTGGCACACAGCGACTGTGGTCCCACTCCACAAAGGCGGTGCCTCCACCGACCCTGGAAATTACCGTCCCATTAGCTTGACAAGCCTTATCTGCAAAGCCATGGAGAGGATCATAATGGATCTCATAAATAAAGACATAGGGAACTTGCAGACTTTGGATCCAACCCAGTTTGGCTTTGTCAAAGGCAGATCATGCCTTCTAAACTTGGTTGACTTTTTTGAAACAGTCACCAAGGCCATTGACGAGGGGAAGGCAGTCCATACAGCCTACCTAGACCTGGCAAAGGCTTTTGATACAATACCTCACTCGGGTATCATTGAAAAACTCATCAACTTAAATGTAAACCCATACATTACAAGATGGGTTGCAAACTGGCTGAGTGACAGAACCCACAGGGTCAGAGTTGCTGGCGCCATGTCAGACTCAAAGCCTGTCACAAGTGGTGTCCCACAGGGCTCAGTCCTGGGCCCACTCTTGTTTGGCATCTACTTTTCTGAAGTACAAGCAAACACAGGATGGTTATGGCTGACAAAGTTTGCAGATGACTGCAAACTGGGCGCCGTAGTTGAAAACACATCCGACACAGATATCCTTCAGAAGGGTCTCACAGAAACAGATAACTGGTGCCAGAGCCATGGCCTAAAGTTAAATGCCAAGAAATGCATAGTCATACCCTTCGGGAAAAATAAGGTTACCCCTAGCTACCATATAGGTGGCAATCCCTGAACACAGAAGAAGTTATTAGGGACCTGGGAACCCAGGTTGACAGTAGCCTTTCATTCGACACTCATATTGCTAAAGTAGTTAGGAAGACTTTCTACATTGCCCACCTTATCATGAAGGGATTCACATCTAGATCAAGGGAAGTCATAGTCTCCCTATACTCATCACTCATCAGACCAATGATCGAGTACAATGCCCCATTCAGAATGTATCTGACCCGACACTTGCAGCAGCTGGAGAGGCCACAAAGTTCCTCACCAAAAGGATAAAGGGTCTCAAAAATCTGTCTTACGCTGCCCGACTGAAAGAACTCCAGTTATATTCAGTTGCTTACCGCTTGCTCAGAGGTGACCTATGCCTGACATACAAGGCCATGTCAAACCCAGAATTGATGAACATGCTTCATCTCAAAAAATCTAGATCCCTCAGAGCCACAAGGGCGGGAGACTTAAACCTCGACACGGTTATTAATAGGACGTGCTGGAGGGATAGATTCATCACCCAAAGACTCCCTATGCTGTGGAACAAAATCCCGGTTTATGTGAGGCAGAGCACCTCGCTGGCCTTGTTCAAGAGGAATCTTGACAAATGGATGGGAGATCGCAGATACACCCCAGGGGTTACCTCAGTGTCACTGCTCGACAGAGGCACAGCAAAATAATGGGCATAGTTTTATTCAAACTAAAGGGGTGGCGTAAGCCACAAAACTATGGGCTAGGCTTATAAATGCCCTCGGGCAGATAGCCTAGTATGAACCTATCACTCAGAATAACATATGTTATGTCAGAGACATGGGGTTACTGGTGGTATTATTCTGATATTGTCCATGATTGTGCATGCTTATTTTACTGATGTCCATGAGCCTTTACCTGTGTCCCACTTGTTAGAGACCTCTGCTGAGATTACACTCATATTCAGGCAAATCAATTTGCACAGCTTCACAATATGTACCCTGATAGATGTCATCTGCATTGTTCTTGTAAGGATGTTTATCTCACAATGACAACTTCCTCATTGTCATGCCACCTTGTGTGACAGTCACATAATACCCATTTCCACTGTGGAGTCCATACTGTACCATATTTATACATGATTGGTGTTCCTGCTACAACTGTCTTACACTGACATGTCCTCATCTGCTCTACATTAGGATGTTTCACCTGTCCTCTTTCCCTGTGTTCATTCCTACAATTCATCTGTGTGTCCCTATTCAATACACACACTTCAACTGACTGTTTATTTTACATAGCAGTCCATGTACCCTTACAGATCATTTACACAACTTCTGTACAGAATGCCTGGAGTGAGATTTCACAATACTCTTTATACACTGTTCTGTATTATGTTTGGACCATATTCATAACTATATGAAATTATGGGCAGTGCAGTAGTACAGTGGTTAGTGTTGTCACCTGACACAAGAGGTTCTCTGGTTCAATTCTCAGCTCAGGTGCCTTCTGTGTGTAATCTGCATGCCCTCCCTACATTCACGTGGGTTTCCTCCGGGAGCTCCAGTTTCCTCCCACATTCCAATGACACGACTCTCGAACATCTCTCTCTGAGCCTTCGCTAAAAATGGGCTCTGTCCCAGTCAGACTTTTGCAGTAAACAAATGTTAAATAAAAATAAATAAATAATGTTAAGCCCTGGTAATCAATCTGGCATTCCATGTAATCTGATAACCTACTGTGCTCTGAGGTAAACGGGTTTGCATTCCATGTTCTTTACTCGGTTTCCTGCTTGGCAACACTGTTACCAGCTATGAAACCATGCTTGTTTACAGTTAAACATGGTGCGTGGTAAGAATATGTAATCAGTGTTACTGCTGACTGCTCATTATCACACACTCAAGCTAACTACATCTAGGCTTCATGGGAAGCATACACAAAGTTTACAGAAGCCCAGGGATTATAATACATTCTATATATAAACTTCTACAACATATTTAGTTATTTATGACTGTTTTACATAGTCTCCTCATTTTTTACTGTTTTGATTCCCGCCACTCTTTTTTTAAGCAACCAAAATCTTATTTCTTTTTCAGAATTTCTGACTATATCCACTTTCCATTGATTCTTATTTAATTCATTCTTTCAATCCAAAAATACATATTATACAAAGCACCTTTTTGTCTAATTTATCCACATGATTTTGTTTCCCGTTTCATAGAACCCATATTGCATCATATCTATATTTGTATTTTTTGAACTTTTCAATCCTTTTATAGATTCCTTTTTACATATTTTATTTCATAGTTGTTTTGCTCTTTTGCACTTCAAATAAACATGCTCCATAGTTTCCATTTCACCATAATAGGTGCAAACTCTTTCGCCTGTCTTACTTATATGGCATATTTGCTTTTACTGGCAGTTTATGGATAATCTCCATAAAAAAAATCTGTTCATTCAAAATATCTTTCACACCAATTCATTCTTGATTTTATAGCTTTTATTTTTCTTTCTTCCAAATGCTTGCATGGAAAAATATAATAAATGTATTCATTATATTTTCAAACCATTCCTTCCTATTTTTTCTATATTACTTATATCAGTCTTACAAAACTATATTTTCTATTGATGTATCCTCATTTCTTGTGCTTATAATTCCTTTATTTCTGTTTAAATGTTTCAGTTTCTCCCACATTTCATTATATATTTTTTTCTATTTTGTTCACTATTATTTTTTCTCTCTTACTTTCATCCATGTCAGTACCTTATACAAGTTTCCCCCAACAGTACCTTATACAAATTTGCCCCAGCAGTAGTCTAGACAGTATATCCTTCCAACCCTGCAACCAAACCTACCACATACCTAATTTCCCTATGAAATCATCAGACATCTTAATATTAAACATTAACATCACAAGTATTACGAACAAATTCCATGAACTACATGCAGTCCTTTCCATATATTCCCCAGATATTGCTCTAATCACAGAAACTTGGCTAAAACCTGATATATCCAACAACAACAACATTCTACCCCCCCAGGGTATAATATACGAAGACAAGACCAAATAACCAAAACGGGTGGAGGAATAGCTATTCTATTTAAAAATAACCTCATTCTTGAAGCCATAGAACTTAATGCCCCAAATGTTGATAATGCAGAAATCATTTTTGCACAACTAAAACTTAATGCTAAAAAGCATATAAATATTTTAGAATCCTATATTCTTCCATGTCAGAACATCTCCACACTAGAAAATATTTTGGATTGGTTCTCCAAAGCACTGCTCCAGGAGACAATAATCTTGGGTGACGTCAACATTGACTGGATCACCTGCAATTCTGATAATCCCACCAACCACATCAACCTCTATGGCTTCACCCAAACTATTCAAGTCCCTACCAGGATAGATAAGTCATCTAACAGACAGTCCACCTTAGACTGGATATTAACAAATAGACTTAACCTTTCCTTTCATTTTGGTTCCCTCCCAGATTCCCTTAGTGATTACCTTCCCACCTTCTTAATTAGACACAGAATAAACACCTCTAAGCTTACCACTTACCATCCTATCCAAAACAAAAACTAACTTTAACAACCAAGAATTCATATACACTCTTAAACTTCGCAATTAGATTCCACTTAAACATCTCCCCCTAGAAGATGTTGTGAAGTACTTTAATTCCACCTTCTTGACTATACTAAACAAATTAACCCCTCCAAGGACTATGAGAATAAAATCCAAATTTGCTCCATGGCTAACAAAAGAAACTAAAGTACTCCTAAAAATAGAGATAAAACTTGGAGTAAATAGCACATTACTAAATCTCAAACAGACAAGCAGGCATATCAGGAACTCAGAAGCAAGGCAAAAAGTCTAATCAAACAGGAAAAAAGAAATTATTACTTTACTATCCAAAACAAACAACATAACAACCCAGAATATTATGGAGAGCAGTTAATAACATCCTCCTACCATGCTACTATACCCACCTCATCTTCCACTAACAATCTAGACAGTATAGGCACTAAGTTCAACAAATAGTTCACCAAAATATTTCTAACTCTCTTCAACATGTATGCCTCCACTACCACCCTTACTAATCCTACTTCTGAGAAAAATAGGAACTTCTTCTCCTTACAACCCATATTTACCAACACAATAAAAAAACTACTAAAAAAACTGAAACCCACTACCCTAGCTGTGGATAAACCGCCTTCAGAATATCTTAGAATTGCAGCTGATGGCATCTCCATCCCTATATGTATACACATCACCTGTTCCATTATTGAGCAACTAGTTTCATCAATTTGGAGATTTTGTATATTATTCCTTTACACAAAGGTAGCAAGTCAACAGAATTACCCAGTTATCGGTCAATTGCTATACTGTCACCCATATGCAAGATACTGGAAAGATGCATACATACAAATTATGGACTTCCTACTTACTAACAAATTAATGTCAAGTATCCAACATGGATTCTGACCCTTCCACAGCACCACCTCTGCCCTTATGACCTTCACTGATAGTCAAGCCCCACAGAAATAATGGCAAATTTGTCTCTGCTGTTTTTTTTCACCTTTTTTTAATTTCTCCAAATCGTTTGGGTTTCTAATACCATGACGGCAATGCACCCCATTCCTAAGTCAAACTACAATTAAAGTTCATGAAATTAGTTTTGTTTCACTCTTCACCTCTGTAAGGCTTTTGATATGGTCTCTCACAGAAAGCTCTTAAATGTACTTACCAGACTCAGCTTAAGCCAGTCTGCTTTGTCCTAGTTGAGAGACTATCTAGCAGGCTGTCAGCAAGCAGTTCAATGGCAACAAACCCTTTCTTCTCTATTACCCATCACCTTAGGAGTTCCTCAAGGTTCTATCCTTGTCTGCCTCATATTTACTCTCTTTACTAGCAATATCCATACATCTACCCTTCATGTGTCTCTTGTACAGTATGCCAATGATTCTACACTGATATGTGCAGCTTCTTCTGTTCACCATCTACAATCAATAACTCAACAATCTTTCACTTTAATAAAAGCTTGGCTAACTAATTCTCAACTTATTTAACCCCCAACAAAACCAAGCTTATGATTTTCTATCCCATAGAAACACTACCCTCCCACCTTCAGCATTTCATCACTAAATAACACCATCATCTCTCCAGTACAACATACATAACTTTTAGGTGTAGAAATCGACAGTAGTTTGAGATTTGAGATCCATATTGCCCAAATCATTTAAAATGTCCACAAAAAACTAGGTATATTTTATACAAATTAAAAATATATATTTCACTAAAAGCACAAAAACCACTACAAGAACTCATCTTATCTCAGCTCTTCTCTATGCATCGCCAGTACTAGCAAACCTTAGGAAATCAGATGTAGACATATTAAAATCCTGTGATAACAAAATTGCAAAATTTACAACTGACACTAGCACTAGGACACATCATTACACTCTCCTCAAACAATTGAATTGGCTATATCTCCCTCATCTAATAACTTATCACCAATTGTGCTTGGCACATAAGATCCTGCACCAACATGAAAAACACCGGCACTTCAAAACTTATTAACTCTTTACTCTAACAAGCGTGTACTTTGCACAAGTAACAGATCCCTGTTAAATGTTACCAAAGCTAACAAAAAGTCAGGTAACTCCCTTTTCTTAAGCTACACAGCTAAAATCTGGAGCAGTTTACCATCAGAAATAATATCTATTACCAATTTATCTCACTTCAAACTAACTCTTAAGTGTGACTTAACGAATGCATGGCTATGCTCCTGTACAAATCTTGGATAAGAAAAGAACTGCAATCCAATCTCCTATCTTTCTCTAGGTAATACTAGTTCCTCACATAAATCAGATTACATCTCACCTTTCAGCATACTTCTACACATTCTTATTACAATTTAAAGCATGTATTCAAGGACTATATCAGAACTATTCTCCTTAAGTTGCAATTATGTTTCAATATTTATCCTCTACAGTATCTCTTCCTACTACAGGCTATCAGCCAGTGTAGCATATTTATGAAAATTGTAATTATGTTTCAATGTCTATCTTCTACAGTATCTCCTCCTACTACAGGCTATCAGTCAGTGTAGCATATCTATGAAAATTGCTCACCCACTGATTATTAATAATATGTGATTTACATTCTATAAGTCACTCATTTTCCTGATAGATTTCTTTACTTTGTTTTTTAAATAAAAATAATCTGCCTTTGTTTCTGTAGAACATGCACATGCAATGCCACTATTCTATATACTTGATTTGTCCATCTTTTATCTGATATTAGCATTCTTCCCAACATTTCTAATCTATAATCCAAAATTTCTGTTTTGCTTAAAAATGCTATCTATGCCTGAACATTTTTCTTCTCCTATAGTCCATGTAACTTTATCTTCCCATAATTCACTTACTTGTGTTCTTCCTTCTTCCATTAAGATTCTTATATCTGTTAATATTATGATATCCATATCCAACAAACTGCATTATTCTAACACCCCTAATCACTTACACTTTTTATACTATTTACATTTATGGACAGAATTTGCACTTTATAGAGAATATTTAATTATTTTTATTATTTCCCTTTCTTATTTTTTCTTATACCCACATTTTTAAATTTACATTTTCTTTCACTCTTTTCCCAATATAATTCCTTTTGCTTTTTATTCTTATCCACTTACTGTCTCCTTCATTTGAATTTATTTCTTCTTTTTCTTCCCTTGTACATTCCTTTACTTCCACTATTATTTGTTTTCCTTTTTTTCTTTTTGTGTCCCTTCTATGACTATCCTTTAATTACTGTATATCTTTCTCTTTTGCATCACAATCCATCCATGAATTTTCTATTTTTTCATATTGTATACATTTTTGTTCATAATTTTTAGCGTCATGAGCAGTCTTACCACAGATAATACATTGTCTTTTATCATAATTACTAATTAAATGGTTATTTTTACCTCAAAAGAAACATGTCTTTGGCTGTTTGTAATATTTTACAAACTCCCTTTTCCCCTACACATTGATTATACATGTAGTATCTTTTCATTTTCCATTTTTAAATCACTCTACATTCCCATCCCCCAGTCCATAAACATCTGTTGTAATAAATCTGTGTAATGTCCATTACATTTCTGCACACCATTTTTAAATAGTCTGTTAGAATGTTTTTTTCTACCTCTGTATGAAATTGTATGTACATTCTTTGTTTTCGTTTCTCTATTAAATGCCTGTATGACATATGAATCCCGATGATTATCTTTTTTTGTATTGTTCTAAAAATTTCTCTATATATTGTGCTTCTTCAAAAAATATATCGCAAAAAGATTCTTTGCTAATGCAAAGAAATTCTCTTACCTCTCTGGGTCCAATACCCAGTGGTGATATTACACTGTCCCATATTTCACACCTACCAAGTTCTTTTTCCATCTTGCTACGTATTCTTACCCGATGTTTTCTTTTCACTTCCGTTTTCTTTTCATAACTTGATGTTGCATTCTCTGTCAATGTTTTCTTTGTTAATTGTCATTGTCTTTTCACGTTTTCATTCTCCTCTTACAGTTTGTGCATATGATTTCTTCTTTTCTCTCATTTCTTGTACATCCTCTTCTTGTATTTGTTACATCATTTCACTCCACAACACTGCCTTTTCACTTTCTGGTTCACACTGTTCAATTAATTCCTTTAGATACACACCCTGCAACCTAACCTCCAACTACAGGGTTGCAACAACACAATTTTGTGTTGTAAGTTTTGTTGTAAAAAAGTTTTGCTGCAATAATTCTTTCAAATCTGGATTAAATACTTCTATTACCTCTTCCTGCCTTTGAAAAGGGGTGTCTGTCTTCTCACTCATCTCATTCACTTCTCCTTCACTCCTACATCCCTGCTTAATGTCTGATTCATTTTATGATAATAGAAGGCTGCACCAGTGCCAACAAGCTCTGAAGCTCAACAAGCTCATAGTAACACAAATCACCAAAATGGCACTGTAGAGGCATACAGGAATAATCCACTCATGAATGTTGACAAGGAGTAAAAACAGAAACACTTTATTGAGTAAAATAGTATCAACACATTAGCTGAATTGTTGTGTTTTTGCCTGTTTCTTAGGACTTCATCAGCACCCAGTATCCTGTCTATACCCTAACATCACATCCTGCCACTAGTCCATTAAACAATTAATCACATTAAAGGAGCTTATGAACTTTACATAAACATACATGAAACATACTGCTGCTATTATATATATATATTGTGCTCTATTAGGTACCTTCTTACTATATGCTGAACAATATCATAATTCCAAATTGGGGGCTACAAACAACTGCATGAAATAATACTCAGTTATGCAGGAAATCTAAATTAACTCATACAGATAAATTAATTTTATAATTCTTTGAAAGTCTTTAAAAATAAGTTAAGAAATGTGCAATTCCTGTACAACTTTAATATTTGATTTTTTTCTGAAATAATAAAAACATCAAAATAAATTCTCAGTGAGTTAAAATACTCTCATCCTCTCTTCAGTTCTGTTTATTAACTGAAAAACTATGTCAAGAATATGTTAAACAATTATGTTAATTATATATCAAAAATGATGATAAAAATGATGATGCACTACCTTCAAGTGGTTATAAATAAAAATAATAACAATGCAAATACAAGTACAGATGCAAATTCAGAGAAAATTAGTATTTTAACTCAATGAAAAATTATTTCGCTGTTATTATTTTCAACCTGGAACAAGCCAATTTTCAGCCGAGGCCTGGGAGAAACACTCCAGATGCATGTCTTTGTAACATGGAAAGAAACCAGAACAGCCAGAGGAAACCCACACAAATCCAGGGGGGGCATGCAGATTCTGCACAGAAGGCACCCCAGCCAAGAATCAAATGGGAAAACCTCTTGCTGTGAGGCAGCAACGCAAACTGCTGCATCACTGTGCCATCCAGTTATAGGCAAGCACCACAGGAGAGATCTGACCTTTAATGGTGTGAGACTGCATTATTGAAATGATGACCTCATCAGTGTGTTGCAGACAGTATGCATTTTGGACAGGGTGAAATGAGGATGTGAGATTGATCTGACAATTTAAATGTTTCTCGTGAGTGGGAGTCAAAGGAGTGCAATTATTAAATTAATTCTCTAGTAATACAAGTGGATTGTTGTGAGACTAGAACCCTCTACGTATCTAGTTATACAGTCTAGAGGATGCAATATATAACACAAGTATTACCACAGAAGTCTGACTTTAACATTTCAAGAGTTCACTGTATAGGGGATGATATCAGCATTGTGTTGCACAGAAGATGTCATGAAAAGCTCATGACATAGATGTGGACTCACCCTGCGATGCAAAACCTTTGTCAGGCTACTATTTCAATGAAGTCTGAAGTACATAAGGTCATATTGATACACCTCACATACAGTTTGACTGCTGTAAGATTATAACAGCTTGCCTATCTAGTTACACAATCTTGAGGACACAGTACTTAATTCACGTGCCACCACAGAAGTCTGTCTTCTATTTTGTGAGAGTACACTTTATAGAGGATGACATCAGCGCTGTGTTGCAGAAACTTTTATGTTGGGAGAAGGGTCTAACATTGATGTGGACTCACCCTGCTTAGTAAAAGTTTCTCCAGGCTAATAATTTTCAGTGAAAACAGCAGTTCATTAGGTCATATTTACACAACTTTATGCACAATCCATGTACACACACACACACACACACACACACACACACACACACACACACACACACACACACACACACAAGCTCACTGCAGTGAGATTAGAACCCCCTGCCTATCTGATTTCACAATGTAGAGGATACAGTACTTAACACAAGCATCAATGAAGAAGTCTGACTTCGACAGTGTGACAGTGCAGTGTAGAGAGGATTAGTTTCTCATTTAGAATCAGAGAAGATATTGTGCTGTTGACGTTTTGTGCAAAGCAATATTTGCTGATATAAAGGAGTAAGTGCAATATTCTGATCAATAATGAATACACACTGCTGACTTATGTCAGCTATGCTGTCATTAATGTATATTGCAGAACTGAGACTGACATATACCTGTATTGTGTAAAAGACACACACAGACACACACACACACACACACACACACACACACACACGCACACACACACACACACACACACACACACACGCACACACACACACACACACACACACACACACACACACACACACACACACACACACACACGCATGGACACTGAATCATTTTCATGGATTATGAGGTTATGATGATGAGATGTAAAACTTAATGAATGGTACTGATATTAGCAATGGTATCTGCTCATTCATGGACAACGTGCACTGTCAATAACAAGCAATGCTTAATGTTCCAGTGCAGTAGAGCTAAGTAATTAGAAAGTGTATGTGCTAAGGCTTTATGTGGCTGCATATCATTTAGAAGTGTAAGTGCTGCTGTGTTGAACTAACTGTCCAGTATGAAGTGGTCAGTTAACCACACAGCTCACTGCATTTCATTTGAGTGCAGTAAGCAGTTTCCACATAATAAAATAATGCAGTCCAGTAACAATACATATTTTTGTTCAAAATCTCTTCCTAAAGTGCAATGCTGAGAAATGTATTGGTGTGGATGTTGGCAAAGTATTAGCACAGGTATGATTATACTCTGAGGTGTTGAATTTGGACTGTGAAGTAACAGTGTTCACAGGTGTTCAGTGGTGCCCCCTGCCAAACTCTGTGCAAATAAGGAGCAGAGAAAAATGTTATGACTGTTATTAAATTTAGAACAGACCTGTTTTATGTTAATATGTTGTATATATACACTTTGCACTCTGGTGCCTATCTTTCACATGTTACAGCCAAAGATTAATTCAAAAATAAATTGTTGTGATGCCTTCCTTGTTTGCATAGCATTAGATAGTGAGTGAGCAAACAAGGTTCACTGCTGAAGGAAAAAAATGAAAACACCAATCTGATTAGCCTTCTGTAGAGCAAACAGGCTTAGCAGTGCTGCATGACCGTCAGAACTCCGGAGAGTTCTGAGTGGAGAAAATCTAGCAGTGACATAACTTTCTCTGTGTACAAGGTGTAAGCTCAGTGAGTTAAATGAAAAAGCAGAGGTGAAGCAGGGCTTAGGTTCAGTATGCAGATCATTTTTCAAAGGGTGGCAGAAAGTGATTATCATAAGTAATTTTGATCATGTAAGATTACAAAGGAATGACTATACTAAATAGTGTGATTGCCCAAATTGTCTCA
This sequence comes from Protopterus annectens, assembly GCF_019279795.1. Taxonomy (NCBI): domain Eukaryota; kingdom Metazoa; phylum Chordata; order Ceratodontiformes; family Protopteridae; genus Protopterus; species Protopterus annectens. The sequence continues at coordinate 798,249,312 of NC_056749.1, read as the reverse complement.
GTAATGCCTATTAAAATAATCTTTTATACTTATTGTATATTAGCCGTGCTTCAAGAGAAATTACAAGTTAATTTGGGTGTACAATTTGTTGAAGATAACAAGGCCGGCATGTATTACTGAAATAATTATTCTGACTTAGCACAGATCCTAACTATGTATATAGGGCAGGATGTCTTTTGAAGTGTGGGAATTATGCTTCTCATAGTAAAGACAATGGAAAATTGATATAAGATGAGCATTTCATATATCAGCTTACTAAATATGCTGTATTATAATATGATGAGACAGAAGAGGTGATAAGCCACACAGAGATGGAGAGACACACAGTTTGTGTTATGGCACATGTATGAACACATCTGTATGGTGTGTTTGTATTATTCATTTCCTCATGCAGAATTTGTCCTGCTCTGTAGCATTAAGTGATTGATACAGGGATAGAGAAGGTGGCTGAGTGACAATAACCAATCCATCCATATACATCTGGTTGAAGAAGGTGTAGGAAATTGGAAGCGTGATGTTGACATGCGGATGGTTGTAGATCAGAGAGCATGAAATATGTGCTGTATCTTTAAGAAGCACTTTAAATACTGAGCATACACATATAAATGTAAAACAAATGCCATTCCTAGTGCTATTTCAAAAGTGCAGCCAGAGATTAAGCATGTATGATTACAGCAGTTAGTTTGTATATAAGTTATTTGAGTTAAAGTCAGTAAGCTCTTGCAAAAGAGAGTAAAATCCCATGAGTGGAGGAGCTCCCTGGTCAGCCACAGTAAGAACCTGTGATCCCTGATAAAATCCTCCAAAGCTAGTTATGAAAACAAAATTGCCACTGATTCTAAAGACAACCACAAAGCATTCTATAGCTATGTCAAGAATCTCAATGGCAACACTCAGATGTGCTCTGAGTTACAGCACAATGGCACTAAATATACATTCCCAATTGATATTGCCAACATCCTGGCAGATAGGTTCAGTGCTAACTTTACCCCCCTCTCACCCCCTAAAGAGCCCATCTCTATACCGGAAGATGGCAAAGTTCCTGTAATCACGGCTGCACAGGTAAAAAACACACTCTTCAAAGCCAAAAACACAGCATCCATGGGACCAGACAACATCCCAGGCTGCGTTCTACACAAACTACAGAATGAACTGACACCACACCTAAGCACCATGTTCAATCATAGCCTCACCTCAGGCTTTGTGCCTGCTGAATGGCGCACAGCAACGGTTATCCCACTCCACAAGGGGTGAGCCACCACGGACCCTGGGAACTACCGCCCCATTAGCTTGACGAGTCTGGTCTGCAAGGCCATGGAACATATCATCATGGAACTTATAAACAAAGACATTGGTAATCTCCAAACTCTGGATCCCACCCAGTTTGGGTTTGTAAAAGGCAGATCATGTCTCCTAAACCTGATAGACTTCTTTGAAGCAGTCACCAAAGCCGTAGACAAGGGTAAGGTGGTTCACACAGCCTATCTAGATCTTGCCAAGGCTTTCGACACCATCCCCCACTCTGGAATTATAGACAAACTCACTAAACTAGGTATAAATCCCTATGTCACAAGATGGGTTGCCTACTGGCTCACTGACAGAACCCAGACTGTGAAAGTAGCAGACTCCAAATCCGACTTCAGACCAGTGACAAATGGAATACCACAGGGTTCAGTCCTGGGTCCTCTCCTGTTTGGTATCTACTTCTCTGAAGTACAGGCTAACACAGAAGGTCTTTGACTAATGAAGTTCGCAGATGACTGCAAAATAGGAGCCATAACCAAAACTCCTAACGATGTGGACATCCTACGAATGGGCCTCACTGAGACAGATGCCTGGTGTCAAAGCGATGGCCACAAGCTCAGTGCAAAAAAGTGCATTGTCATCCCCTTTGGTAAAAACTCTGTATCCATGAACTACAACATAGATGGTAGTGTACTTAACACCGAAAGTGTGATAAGAGACCTTGGGACACAGGTGGACAGTAGTCTCTCCTTTGATAATCACATCGCCACAGTAGTCAGGGAATCCTTCTACATGGCACACCTCATCACAAAAGGTTTCTCATCCAGAAAAAAAGAGGTCATTGTTCCCCTCTACTCATCACTCATTAGACCCATTATAGAGTACAACGCCCCTTTTGGTATGTACCTCACAAGACATCTACAACAACTGGAAAGGCCGCAGAAATACCTCACAAAGAGGATTACCAGCCTCAAACAGATGCCCTACGCAGACCGTCTCAGAAAACTCTAGCTTTACTCCATCACATATCGCCTACTAAGAGGTGATCTCTGCCTAACATACAAAGCTATGTCAAACCCAGAGCTGTTGGACATGCTCCACTTCAAGAAATCCCAATCCCTCCAAGCTACACACTCTAGGGACCTAAACCTTGTCACCACAATAAACAAAACATGCCGGTGGGATAGATTCCTGTCCCAGAGACTTCCCATACTCTGGAATAAACTACCTATCTATATCAAACAAAGCTCCTCATTAGCACTCTTCAAGAAAAATCTTGATGATTGGATGGGAAATAGGAAATTCACCCCGGGGATCACCTCTGTGGCTCTGCTTGACAGGAGCACAGGGAAATCATTTTCTTGGGTGGCAAAAGCCAGGGTACCTTTTTGGCTGGGCTTGTATAGGCCCCAGGGCCGATAGCCTAGTACCTACCTATGAACCTATAAACTTCTATTGTGATGTGTTTGTATAAAATAAAGCTGCTTGAACAGAACCCATGAAGACTCTTCTATTGTGTCCAAAGTAGGAGAGTGATATGGTGTCAGAACCGGGATTGAAGAGAATAACATTCAGAGCATGAAGTACAGAAATGACCATGAAGGTAAACTAAAAAAAACAAGCATGAAAACGAGTCAGAAAAGAAGCAAAGGTAATGATAGTATGCACAAGCTACTTATTTCATAAAAAGGACAAAACAGGGCATTACAAGGGCATAAATGCATTATTAAACAAGCAGTAGGCATAAAAGGCATATTAACTAAAGCAAATGTTTAAAGTAAAGGTGTTTGATGAAAAAGATTAACAGAAAAGTAAAATGAGTGTGTTTAGATGTAAAACAGACATGTTTAAGACAAAACAGGCATGTTTAGAGTGAAATGAGCACAAGAAAAGTACAATGGGCATGAAAAGAGATTAAACAAGCAAAACAAATATAGTAAGGGCAAAAAGGGCACATTAAGCATAAATAAAGCAAGGCGACTGCATGTGTTTTGGCAAAGTGCTGTGTTTGGCATAACTACAGCTTTGTATTGTATCAAGGGCATAACTAAATGTATTTGTAGTATCTCAAAGTGTGTAGAAGTGCTTACAATGTGTTCTTATTACTGTGCATGTATTTCAAGTAGTCATTGTGTGCCAAGTGCAACTATTTTATGAAGTGCAGTCAAAGTATAGGCATTTCAAAACATTTCTTGTGCTGGATGTGTCTATTTGCAAAGTGCCGCCATTACAGAGTGTTCTTTGCACTGTAGAGAATTGCCTAGAAAGGTACTACCATTTTGGGGAAGTTTCTGTGTGCTGTGTACTGTTTATTCGCAAAGGGCCATTGCATCGAAATGTTATTGACTCTGAGCTTCTCCTGCCCAGTTCATTCACGTTGTGCTGTTATTTGAAGTGTTTCTTAAACTGATAAATTATTTTAGCAATACAATAATTTCAATAGCATTACAGCACCTGAAAAAAAAAAGTTATTTCGCAAAGTCCAGTTACACAAAGGCTTGCATCATGCAGTTATTTGACATGTTTCTTACACTAAGAGGTGATTTCATGCAATACAGTAATTTCAAGTGTATTTCAGTGCCCAAAAGTGACTTAGTTCATAAAGTTCAATTATACAGATGCTTGTTGTGCTACTGAGCAAAGTTAGACACAGTGGCATAAATGTCTGGCATATGTGTATGTGTCCGTGCTTATGTGGAACACCCTTCACGGGTATGTGTTAACATGGCAGATAGATTTAGTAGCCCTTACCTCTTGTATTTGATCAGAATATTGCAGAGAATTGGACAATATTTGAGCAAGAGCATGATATATTTATACAACCAGCTTATTCAGATAAAGATGCACGCACCAAGTCATTAATATTGTTAAATTTAGCTGGGTCAGGGGCCATAGAAAGACAGCCTTCATTTGTGTATGCACCAGCAATGTATGAAGGCGAAGGTGAAAACCATTATATTGTTGTACAGGCTGAGTCAAAGAATGACCCCGAGTGTTTGAAGTGCAAGTTCAGAGAAATGTGTAACCCCCAGACAAATATTACACTGGAGAAGCATTTATTTTACATGAGAGATCAGAAACCAGGGGAAACTTTTACAGCTTATATAACTGATCTGAGAAACAAAGCTAAAACATGGCGGTTTGGTGACTTAAAGACAGGCTCATGTGTGATATTATTAGTGCTGCTGTGAAAAAGATTTTGCTGCATGATAATGATTTCATGTTGAGTAAAACCATAGAGATTTGCCAAATCCATGAAGTGACAGAAAAGCACACAAGTATTCTGGCAAGTGAGAAGAGCATGGTTTCAGCTGGCTCAAGAGCAAATGTAGACAGCATGCAGCACATGGCAAAAAGAAATAGGCCTATCAAACACATGACAGCCACAACTCCTGCTGGCTCATCAAGAAAACTGCACAGTTTTCCAGTAAACTCTAAGACCAGTTCAGTTAAAGGAATATATTCCTCAGTGCAGTACAAGCATGAATCAGCAAAACACAAGTCCAACTTTATTGTTAACTTGTCACAATTGTGGTGCAAATCATGAGTCTGAAAGAAAGAAATGGTTAGCATTTGGTCAGCCATGTGACAAGTTTAACAAATGGAAACATTTCCAAAAAGTTTGCAAATCAGGTAAACCCCACGCAGTTGTAAAGAAAGGTCACACAAAAAAGCAGGTTGATCAAGCAGAGAAGCAATAATCAGCATTCTATGTGGATGGTGCATCATTAATTGGTGAACGATTTGATGCAGTGGATTTATTGGCAACAAGCGAAGTTTTCTATACTTTCCAGATCAATGGTAAATCCACAGAGCTTAAAGTAGCTGCAGGTGTAAAGTGTAATGTTATATCAGCAAGCAGATTTGCTTGCGTGAGAACTAACGAGCAACTCAATGTAGCCAGCAGTGTGAAACTTGTTGCTTAAGGAGATGAAGACATTCAAACCAAAGGCTAAGGGATGCTTTCATGTTGTTTGGCCAAGCACTGTTACAACTTGTTATTCTATGTAGTCAGAAGACCAGTACAATCTTTATTGGGTCTCAAAGATAGTTTGAGAATGAATCAACTTTCTTTTACCAAAGAAGTTCATCACATCAGTGCATCTCCTAGTTCTAATTTTTATGAAGTAATTTTCTCAGAGTGTGCTGATGTTTTCAAAGACAGGTTGGACAAACTTCCAGTAGTGTATTCCATGAAGTTAGACCCAGAGGTCACTCCAGTAGTCAGACCAGCAAGAAGAGTTCTGATAGCTATGCAGAATAAAGTTAAGGCTTAATTGGACAAAATGGTACATCAAGGTGTAATTTGTCCAGTTACTGAACCAACCGATTGGGCATCATTGATGGTAGCAACTCACAAAAAAGGCTCAGATGAAATCAGAATATGCATTGACCCAACAGATTTGAACAAAGCATTGAAAAGACCATATCATCCAATGCACACAGTTGAAGAGGTTGCAGCCCTAATACCAAATGCCACTGTTTTTTTGGTCTTGGATGCAAAGAGTTCATTTTGGCAAGTGATGCTTGATCGCAAATCCTCATTACAACCCACTTTTAGTACTCTGGCAGATACAGATTTCTAAGGATGACATTTAGAATAAATTCTGAAAGTGAAGTCTTTCAGCATGCAATGGAGCAATTTTTTTTGGGTTATCCTTGTGCCATAATAGTCTGTGATTTATTGGTTGTAGGCAATGGTGAAGGAGAGCATGACAGAAACCTTAAGAAAGTTCTAGACAGAGCACATGAAGTAAACTTGAAGCTCAATCCTCTGAAGTACAAATTTCAGACTCCCAGAAGTTAAATCTGTAGGTCATTTGTTTACCAGCACTGGCTTGAGACAAGACCTGACCAAGCAAGCAGCCATTCTTGAGATGTCAGCACCAGACAATTTTTAAGCTCTACAACATTTCTTAGGCATGGTCAACTATTTAGGAAAGTTTATACAATACATCAGTGAATTGACAGCACCTTTAAGAGAGCTAATGTGAAAAAATGTTGCATGGTCATGGTTAGAAGAGCACCAGAAGGAGTTTGAAGAGCTCAAGTGGAAATTTTCCACTTCACCTATATTAACATACTATGATGTGAACAAGCCAGTTACTCTTTCCTGTGATGCTTCAAAACTTGCTCTAGGCACAGTTATACTTCAAGAGGGCAGACAAGTAAATTGTGCATCTAGAACACTTACACAAACTGAGATGCAGTATGCTCAAATTGAGAAAGAACTTTTGGCAATTGTATTTGCCTGTTCCAAGTTTCATGATTATATTTATGGTTGAGCTATTCAGATTGAAACTGACCACCAACCTCTAGTCACTATTCTAAAGAAGCCTATGCATTCAGCTCCAGCAAGATTACAAAGAATGATGCTCAAATTACAAAAGTACAACTTCAAAATGGTCTCTACAAAAGGCAAACTAATCTATCTGGCTTATACCTTATCCAGATTGCCCAGGAATACAATGGAACAGCTTGACGGAGAGACTTTTCACTTTGATGTGATGACAGTGTGTAATTCTTCTACCACTAGGCTTGATGAGTTCACACTAAGACTGATCCAATTTTACAAAAGCTCAATCACTACCTTGATGTTGGATGGCCGTCAAAGCAATCTAGTGTTCCGGCAGAAGTGCAAACCTAGTTTCCCTACAGAGATGAAATGTTGATGGAAGATGGCATTATTTTCAAAGGTCCTAAAATTGTTGTTCCTGCTCCTTTACAACATGAGTACAGCCAAATTTTGCATCGTGGTCATCCAGGTTCCACTTCCACTAAGAGGCAAGTGAGAAAATTAGTATTTTGGCCTTCATTACCAAAAGACATTAATACAGTACTTTCTTCTTGTTCAGTATGCAATAGTACTAGATCACACCTGCATAAAGAACTGCTTCAGCTACATCCAGTTCCTGAACTACCTGGGTTGACAGTAGCCACCGATATCTTAGAGTCGAACAATCAGTACTACTCGGTATTGGTAGACTCTTATTTGATTTGGTTTAAGATTGATCTACTACATAATCCAAGGTCTACTACAGTTATTACTAAGCTGAAAACTCATTTCTCAAGTCCATGGTAGTCCACACAAAGTTATTTCTAACAATGGTACTCAGTTTACTGGCCAGTTATTTCAGAAAGTTGCAAGAGAATGGGACTTTCAACACATTACCAGCAGTCCTGAGTAATCCTCAGTCGAATGGCCTACTGATCGAGCTGTGTCGAGTGTGAAACAACTACCTGAAAGGTCAAGACATGACAATTCAGATGTTTTCTTAAATCTCAACCTTAGGAACATAGCACATGATGATGTTCTATGATCTCCAGCTCAACGACTTCTTTCCAGGCAAACAATAACTGTGCTACCTATTATTACCAATGCACTAAAGCCTAAAGCCAAGAATAATAAGACCATCAAGGCTTAATTATTTAAGAAGCCTTCTATCCAGAAGTCATCGTACAACAAGTTGAGAAACTTCTTTCTCCATTAAGAGAAGGCAAAATTGTCAGACTTCAAACAGAAAAAGGCTTCGACCATATAGGACAAGTTATTGGCAAATGTTCTGAACTGAGATCCTACCTTATAGAATCAGATGGTATTCCGTACAGGTGAAACCGCAAACATCTGTTAACTGTACCAGAATCCTCATTTTACTGTAGAGCAGCAGACAAGTTCTTTGTGCTATAGTAACAGTGGCAATGCAGTATAAGGCAAAACCTCACCACATTGTACAATATAACTTGAAATGCCATTTAGCATCACATACTACACTTGCTCTTTGCCAGACATTGTGAAAATCCTGAGGACTACAACTGATAAAACAGAAGGGAGTTAGACAGGTACATAAACATCACATTCACAGGAAAGACAATCATAAAAATATTCAGTAAGAGAGTCACCTAATGCCTAATTTGAACTGTTGTAATGATGAAAAAATCTGTTCATAGATCATTATCTCATCACCCCACAAAGGAACTAATACTTCACACATGTCAAAATCCCACTATTGAACAGACACTGATAGGCTATTTAGCCAAAGGAAGATGTAGATATTATTCTTCAGCAAAGTAATGACAGTATGACAATGCCATAAGATGACATTTGCATTCATCAGCTTAATGAATAGTTAATGGTGCCAAGTGGTGAGATAGAAGGGGGAAGATAGAGAGAGAGAGATGGACAGACACACATGCAAGGGTGGTGTTATGGATCATTAATGCACCTCTTTATGGTGTGTCCTCAGTATTCATCTGTCATGCTCTGTATCAGTAAGTCATGGCTCTGGGGATCAAGAAGTTGTAGGGCAGAAAAAATCTGACAATGGCATGAATAGAATGAGGCTGGTGTACTAAATCTTTGTAATGATCATGGATGTGTTGGCAAATGCATTTTACAACAGTATTCAAAATCTGTTAATTAAAAGTCATAACTAAATAAAAAATAAGATGGCTGTCATGAAGCATATCATAGAAGTATAGCATCACAGTTGGAAATAATGTGACATATAGCTGGAATCAAACCCTTGAAGCTATGGCCAAAAATGAATCTTCAGACAAGCAATTTATGTCAAGACTCCAAAGAGGAAGTTGCACTTTTCTACATCAAGTAGTCAAAGAACGATTAGAGTAACTGTTGCTAAATGTTTCCTTAATTCTGCCTTTACTCTGATTCTAAACATGCAGCATGTTTAAGCCTGTTAGAGTTACTGTTGCCAAATGTTTCCTTTATTCTGCCTTTACTCCGATTCTGATCATGCAGCATGTTTAAGCACCTTCGCTCAAGGATAACTGGACTACTGCAGGTGATGATAACAACTGACCGGGTTTTGTAATAGGACATGAACATCCATTCATCATGACTTGGCATTGGTACACAATGCCAATGTCCATGCAAATGCTGAGGACAAAAAGTAATGGCTTTATAAGGGTACATTTCTGGCCATGTGTGTTTTCTGCGATTTTATTTTTTGACCAGATTAGATGTCTGAAAAATGGGTTGATAGGAAAGTGGTGAAATGGGAGTGGTGGGCAAGCAGAGGGTAGGACACAGCAAAGAACAGATGAATATGCAGGGAGGTAGTGGCAGAAAACTATAGCTATCTACTACTTCACAGCATAAATGTAGAAGTGTAAACAGAATTTGCTGAATCTGGGCTGTCACCACACCAAGGGTAGGTAACAACAAGAGAATAACATTGTTGAGCCAATTGTACCAAATCAAGTGTGTCAAGAAGACACACAGGTGAAGTGGAGAGCTATGTATGGACCTTTATTTATGTATTTATTTTTTTTGTGGGACAGGTGTTTTTTTTTTTTTTCAAAGAGAGATTAATGGGGAAGGGGCTTAGGAATGTAAATGTAAGGTAGACAGAGTAGGTGAAGAAGCAGGGAGAGAAATCCAGGGAATAAAACATAGACAGGAATGGTGATGATCACAAATGTTTGGGAGGCACCATAATTGCTGATATGTAGGGGACATTAGAAGTAGAAGTACACCCACTTCAACCCTGGTTACAATCAGAATCTAGTCCTCACTCTCAGAACTGTCATCATGGTCTCCTGTCTCAGTTTTCAGTGTCAGTACTCATTGTGGCATCATCTTGGCAATATGATGAAGCACCTTTTTGACATGGTCAGTTGCACTGGAGACAACCTTGGCTAATATGTTTCAAGCCCTAGTCTTAGATTGAGAACTAGTATAGTCCCCCTGCTGCAGCCTGTGACAGCAATGCTTCACAAGGAGTACAACAAAAATCCTGGACTCCTCAACATCCCACCTCTGTGCTCCCTCACCATCCATATTTACAGAAGTCAAGGAATAATTCTATGTCTGAATTGATGCCAGATTCCAGTCTCATGTTTAACAGCCAGTGCACAAACATGCCAAATGCAGTTGCTTGATGGAAAGCAGAGAGAGCCGTGGTCAACATCAACATGCTAAATAGCTTGGCTTATAAGCCTTGTTGTTAGAAAAGTTATATAAAATGACATGGAAAATAACTTTTTGAGAACTGCACACTGTGAAAAAAGTTAGTTGTACAATATGAGAACCTAGGGGAGAAATAATGCAAAAATTTCAAGACAGGTTATTATTTGTCATTGCTGCAGGAGAACACACTTTCAATTATGTTCATTACAGATATACTGCATTCAGCATGAATGGAATGTAGATTACTTCTAATAGGTTTGTATGCATATTACTTTAAGAAGTCCTCCCAATTGCATTCCCATGAAAGAGGCAGTATTACTGTTTGCAAATGTATGTCAGATGGATAGACTTTCATGAGCTGAACAATACAGGTTGGGTATGATACATATATACTTCACAGCACATATAAATATAGAGTCGAGCTGCTTGAGGAGTCAAGATGATTTTAACTAAACTGTTCTGCAAATCATAGATATGAAAGTACATGTTAATTAATTATCATAACTGTTATGCTTAAACAATTACATACATAATCAGCTAGGTTTCATAAGTAAGGAATTAATAAGATATGCTACCTAGAAAATGCAGTTATCGAAGCATTAATGAAACATTTCTTGTAAATGACCCACTTATGATAGCCATTTGCTTGTAGTATTACCTTTCTAATCAAAGTGTTGTTAGAAATTGCATTCTGATACACTTTGCAAAAAAAGTATTATAATGCTGGATTGCCTGTGCTCTATCTCAAATGTCACTGCATTTACTCCTTGTGTCACAGAGACAGTTACACAGCAGATGGATTTTCTCCATTCAGTACTGTCCACAGTGCTGATGTCCCCTTGTTGCTCTACAGAAAGCTATCCAAATAAAATGTTCACTTTTTTCCTTAGGCAGGTAAACTTGATTGTGTGCTGCTCAACAGTGAGCAAGAGCAGAAGGCAAGAAACAGAAAAAAGCAACACATGAAGTTGTGATGAAAGGAACTCAAAAATCTAGAGTAATAATTTCTACATTCCCTTCACACAGAGTGGATTTGAACCCCAGAGCAACTCTGTTATGGGTGCAGAGTCACTGCATTTACAGCTTGTGCCACAGAGATAGGTATATATGAAGTACATATCACTCAATCATTACATATACTGCACAGCGGTGACAGGAGTGTTTGTACTAATACAGAATATGGAAATGGAATTATCCACTTTTTCCTTCTTCTGTGAGCCCTGTTTGTGTTCTGCTAAATAGCATGGAAATTACAAAGGCAAATGAAAAATATAATAATTTATATTCCACACCACAAAACACAAGGATAAACATGACTCGTATTTCCATTCTTCAACAGTTATACCATTAAAAAGACACATGCTGCATTTTCATGCCTGCTGCAAACATTACAAGTATGTGACTTCAAGCTAGATTCAAACCCTGCATCCTCATTCCTATTTATTTAAACTCACTTAATTTAACCCATGTGCTACAATGATACTTAAGTGAGATGTAGAATGTCTTCTCTTACTGCTGCTCAGAGTGCTGCAGCAAAGCTGTGCCACTCTAAAATGCTCTAATGATGGCAGGATAAATTAAATTTCTCAGTTTTTACCTTGGGAAATGGACTTTTGTTCACTGCCACAAAACTATGCCAGTCCAAAGTGTGCTTTGCCAAAATGCAAGCAAATGATGAACGCAATAAAAGAAAAAATGTCAGTCCTAACAAATATCATAGAGTAATAATGAAAATGCAGGATTGTGAAGTTTCCTAAATCTGTGTGTATTACAACATGATCATATGGGCAGGAAATATGCAATATGTCTCTCAAACAGCACACTATCTGACTTTGAGCCCTCAGTTCAGTGCAATAACAAAAAAAATCAGTTGTGTTTCTTTTCCCTCTTTGCCACCAACATAGACTTAGATTAGGAATCACAAAATGTACATACCATGCAGATCTGAATTAGAAGGCCGTCAGTTTACAGGTCCACCAGACAAAAGATCAGAAAATGTTTCTTTCTCATTTGCTTGAACATGTCTAGAGGAATATGATATTGACAAACAATTTAGGATAATAACAGTCCACACTGTATTAAGTTGAGGCTGCCAACACTGCCAGTTATTTTTCCTTTATTTCCTGAGCACCTTCTCCTCCTCCTCTAAGCTTAACTAACAAAAATGCAATGTCATGGGCATGTCTTTGCATCTTTGTTTCAATGTCATGGGCATGTCTTTGCATCTTTGTCAATGTCATGGGCATGTCTTTGCATCTTTGTTTCAATGTCATGGGCATGTCTTTGCATCTTTGTTTCAATGTCATGGGCATGTCTTTGCATCTTTGTCAATGTCATGGGCATGTCTTTGCATCTTTGTTTCAATGTCATGGGCATGTCTTTGCATCTTTGTTTCAATGTCATGGACATGTCTTTGCATCTTTGTTTCAATGTCATGGGCATGTCTTTGCATCTTTGTCAATGTCATGGGCATGTCTTTGCATCTTTGTTTCAATGTCATGGGCATGTCTTTGCATCTTTGTCAATGTCATGGGCATGTCTTTGCATCTTTGTCAATGTCATGGGCATGTCTTTGCATCTTTGTCAATGTCATGGGCATGTCTTTGCATCTTTGTCAATGTCTTGGGCATGTCTTTGCATCTTTGTTTCAATGTCATGGGCATGTCTTTGCATCTTTATTTCAATGTCATGGGCATGTCTTTGCATCTTTGTCAATGTCATGGGCATGTCTTTGCATCTTTGTTTCAATGTCATGGGCATGTCTTTGCATCTTTGTTTCAATATCATGGGCATGTCTTTGCATCTTTGTTTCATTGTCATGGGCCTGTCTTTGCATCTTTGTCAATGTCATGGGCATGTCTTTGCATCTTTGTTTCAATGTTGTGGGCATGTCTTTGCATCTTTGTCAATGTCATGGGCATGTCTTTGCATCTTTGTTTCAATGTCATGGGCATGTCTTTGCATCTTTGTCAATGTCATGGGCATGTCTTTGCATCTTTGTTTCAATGTCATGGGCATGTCTTTGCATCTTTGTTTCAATGTCATGGGCATGTCTTTGCATCTTTGTCAATGTCATGGGCATGTCTTTGCATCTTTGTTTCAATGTCATGGGCATGTCTTTGGATCTTTGTCAATGTCATGGGCATGTTTTTGCATCTTTGTCAATGTCATGGGCATGTCTTTGCATCTTTGTTTCAATGTCATGGGCATGTCTTTGCATCTTTGTTTCAATGTCATGGGCATGTCTTTGCATCTTTGTCAATGTCATGGGCATGTCTTTGCATCTTTGTTTCAATGTCATGGGCATGTCTTTGCATCTTTGTTTCAATGTCATGGGCATGTCTTTGCATCTTTGTTTCAATGTCATGAGCATGCCTTTGCATCTTTGTTTCAATGTCATGGGCATGTCTTTGCATCTTTGTCAATGTCATGGGCATGTCTTTGCATCTTTGTTTCAATGTCATGGGCATGTCTTTGCATCTTTGTTTCAATGTCATGGGCATGTCTTTGCATCTTTGTTTCAATGTGTAATGTAGCTGATTATCATTTCAGAAATATGTTTAAGAAGAGGGTGCAGATTATATTATTATTACAAGACTATCAATGCTGTTAAGGTTGTTCTCGTAGCTGTCAAGGTACTTCCACTGTTTTAAAATATACTCTGCATGATAAACACACTTTAGAGAGGAGTCTCTTCAGTATTGCTTGTTGTTGCAGTCAGAGTAATCATTGACACTTGCAAGCCATTATCAGCTAACAATTATAATTGCTCCACCCTGCAGTCCTAGGGTATCTGCATGCAATCATGTAGCTACTTACACAATGTTTACATCCCCTACACCATGTGATTTTTTTTTTTTTTTTGGTATTCAGGAATGCTAATAACTTAACTCCTCATTTACATATTCACATACTCAGAGGGATGAATCTTTGTTTTTTTTTAATTTCTCCACGTCTTTTAGGTTTCTAATACCATGACAGGAATGGACCCCATTCCTAAGCCAAAATACGATTAAAGTTCATGTAATTAGTATTGTTTCAGTCTTTGATGTCTGCCAAAAGTGCTCTTTGGAGCACCTGGAATGTGCCAAGTAATGACTCCTTCTGCAATTCGTATGGAGTTACATGGATTGGTAACGTATCTAAATATGATTGTAGATTCTTTTTTATAAGACCCGTTGCTCCTACTTCTATTGGAACTGTATGGGTATCATTCTTTCACATTCCTCTAGTTTCTGCCTGCAGATCCTGATATTTTATGACTTTGTGTCTCTCTGTATGCAGGACACTGTAGTCACTGGATGTGTCAATTTCAATGATCAATGCTACTCTTGTCTTCTTTTCGTGGACCACTATTTCCGGTTTTCTAGCATCTATTTTTTGAACTGTTGGTATGGGTGGTCCCATGTGATATAAACCTCATCATTTTCTATGCTGCTTTGTGGATCATGTTTCCAGTGTTTTTCAGCCATTTCAGTACCATAATGTTTGCACAATCCCCAGTGCAACAATCTTGCCACATTATTATGCCTGTCAGTATACATTGCTTCTGCCATTAGTATGCCACAGCCTGCAACAAGATGTGCAACTGTTTCCAATTTGATTTTACAAAACCTACATTTGTCTGTTTCTCCCACATGTTCAATGAACTTTGTAAACCAATGTGTACATAGCCCACTATCTTGGGCTGCCAATATTAGCCTTTCATCTCTTGGTTTGAATTCGCCTCTCCTTAACCATTCCTACATTCATTCCTGATCAACATGAGGTTCTCCCAAAAGTTTTCTATACTTGCAACTATATTTATGCATTTTCCACATTTCTTGCCTTCTCATCTGGTCCTTCACCTTATATTTTTTCTTTTGTTTTTGGCACATTCAGTTGCTGCCTGGTTTTATTTCCATTCCTGCTTGACGCTAATATGCTTCTGCTAGATTAAGTAGAGAAGTCATCTCTATTCTCTTCATGTTTCAAAACTTTCACTACATTTGGGTCTTGTGAGGTCAGCAGATATGTGTGGAGTCCAACAATTGCAAATCTATACGAATAATCAATTTCAAGGAGGCCCATCCCTCCTTCAGAATGGGGTATATATAATCTTGATATGGACTGATTTTTATAAATCATTTGGTGAGCATGAAGCATCTTTCTTGTTTTCCTATCTAATCTATCCAGCACATTTTGGGGCCAGTCAATCACTCCAAAACTGTAAGTTAGGACAGGAAGAGAAAACTGGTTTATACCCTGAATTTTGTTCCTAGATGTCAGTGCTGTTTTCAGGATTAATTTAAGTTTTCTGAAATATTCCTTACTAAGTTTTATTTGCATTTGTTCATGTTTTATTGTTGATGCTTCAATTCCCAAGTATTTATACACTCCCTTTTGCTCAAGTTCTTTTATATCACATTCTTGTCCCAAACTGATCTTTTCCTGACATTGCATTTGTCCTGCTTTAAAGATTGCTTTTGCACATTTATCAAGATCAAATGACATTCTTATATCATCTGAAAAAGTTTTGAGAACTTGCAGTTGTTCTTTCAGTCCCTCATCTGATGAGCTATACAGTTTTAAATCATTGACAAAGAGAAGATGAAAAGTCTTTACACTTTGTTGTTTTTTAGGAGCCAAATTATAGCCATGGCCTAAGTTGTTAAGTAGACAGCTTAATGGGTTAAGGGCAAGGCAAAATAACAACGGTGACAGGGAGTTACCCTGGAATATCCCCGTTTGAATTTTTATCCCTGGGATAATAATTTGTCCTTTTTCATGGCTTAATTGCAAAGTGGTCTGCCATGTTTCATGGTCACTATAATGTAGTTGATTAGTGTAGGGTGTAGCCAATATTTCATCCTGTTTGTTGCTTAGTTCAACTAATACTTAGACATTAACTGCTTTATGCTACTACAGCAGTATTTGGTGTACCCTGCAAGTTTAGGGATAGATATTGTATTAAAATTAGGTCCTAGTAGAAATGCTGAATCAAATCCAGTCCTGTAGCACACGTTGAGAAATTTAGCCATCTCAGAGCATGGCTAAAGCCAATGCTAGTGATATGTGTCTTATGTGAGGTCCCCTTCCCTATTTGTTGTGAAGACAGAATGCCTACTTATTATACTTCACAGTAAGTTATTGGCTGGTTAATCACTGGTAGTGTATATATGTAGTAACTTCTTTCATGCTGTACAGACACCTGAGACTCCTTCTGGGGCTTGTGGCTTTTACCTGAGGTTTTTCTCTCTTTTGCACCACCTCCTGTATAAGTGATATGTATCTGCTCCCACAAGTTTTGGTTGTATATTTCCTGCTGCCTACCTCCCATACTGTTTAAGTGCCTGACCCTGCATTTAAAAGGTTCTTTTTTCTCCCCACGAACGAACCTTAAGGGTTCCTTTTTTTCTTCCTCACTTCAGTTCAGGGGCTAGTAGCAACTCAGTTAAACTGTAGCGTTACTTGTCCTTTCCATGCCCTAAAGGAAATTGGCACCAATACTAAGGTGCTTCTGCAAGTGGGGTAGTTGGTCCTTACTCTCCCCCTGTGGGGGTTATTTTAGGGAACATTCTCTCGCAATCTGCCGAGTTTATGAAAGAAATTAGGAGAAACAGTATATAACAGTAGCGGGGTGGCCACAGTGGTGCAGTGGTTAGTGTTGCCACCTCACAGCAAGAGGTTCTTTGGTTTGATTCTCGGCTGGGGTGCCTTCTCTGCGGAGTCTGCATGTCCTCCCTGTGGTTGCGTAGCATTCTATTGACTTGCAATTTACTTACATTGAATGGTAGTCTATGCAAGTGGTTTCTCTGGCTCAATAAGATTGTTTTTTTGTAACCGAGGAAGTAGGATTTCATAACATGTCCATTTGAGTAACTCTTACTTTCGGGTAATTAAAATAGCTTACATTGGAAGTAGTATTTGACGACAGGCTTATCTCATATGTGGAGGGTATGCAACATTGTTTGTCTAAACAGATTGGTGTTTAATACGCTGTTACCAATATTTTTGTTCTTTTCTTACTTCCAATTCTACCTGGGAGTTAACATTCTTCCAAAGTTTGGAGACTGCCCTTCCTGCTAATTTGTCACTTATGTGAGTTTCCATTTCGGAATTAATTCATCGCATTTTTGCCACTTTCTGTGCTTTATCTGCCCTGCTTAGAAAATGCTCTAGTGACAACACTAATTTCATATTTAGTATGTTCTGTAGCTGGGATTTTATTGACTGTGATTGCTTGATTTCACAAATGTTTAATTTGTTCTCTGTCTCTTTGAGAACACGAACTGTGCATGCATTGGTCATTAGTAATCCTCAGCCTCACTGTTGAACTGGATATTTCCTAGTTTCCTTACATTGTCTAAAGAAGGAGAATTAGGATTTGTAGTTAATGTAGTTAATGCTTTGAATATCAGTGTGCTACTGTTATATACTTCTTCTTCTTCTTTTGGCTTTTCCCGGTGAGGGGTCGACACAGCAGATCATCTGTTCGCCCATGATTGGCAGAGGAATTTTAAGGTGTCGAGTTGCCAGCCCAACCTTCCACAGAAGGCACACACATGCACACACTCACACCTAGGGCCAATTTAGAGTGTCCAATCCACCTACTGCATGTCTTTGGGATGTGGGAGGAAACTGGAGCACCTGGAGGAAAACTACACGACCACAGGGAGTATATGCAGACTCCGCACAGAAGGCACCCCAGCCAAGAATCGAACTGGAGAACCTCTTGTTGTGAGGTGGCAACACTAACCACTGCACCACCGTGGCTGCCCCGCTACTGTTATATACTGTTTCTCCTAATTTCTTTCATTTGTCTTCCAAGCTTATGCTTTCTGTCTCACTTCTTTTATAGACTACCCCTTGTTCTTGCTTCCTTTCCTCTCTCCACCTCATATTTCACCATTAATATGTTGCAAATATTTCTCTCCTTCTAATCCCTGACCACTTCTCCTAACTATTTCTCCTTTCTTCTAGTCCTCATGGTATTTTATCACTCATAACATCCCCCTTTTTCCTCTCTCTCATATACCTATAACTTGCTAAATTAGTGTTCTTTTTCCTCTCTTCCAGTAAAGGGATCCTGGGTGCTCCCTCCCTGCCTTACAACCAAGAAAAACCTCTCCTAAACTGGAAGACTTCCCTGAAGCTGTCTGCTTGTCAGGCTTAGAAAAGACTTAACTACTAAAGTATTGTTTCATGTATGTGAAATTCCTACTTTATCAGCAATACCTGTAATTATTTTATCTATCTATTTGGTAACCCTTCTGTGTGAGATCCTGCAGCCTAACGCAGACCCCTATCCACCACCTCTACTTAGTCTTGTTTCCCGTATCTCCTGACTTTGGTAGTAAACCCTCATTACCTCTCCCAGTTGCCTTTTCCCTTCTGTCCACTAGATGGCAGTATTCAACCAACTTATTTTTTAACTTTTAAATATCTAACCTAATTGTCCTAATCCTTTTAGTGGTGGTAACCACTGTCCTAACCTCCTTGTTAAATGGTGTAAATTTGACTATTCATCCCCCCCCCCTCAATCCTTTTACTAATTTTAAGTCTTAAAAACACTTTTATAACATTTTTTACCTAATCTATCATTCTAAAGCCAATTCACTAAAGACAGCTGATACTTTTCTGCTCTACTTACCATACAGTTCTACCCACTCTGTTTGCCCTACGGACTCACTCCGCTCCCCTACCCTACCCCCATTTCCCATCCATCCCAGTGCATCTACCCTTATACTTCTCTAAACACACCCCCATTCCTTCATTAGCCAATGACCTAATTAACCTCATTATATACTTAGCAATCCCACTTCCATCTCTCCTAGTTAATTTCTTCCTCCTATCTTTGAATTAGTCCCTCCCCTAACCCCTATACTTCCTTCTTTCTAAACAGACCTACCCCTGACTGATCCTTGTTCTCATGTCAGTCTCCCTTTACTCATACTTGTACATACCTACTCTCCCTGTATCTCCTACCTAACGCTATTCACTATGCCCATCTCCTACATTAAAACACACTCTAACCTGCTCCACTTATCCATAACACTTGGCTCTCTGGTTTTATTCTACAAGTTCACTTACTATGAATCACTACACTTTACACAATTCTATCCCCTCCTAAACCAAGCTACCCCTCATTCCCTTTTAAACTCTACCTCCCATTGCAACATCACATCCTCAACAGCCTATCTTAAACCTTAGTTTCATAGAACAACCCATTTCAAGTATTCCCACAATAAAAAAAAATCCCTATCCTAGGCAAACTACTGAAATTGTCTCCTATACCACAACAGTACCCACTTCTACATGGTGATATTTATCCATATCCAGGCCCAAACACTAGTTACCCTAATTCCAAATCCCCCCATCCTGCCATCTCCCATTCCCCCCTAGCAAAAACTCACTCCTTATAGCTTACCTTAATATCAAAAGTTTAAATAATAAAATCAGTCATCTTCATGCCTTGTTAGATCTACACTCCTTCAATATCCTATGTCTAACTGAAACCTGAATCAAACCAACCACTAAAGATAATGATATTCGCCCCTGAGGCTACAATATATAAAAAAAAACAAACAAAAAAGGAGGTGGGGTTGCTATATTATGTAAATCTGAGCTGTAACTTTCTGCCCTCGATTCTATACATTCTTCAACTAGCAATGCTGAAATCTTAAAGTCTAAGCTTTTAATCAATGTCAATAAATCTATCTATATTATCTGCTCTTACATCCCCCAGGTAATAATAGTAATACCATTGAAAATATCCTCTGTTGGCTCTCCTCTAATTTCCCCCAAGAGACCATACTCCTTGGGGATCCCAATATTGACTGGAATAGCTGTACTGCTGATAATCCTATTACCCCAATAAACCTTCATGGCGTTCATCAAACCATCTCCTTCCCTACAAGAACTCACAAACCCAGCAATAAACAAACCACTTTAGACTGGATACTAGTTAACAGTAACCCCCCATCTTATAAAACAGGTATAGTTCCTGATGATATCAGTGACCATTCTCTTATGTTTATAACAAAACTAAAAACTTCAATAACCAATCAAGTAAATGTCAGAACCAGTCGAAATACAAAAACCCTAAACCTACTTAACTTTCAGGCTGAGCTTAGAGCATGCAATTGGACTCCCTTAAAACACTTACCACTTGAGGAAGCTGTTTTATATTTTAACATAAAATTTCTACAAATTCTCAAGCATCATGCCCCTTCTTGTATGATCAGAATTAAGAGAAAACCAGCTCCCTAACTCACAAAAGACACCAGGCAAAAAAATGCAACTTAAATCTGGGACAAATGGAGACATACAAAAGATCCTACTGATCACTTAAACTTTAGAAAGCTTAGCAATGCCACTAAAAAGCCATTTTCCTTGACATAAAACTATTTCCAACAAGTACAACAAACCCAACATCAAAACCCACAAAAATTCTGGTCAGGAATAAATAAACTACTTCATCCTTGCCACTCTAAAACTTCTACCCCTCTAATCTGACCCAACAATAGTTCACCCAAATTGCTGATACTTTTAACAAATTTTTCACTGAAACTGTCCAATCTCTATCTAATTCTTTACCAGCAGTGTCCACCTCTAACCCACCTATGTCATCTAATTCACAAACCCTATTACAACTACAACACATTCATACATCTCCCATACACACACAACTTCTGAAACTCAAACATTGCACCCCTTCAGCTGATCTCTTCCCTACTGAATATCTAAAATTGGCAGCTGGAGTTCTTGCCTTCCCCATTTCCATTTAAATTAACAGAACCACAAGAGAATGCTCTATCCTAAACATCTGTAAAGTGTTACATATCATCTCCCTCCACAAGGGTGGTAACTCAAATTAACAGAACCATTACAGAATGCTCTGTCCCAAACATCTGGAAAGTACCTCATATCATCCCACTCCACAAGGGAGGTAACTCAACTGAACTTTCCAATTTCCGCCCAATAGCCCTTCTCTCATCTATAGCAAAAATTATGGAGAGATGCATTCATTGCCAACTTCTTGATCATCTCCTCTAAAATCACCTTCAAGTTGACTGCCAACATTGTTTTAGACCTTATCATAGCACCACCACAGCTCTCCTTTCCTTTACTGACTGTATAAATAAAAATTGTAACAACAATCTCCTATTCTCTGCACTTTTTATTGACCTATCCATGGCATTTGACATGGTGAATCATGAACTATTGATAAATACACTTCATTCTCTCACATCAGATACACAATCAAATGGTTTCAATCTTACCTAGGAAACAGACAGCAAGTAGTCCTCTGGGACAATGAACTGTCATCTCTGCTCCCTATCACTCTTGGAGTCCCACAAGGTTCCATTCTGGGACCGCTCCTCTTTACCATCTTCATTAATGATCTGAAAACCTTCCTTCCTCACACTACCTGAATACAATATGCTGATGGTGCAACTTTAATCTGTTCCTCCTCCTCACTGTCACAACTTCAAGCCAGAACCCAAAAAATATTTACTTTAGTAGAAAACTGGTTCCACCAACACTGTCTCCTCCTCAACCCTAAAAAAACTAAATTACTACTATTTACCCCTACACATAAATCCCCCGCCATAAACTTCGCAGTCATATCTAAAAATGGCACTACAATAGTTCCTGACATCACCACCAAACATTTGGGGGTGACAATTGATCACAGTCTTAATTTCGACACCCATATCAACCTAACTATCAAATCAGTGAATAGAAAACATGGTTCCCTATACAGAATTAAACCTTTTCTCACTCCTTCAGCCAGGACTACTAGTGCCCAAACTCACCTACTATCTACTCTCCTCTATGCCTGCCCAATCTTTACAATCCTCTCCAAAAGCAATATCAATAAGCTGGCCACAGCTTACAGCAACATAGCCAGATTTGCCTCTGATACCCCACATCATACCCGTCACTGCAAAAACCTAAAACTTCTAGGATGGCTTGAACTACAAAGCCAGTTTCTTTTTCAGCAACTCATAATCATTCACAAGATTCCGCATCATTCCTAAAAACTCCCATTCTCAGAAACCTTATTATCCCCTATCAAAATCTTGCTACCTTGCAATCTGCCAACAGACTACTTGTCTCTTCCCTAAAAGCTAACAATAAATCTGGTGACTCCCTATTTACTAACTCAGTCGGTAAAGAGTGGAATAAACTACCAACTGAACTTACATCCCTGACTTCCACTCCACTTTTCAAACATCAACTTAAAAGCTTCCTAAAATCCCAATGGCTATGTCCTTGCTCAAATCCTGACCAACACTGGCACCTCTTGGCTTATCTCTCAAGTTTATAATTTCTGAATTCCTCCTCCTTTGGTGTTTCTCTCCTCTTACCCTACAAAAAGTATGTTTTCTTTAGTATAAGTAATATCTACGTACCCTTGTTTGTCATGGCCTATGACTGTACCTAAGGGGAAAAAATGTATACATGAGGTTTTAACAATTTTTAATGTATTACTAATATGGAATTCTCTTTAATTTGTTTAATTTGTTTATTTTTATTCAAAATTTTCTTGTATTGTATTTAGAGCTTATCTCCCCAGACCTCTGCTGAAAATGGACACATATCCAGTCGGACTTTCCCAGTCAACAAATGTAAAATAAAATAAATAAAATCTTATACATTTTTAAGCACTCTTTTATCCATGAATGTGGGATACTATCAAATGCTTTTTTGTAGTCAATCCATGCCATATTTAGATTCTTCCCCTTTTTACAGTTCTCCACTATAACTTTATTTAACAACAAATGATCCTTTGTTCCATATGACTTTCTTGTATTGCCCTTTTGTTTTACTGCCATAATTGAGTTTTCTTCTAAATGACTATAAGCTCTGCCAGCATCAACTCCTATGTATAGCTTATACTTCGTTGGAAGACAAGTTATTGGTCTATAATTTTTAGGGTAGCTTGCAGATTCACTCTTAAGTAGGAGCATTGTTTTTCCTGTTGTTAACCAGGTTTTTATCTGTTTGGGGCGTGCATATAAATAGTTCCTACTCATTGCTAAATCTTTGGGCAAGGATGTTAGTACCTTCAGCCAAAAATTATGTGCTGCATTTGGGCCTGGGGTTTTCCAATTAGAGGTTTTTCTTAACTTTGTTTCAATCTGTCTGGCTGTTACTTCATCCCATTTCATATCCTGTAGCTTTGAACCTCTTAATCTTTCTTTAACTTCTTCTATCCATTTAGCCTCTTTGTTATATTCCACAGGATCTTCATGGATATGTCTTCAAAATGTATTGATTTCTTCCTTTTTTGGCAGTCCTTCAATTCCTTTTACCTCATTTCCCAATTGTCTATAAAACTTTTTGGGGACATCAATAAATTGTTTATTTTGTACTTTTCCCTTATATTTATCTGTGTATCTTCTAAGTTTTTCCACCTGTTTTGAAATTTTTTGTTTATTTGCGAAAGTGAATGATAGATCCTGGTCTGTTCTAATGCTGTGCATTTTTTTATCACATCTATTTTTCTTAGTATTTTTATTGATCTATTTCCACTTCTATAATCTTCTAACAGTGACACCTCTTGTCTTAACTGCTTTATAATTTACTCTATTTGATATTTCCATGATGATATTCGATTACTCCCCTTTCTTCCCCTCACTACCCGGTGTTCTTGTGGGAGACCTTTATCAGTTATTAATTTAACTGCACAGTAATATATGCTGTTTACTTCTGTTATATCACATGGGTCTTCATTAACAGTCCTAATAACTGTGTTCATTTGTTTTATCAAACTTCTGACTTTTTGGGCTTTATTAACCTTCTGCAGTCTATTTCTGTCATTGATGTTGATATATCTGTCTATGTCTATTAAATCAAGCAACTCTTCTCTTAGCTTATTTTCTTCCAAACTAAGGGCACATCCCTTGTTTTCCAGTTCCTGTGGGCATTCTATAGAAGGTTCTATAGCACCTTCCTGTGGCACATTCTCTTCAATTTCATCCTGTGCTATCCGTTGCTCTATCAAATGGGAACTCACTGGCCTATCACTCCTCAACATCGACTGCATCAGAGTTTCCACAGTTTCCTGTTCCTTCCCTTGCTGTCTAGCTTCAAGTGAATGTTTAAACTGGTTTCCTGTGGAAGGCTCCAAATGATCTTTATATGTCACATGACCAATTGCTTCCTGTGCCACTGATTTCCTCTTAATTTGGATGCCCATTACCCTATCCTGTTGTGGTGCTTTCTGGGTTACATTTTCTGCACTGAATCCTTCACTTTGCAGGTACTCCATGACCTCGGTTTCTGTTTCTTTAACTTCTTCATTACTAATCCTCTTTCCTACTTTTTCTCTTTGTCTTCTTATTTTTTTGTATTGTAAAGTTTTCCATGTTTGGATTCCTTTGCCTGTATTTCTCTTCAAATATCTTTGGTGCTGCTCTGTTTGTATTGGCTAGTTTTGCTTTCTCCTTGGCATAAATATTACACCATATTAAATCTCTTTTTCTTTCCCATGTCCATATTTATTCTTCTTCAGATGTTTCCTGATCTTCCTGTTTCTCCCTACTTTGGGGACTCCTCCATCCTGCTGTGATGTAACCTGTGCTATGCCTTCTACACCAAATCCTTCACTTCGCAGGCATTCCGTAACTTCAACATCTATTTTTTTAACTTCTGCTTTACTAATCTTCTTTTCTATGTTCCCTCTTTGTGATATTATTTTTTTTATTGTGAAATTTTCAGTATCTGGATGCCTTTGCCTGTAAGTCTCTTCAAATATCTTTGGGACTGCCTTCTTCACATTGATTAATTTGGCTTTCTCCTTTGCATAAATATTGCACCATATCAAATCTCTCCTTCTTTCACATGTCCATATTTCTTTTTTATACTTTTCGAATATCTCTTGGTTTTGTTGTTTATATTTTTGCACTTCCTCAGATGCTTCTGTTTCCAAACAGGTCAAGATTTCTGGATCTATAT
The DNA here is from genome assembly GCF_019279795.1 of Protopterus annectens. Taxonomy (NCBI): domain Eukaryota; kingdom Metazoa; phylum Chordata; order Ceratodontiformes; family Protopteridae; genus Protopterus; species Protopterus annectens. The sequence continues at coordinate 798,224,189 of NC_056749.1, read as the reverse complement.
ACTGCTTTTCACAAATTTGTTGTATCAATCAACACAAATTTTCATTTGAAGTTTCTGACAGTTTTTCTTGTGGAAGTATTTTTCTTTCCTTTAATTTCTCTCTTAATCATTTTGTATATTTTTTGTCTGGAAATTCTGAGCTTTTTGTATAATAGTAACAATGCATCATTTCTTTCTTATCCTCAATAGTCCACTTTATCATCTTTATGGCTCTTCTTTGGCCTATCAGTTTTTGTGATTTTTTTGGACTGCTACTTCCTTCTACAACAGGTGGGCCATCCTCCCCCTGGGCCTAGCCTGGCCCCATTGTAGGAATGTTTCCATATTTTGAGGATTCTACATGGTCATCTTTTCCATTTCTGGCACCAGCATGCCTATCAGAATTGGGCACTTTTTTATCCTAGTTCTAGTGCACCCAGCTATGTTTTTTTAGTTTTTAACCTACTTCTGTCCATGATATATGCTATATAAATACAATCTATATATATCAGTGTTGCCTTGGTGAAATTTTGTAAAAACAGGGTCCACCTCATGAAGGTACTCACCAAAACTTGAGGATAAATTCAGTTTCACCACTACTACTACTCTCCTTTGCTTGCTGACATTTCATCTCTCCATTGGTCCCTGAATCTTTGCTATATAAAAGTCATGGTGTAGAAACAGGGGAGATTGATTTGATAGAGATAGGCAGTTAGCACTTACCTGGAGGAGTTTCTACAAATTACTGCATTATTTCATAAGGTATATTTGCCCTATTAATAAACTACTTACTTTTTCATACTTGGAATGTATTTCAATAAGCAATAGGAAAAAAGTATCTGTATGCATTTTTCATTCACTGTTTGTATACTACAGATATGTCAGTTCTTGTATGCTTTCCAAGTTTGTTTATGAATGGTATCATTGCATCACAGTATTGTGTTACCATTTGCTCTTGGAATTCCTCCATGTACTGCAGATGTGTATATTGTGTATTATCAACGTCAAGGGGTTGTGCATGTGTAGTTAACAGAGGTGTTAAGCTTGTCAGATGTCCCATGGCCCCCACCACAACAGTAGAGAGACATAAGGGAAGTGGGCATTTCTACTTTGAATTTTTGTTTGCTGTTAGGAATCCTGCCATCCAGTAGTCAGTTAAACAACCGCTGTCCTCACTACAGAAATATTAACAGAATGGATGTAATGCTAATGTATTACATTTTTTTTTCTTTTGGGTTGAGGGGCTCCCTTAGTTTTTGTGTAGTCCTTAATGAGCATTGTGTGTTCAATTGTTTTGTGTTGAGGATGGGTGCTTAGGTATTATTTGAGGAGATTGATCTCTGTATGTGCTATAAGTGTGTGTTTGTCTTTTTTCTGTTTCACATCATAAAGGAATATGGTACCCAGACCATCTGATCCATGAAAGCCACCATTCAATGATGCAGAGAAGAAGGTCAGCATTGAAGCCTTAGACCACCATGGATCCTTCCTGCTTGACAGAAGCAGAGGTGAGATGTCTGCCAGAAAAAGTATATGGCAGCAGGTGGTCACTCACATAAGCACAGTTGTTGGCCATGCCATAAACTATATTCAGATACTGCACCATCCCACCGTTATGATTACAGTGGCATGCAGGAGGGCAGCTGTGCTAGTATGAGAGCAGATGACTATGGGGGTGGTTTTGCTACCAAACCACTGCTCACTGAAACTGAGCAGTTCTTGTCCACTGTCAGTGATCCAGACAGCTCAGCAGAGACGTCATATAGACTCCTTGATATTAGTGCTGATGTGGACAACAGGCTAAGTGTGCCCTAAGAACTTCCAGGCATGCGATATGTAAGATATTTATTGACAGTGTAGCTATCTTTTTTATGTTACTATGTGTACATCTGGAAACATTGAAATGTGTGCCTTAGAAGAGACAGAGTCCAGCAGAGACTGTGTGGGGGAATGGTCAGTCTTCTTGATTCTTAGATATTTCTTACAGGGAAGATAGGCAGAGCACTACTCTCTTGTCCTTGTGTCATTTGCATTGTGATGCTTATTAGCCTTCTTTCCACTGCCTTCCCCTTTTTCCAGGGACATCAGAATTACCATAAGAAAGACCATCTGCAATTTAAGCACAAACTTTCTTTGATTAGTAATAACCATTAGTGAGCATATCTAAGCAATCCTACCTTGGTTTGTGATTTACTATGGAGTTGAATGGTAAGAGACATTTTATTTGAATTTATTGCATTTGTTATCACTGTTTTTAACTGATTTTAGGTAGGAAGCGATAGCTTGTTAACAAGATTTACTTTATTCATATTTTGTTGTTTTATCTTTAATTTCACTGTTGGTTGTTAGAAAGGGATAGATTTTAGACAGGCAAGCTCTAGCCACCACAAGGAGACTTGACAGGTATAAATTCACACAGACTGCAGAGAGGAAAATCATGAACATAACTAAATAATCCTACCTTGGTTTGTGATTTATTGGTCTTTACTGTTAAAAAGAAGTGTGACTGTGATCGATAGTGAGCAGAATCTACTGTGCTCAACATGAAGGAATTACAACTTTTGTCTGGCATGCAGAACTTGTATGGTCAGAACAACTTTCCTGTACTTTATTATTCAGTTGTACATTGCTGGTGTGATTTTTGTCATATTAGTTGGTTTAAGTTCTCTTTGAATTCTGCGGTTACTGATGCTTCTTTTTCTTTTCTTTTATAATATTTTATTTATTTGAAGCTGAATATGGATTCCTTAAATGAATATGCAATTAAAAATTTGTTATTGCACACATATCTTATACAGTGTAATAAATGCTATGCATATTTAAAGGTAACAGCTGATAACACTGGTGATCTGTATTCCTCGTCTCATAAGATGGAAGATTTGCTTACGATTGTTAGAAGTAAATCTAGACTTAATGATGATGATTGCACTTGTGCAATTGGCATGGCTTGGAGAACTGTTGTATCATATATTAATGACTGGGCTGATTAAATAAATAATATGGGTAATTCAATAAAGCCTACATGGAGCTATTCTCCATGTAGAAATAGTGATAATGTTCAGACACGAAACATGTCCATTGAGTGAGCTAGAAAACAAGGCTGGGAGCGTGCACAAGCCTCCCAGCACTGTGCAGACATGGCTGCGATCGTGGAATGCAAATCACCTCATCTGCTGGTGAAAAACTTGCAAATGAGGTGATTTTGTGATCCAAGAAGCAGACAAGCATCTGTGTAGGTGCCGTGTCTGCAGGAAAAATGTATGCGGTTGCTAACTGTGTACCAGAATGCAAAAATAAAATGGGGGCTGTGACAACTCAGATAAAAACATGTATTAAATGCAGTAGGCATACCAGTGGCCAAAACTATGGCCATTGACATTTAAAAGTGATGCAATTAATGAAAAATGTAAAACTTTTTTTATCACATGTCACGTTTAAATGGTGCGCAGTGATGCGCAAACATACTAGTTTGCAAAAAAAATTAAAATAGTAAAATATGATATTTAAAGCAATATTGAAGTTTGCCATATACTGACCAGCATGCAGAGTCATACAATAGTGGTTGCTAAGGACTTAGACTTATATGCAATTAGGTGTATGTAAATGAGCTACGTTTATTGAATAGCACAATGGGCCACCGTGTCCACAGGTACTAACTGTGTAAGGACTAGAACCATGGTAGTGAAGGCAGAAGAGACAGATGACATGAAAAGGGTGTGTGTCAGAGTTTGTTTAAGCACACTGTAGCTCAGCGGCTCCTGTTTGTGCTCAGCAAGGCACAGCTAACCACAGCTAAGCAGGGATGTGTGCCTGAGGCTGCTAAGCTGTGCTTAGCTAGTTAAAAAAAAGCTAAGCATGCTCATGTACAGTGGAGGGCCCTTTCTGCTTATCAATGTTTACACTAGCTCTGCAGGTTTGCATGGAGAGCTGCAGGGCATAGCAGTTGAAGAAATTAAATAAAAAATGGGGAAATACCCTGGGAAAGCCAATCAGCCATAAATGACTGATAAGCCCTGTTCCACTGACAATGGCCCATTCAAACCCCTCAGTAATGAAGCTGGCAGGTGGAATGTATCCTAGTCAGCCAATCACACAGGCTGCATCTGCAGCACACCAGTATAAAGTATGCAGGCACCCTTCACTCTGATTTTTCCCTCATACTCTGCACTGGTGGAGTACACACCTGGGAATTTTAATCGGCAAAATGATAGGGACTGCTGCTGTTTTGCTACATCTCTACTTGCTACAGACTGAGGTCAGTGATGATGATGATGATGCTGACAACCTGCCCAGACTGAGGAGAAGAGCATTCAGACCCAGGGTAACATTTTAGGGGCTACCTGAGCTGGAGATAGTAATATGCTACAGGGTGGACAGGGACATACTACAGCAAATCACTGAACTCTACTGCCCTCACCTCAGACCCAGAGCCAACAGAGTAGAACCCATCCCAGTGGAAATAAAAGTATGTGTAGCCTTAAGAATACTAGAAAGGTACTTTCCAAAGACCTACTGGGGACATCATTGGGATCTCACAGGCATCTGCATCCAGGGTACTCCTACCAGTTCCTGGATGTCATGCTAACACATGCCAGTGAGCACATTTATTTCCCCAACAACCCTGAGGAGAGGGCCATCCATATGCATCTCTTCCACCATGTAGCACACTACTCAGAGGTACTGGGTGCCATAGACTGCACTCATGTGCACATCAAAACACCACCAGGTGAGGAGGGTAGTGTCTATGTCAACTGCAATGGGTGTCACTCCAACTGCTAGGTCATGTGCAATGCTCAGGGCATTATCATCAATGTGTGTGCTGGTAGCCCTGACAGTTATAATGACTCCCACATCTGGCATGCATCACAACCATACTAGGCATTTGCCAGGGGGGACATCCTGTATGGCCATCTAGTCAGGGATGCTGGCTACGCACTGGAACCGTGGATGGTGACACCCATCAGAAATGCACACACACCCACTGAAGAACACCAAAATGAGGCACACACACAAACTAGGAACATTATAAAGTGTGTGTTTGGGCTGCTCAAGTCATGGTTCTGCTGCCTTGACATATCTGGTGGAGCCCTTCAGTACTCTCCAGCCACATGTGAATACATGTTCATAGTATTTGCTAATCTACACAATATGATCCTGCAGAAACAGCTGCAGCAAGAACATCGCAGGGAAGAGACAAACAGCTCCTCACCATTGCCAGGGTCCCCACAGGCATGGGGGAATTGGAGGAGGGACCTCCAAGCCTGTCCCTGTAGGCAGATGTAGGCATGCCCAGTACACCCTGGCCTTGGCAAAGACGAAATGCATAGCTCATACACTGACACCCTAGGGATCCAGGGACTGACACCTCACTCCAACTTGCACACACAGTAAAAAGGATGTCATACACATCACACTACCTGTACCTTACCATGAATAGGCTGTGTACTGTGTGCATCCAACAGAGTCAGCCCTGAAGCACTGTCCTCACAACTGCTGCAGGCACAAGGTAAGTCACTGTTCTTACAACAAATTAATAGAGTAGTAGACTGTAGTAGCATATATATGGTATTGCTGCATGTATGAACGGGAATGGGGTGGGATACTGAGATAGCAGCAGACAACTGACAGCTATGTGGGACAACAGAAATTGTCCACCAAATACTGGCTGACCCAGAATATGCAGTAGTCCCCAAGGTGCCAAAACTCACTGCAGTATATCTGAGGGACTAAGAAACTGTGGTTTCAGAGGTCACATGCATGGATGTCAATGTTGGAGTCCCATACACACCTTTCAGCTTCTCACAGCAAAGCATCTGTAAAAAGCCATAAAGAAATGTGTGGCAAAGGCCCACAAATATCGGCAGTTATGAAATATTGCTCTTACAGACTTAGACAGTGATATTAGAACAGGTCTTGCAGTTGCATTAAGTCTCTGAAGGGTAAGAAGTCTGAAACTCAAAGGTTTGTCATTACTTTCTAACCGTGGCCTTTAATGGTATGCCAGTATTTTCGAAGACAACCACAATACTATGCTAAATGGACCTAAAATATGAAGCAAACATCTGGACGGTCTGTGGAAATTTGTACAATTGAGAGGTATGCCCACTCCCCCCAACACACTCATGTTCCCATAGAAATGCAGTAACATATATGTTTGTAGGGTAATAGCAGCAGACCACACATTCCCACGGCTGTCCCAATCAACTTGTTAACTTGTTCCATGTCCAAAATATACAGGCATCAATGTGCTATGTCTGTGTGTGGTTACTACTGTCAGGAAGTAGACAGCACTTACTGTTGGCTGTTGTGGCTTAGCGGTCTAAGTACAGTACTGTGGTTATCAGTGTCTGTGGTTTGAGACTAGCCATGCCAACTATTTTGCATATCAGCTACACCTACAATAGGAGTTTTGCACACTTTCCAGAAGTCAATATTTGTTACTGCAGGAAAGCTGGATAATGAAAAGACAGGGGCCACACATATGGACAGTATATGGCTCGGAGTAACCTACACAGTGCCTAGTAGAACAGCAGGTTGTGACAAGTCAGTGTAGTGCCAGGTTATAAATGGCTGCCATGTTACTGTGTCACTACTGACAGCAAGTCAGTGGGCACCATCCATACCCCTGGAATGACAAGGTGTCACAGAATGTCTACATGTATGCCTCATATATCTGTTCTGCTTCTCATAACATTGCATTTGCCTGTCAAACTATGTGCAAACCAATAAAGTTTGATGTGAACCATCAGTGACAGACAGTTGAGAAGCAGATGTCATACCAATAAGAAAATGCAAGCTAATACAAAACCATTCTACCAACTGTCTATGTTTGGAAGAGCAATAGTAACACCCTGTCCCCATGTCTGGACCTGTGTCTGACTGTTATATGTGGGTCTGTCTACGTGTCACTATGTAGGAGTTTGACAGCTATGGCCAACATGTAGCCTTATAATAACACTGCAACACAAACTGTCTGAGGAACACAGCAGATGTATGAGTGCAATGATGGGCAACCTGCTAAACAGGTACAGTCAGACGTGTGAAGTCCATATCCCTGTGTGTGATGTTACAACTTCTAACCCACTCACACCATAACTGCAAATACCTAACAGCAGCAACTGTAGACAAAGCCTGTGAATGGACTACAGAAGGACAAGGAGACACATATAAGGGGAAGGGGAACCACTGACCAGACAAACAGAGAATGTGCACACCGCAACAATTTGTCCAGTAACATAAGTTCCCTGCAGTGTATGGAGTCAGTAAATAAATGTCTGTCAGCAGTTCATCACATTACCCTAAACTGCTCTGCCACTGACATACCAGGAAATCACAGTGCTATGTAGAATATACCACACATATTATGGAAAACTTTGCTCAGTCCAATGCACTCTGTACCCACACCATGATGTGACTTAGTTAATAAGGTTAGCACACAGCCAGTAGATCCCCAGCCAGTATATCACTGAGGTGCTGGACTGTTTACACAGGTTCAGCAGCCATTCTGCTGTGGTATACACAAAATCCTGGACCAGAGTACAGCTAGCTCTGAAATGGAGTCCAACTCTTACTATTGAAGGTCATACTGGGCATGCTCCTACACTTAGAGAATTACAGGCCATGTGTAAACCTACATCTAACTATACAACTGTGTTGTACATATATGTGTTTGCATAGAGACAGCTATGTACACCATAACTGTCTCTCCCCACCCCCATAAGACAGGATTAACCACAACTATCTGGGGGTGGCACATATGTGATATATCTGCATCTATTCAGTGTGATAGACACACACACACACACACACACACACACACACACACACACATATATATATATATATATATATATATATATATATATAGGTAACATATACAAATATATCAATGATAGGCAGAGGTAGGGGGGAGAGAGAGACAGACAGAGACATATAGAGAGAGACAGACAGACAGAGAGAGAGAGAGAGAGAGAGAGAGACACCCTGAAAGGCATAGAGTGATGTCCTGATGTAGATATGTGCACACCAGGTGTAACCACTGGCACACGCCAGTATAAAGGTGAGCACCATTGTGTAATAGTAGTGAGGTAGGGGGTGTAATCTCACATCACCTGCTGTGTGTGTGTGTTTGTGTGTGTGTGTGTGTGTGTGTGTGTGTGTGTGTTTCTAGGTTAAAACATTTTGAGGCTTTTTCCACCCAGTAAACCTCCCACTGCCCAATTTTACAAGGCCTGCTGATGTCATTCACCTTAACAGCACCTTTGGACACTCTTTAGCCATGTACATTCTGTGGTGCGTGTGATAAGTACATTGCACTATAGCGCATACAACTAGATAGGTAGGGGCTCTAATCACAGCACTGCCAAATGTATTTATGTTTCTAGGTTAAAGCATTTTGAGGCCTTTTCCACCCAGTAGACCTCCCATTACCCTACTTTATAAAGCCTGCTGATGTCATTCACCTTAGAAGCACCTTTGGACACTCTTCAGCTATTTACGTTCCGTGGCACATGCAGTAAGTATGTACCGCTATAGTTCATACAACTGGATAGGTAGGAGTTCTAATCTCAGCACTGGCAACTGTGTGTGTATTTCTAGGTTAAAGCATTTTAAGGTCTTTTCCATCCAGTAAACTTCCCATTGCCTTATATTACAAGGCCTACTGATGTCATTTTCCTTAGAAGCACTGCTGGACAGTTTGCAGGTATATAATCTCCCTGGCACACATGATAACGACAAAGCACTGTAGTATAGAAAACTAGATGAATAGGGGTTCTAATCTCAATACTGGCAACTGTGATGCTGTATGTGTTTGTGAGAAGCATATCCCTGTGTGTGTGTTGATTAGATCATTTTGAGATCCGTTCTACTCTTATGATGCCCCCATTGCATTACTTTACAGGGCATGTTCATGTCATCCACCTTAGATCCACTGTTGGACACTTTCTAGGTATATAAGCTCTGTGGCATATGCAATAAGTATGTAGCACTATAGTACATACAACTAGGTAGGCAGGGGTTTAAATCTCAGTACAGTCAACTGTAGTACTGTGTATATTTGTGTGTGAAGCATATCCCCTGTGGCTGTCGTGTGTGTTGGTTATACCATTTTAAGACCTGCTGACCCCCTCCAAATGGTATTACTTTAAAGGGCCTGTTAATCTCATCCATCTTAGATGCACCATTTTAAAGTCTACAGGCCATACCACTCTTCTGTACAGATGTATGCAGAATGTGAAGATGTTTGCATTATATGTGTGGTCCATGTCTCATAACAATGGGGTTTTATGTCACATCAGTGGCAAATCCGTGAGCGATAACATCACAAATAGTGACAGACATGTCAGCTTCAGACATCATACCCTTTTGAAATGTCATGCTGATGCAAAACCTGTTACCCTATCACTTGTCTAGGTTGCTAAGAGCAATATGTGAGATGTGTCCCGATTTTGGGGCATTACTCCTACCATTCATGAAGGCATTCCCAAGATTAATTGCTGTAAGAGGTTGTGAGTTACATCCCCAGCATATAATGTATGTGGCGCATGCAATATGTGCATAGCACTATAGTACTTACAAGTAGATAGGAAGGGATTCTAATCTGACTATTGCCAACTGTGTGAGAGCATGTGTTTTTGTATGCATATCCCCTGTGGCTGTCTTGTATGTGATGGTTATCCCATTTTGTGTGCCTGTTCCACCCTCTTAGCTCCCCCATTGCCAACCTATTCAGGGCCCCTACAGATGTCATCCACCTTAGAACCACAGTTACACATTTTATAGCACAAAGTTACTGTGGCACGTGCAATAGTCATGTCAGTCTGTATTGTACATAACAAGATAGGTAGGTGTGAAAAGTGTCAACTCTGTGTGCATGTGTGTTTCAATGCATGTCCTCATGCAGCAGTGTGTGTGTGTGTGTGTGTGTGTGTGTGTGTGTGTGTGTGTTTGACATGGCTCTACTATGTTAAGGGCCTGTTAACCCCCTATTGGCAATCCTAACAGCCCCTGTAATTGTCACCCACCTGAATAGTAGTGGCAGACACTGAAAAATTGTAGTAGCTCTGTGGTGCTTGTGTTATGTATATAGTACTATCATATGTAAAGCTAGGCAGGTAGAGGTTTAACTGTCAACATGGGCAGGTCATGAGTGGGTGTGTTTGTGTGTATGTATGTATATCCCCTTGCAGCAGTCAACCTGTGTTATTACCACCAGCATACCTCTTAACCCCTCACAGAAAGACTTCTGGTTAAAGCCATACAGAAAAGTGGGGCAAAGGCCAAACAGTGAGCACAACCTTCACATATTGCTGTGACATGCATGGAAATTAGATACCAGAACGCAGAATGCATTTTCCAAAGGGTATGACTTGTGACATGACAATATCTGTGATTACTCTCTAATGTTAGTCTTTCAATATTTTCCAGAAATTTGCCAGAAGAAAAAAAGTGTTATGACAAATGGGAATAAAATATGTGGCAAACATTAGGACATTCTGCAGAAATATGTAGACGTGAGAGGTACAGCCACCATCTGTACCACCCTGCAGGTTGCACTCCATGTTTGGCAAGGTATGACAACAGCTCAAACAATACAGAGGTTCCCAGAGTGTAGGACAATAAACATTCCATGAAGTTGTCTACTAATTGCATAGAGCAGTTATTGCAAATCAGAAGCACCTTAATGTCATGACAAATAGTGTAAACTAAGGTAATGTCACACAAAGAAACTGTCATATGAGCAAACCGGTTTACCTTTATAAAGCCGAATCATAGTGGTACGAATGCTCATATGAGCGACTCATAATCATGAAAGTGAAAATGGCGATAGTCCTTAATGTTCGAAAAACAGAAAATCGAAAAGCAGATTAGCTGTTTTTCAAACATTAATGTTGAATGAAAAAAAAAAGAAGTGTAAAGCAGGGATGCAAGCCCCCTGCACCCCCCATGTGGGGGACTGCACCCCCCACACCCCCTACTTTAATATTCTAACTCCGAGACTGTACTACAGTGGGGAAAGGGACCATTTCCTGAACCCCACTACAGTGCAATCCGCCCCACAATGTCGAATGTGCAATGTGCGAATGTCACTGTGCATTCGCTCATTGCACATTCAAACCTTTATTCGTTCGGCATTTGCAAGCTTTGCAAACAGCCTTTTGAACAATTGCTGTTTGCCCAAGTGTGAATCACCTTTCTAAAGGTAAACTGAGCAAACCAAAGGACATCCTGTGTGTTGCACTTGCCAAGTGTATGATATGTCCTGCCAACTGTCACGTTACTACTAGACGTGTCCCACAGTTCACTTTTGATAAGGTGTCAACCACAATCTGTGTCACCTATGTGCATGCAATATGTAGATATTTGAAGGCCCTGTGACTATCTGCTGCCCAATGACCCACATGTAACTAGGCATGAATGCTAACTGCCACCACACACATATGTAGGTACTGCCTAAGGCTGTGTCAACTGTAAGTAGTGTGCCATCTGTCATTGTGCCACAAACAGCTGTTAACACACTGCAACAGGCCATACAGTGGGTATGGAATGGTGCCATGGTCCTGGCCTCAAGCTGAATGCAGGCAACAGTGTCAGCATACCATATAGAAAGGACATGGCCCCACTATTTCCCACATCAGAAGCAACCCCATAAACACACACACTGCGATAACAGACCTGGGTACTCAGCATGCTAACAATTTTGCATTCAGGTAACAAGTAGTAGAACTGGTCAGAAAAGGCTAGTATATGGTTCACCACATAGGTAAAGGGACTGCATCCAGATAAAAGGTGGACATTACCTCTGAATATTCCTCAGTCAGTGCAGCAAAATATTATCAGCATGGCTGGTCTGCTATGCATCTATGCAGACATCTGTAGAAACTGTAAAGGCTATATTAACACCCACACAGGTCATCTATGGCCTCAACACCTGTGCCATGCAGAAAGCCTCTAATCAGTACTGCCCCAGTGGTTATCATTCAGGTTGTCTACAGGTATCTGTGGCATGCCTAGATGGCAACATTATCAGCCCTTCAACAACTGCCCCATATACAAGATTGAAACCCTGTGAGTATTACCAGCACAACAGGTCTGAATCATATATGACGCAGCACAAAAAGCTGATGGAGAGGTGGCTTTGTCAATCAGAGGCTGCCCTGTCTCATGAATGCACTCACCAAACATGCAAAACACAGTACCATGCAGACCCTTTTCAGCTGTTTCAAGGTTGAGTGGATGGGAAATAAAAACAAACATCTGTCCCAGGGCTCCAGCATGTGTACATCAATGCCATGGCCAACATGTGCTGATTGATGAATGTGTTGGGGTAAAATAAAGGACCCAGGTCCAGTACTCTAGTAACCTCATCTGTAACTATGAACCTGTGATCCTAAGGAACACCCAGGTGACATGTATCATGACTAGCTTGCTGTGTCAAGGGGTATGCATGCAAGGTTACGCTGTCTGCTTCTATTGTCCCTCACACACTGTTCCACACATACCTTGGTGATGAAAAGATGTCCATGTTCCCACCTCACCACCTTCAGCTTCTGTAATGGCAGCAGCTCACCACAACTTATGCACAAAGACACCTGGAACAGAAACTGAATAAGGTCTGTGAGACAACAGTCAGTCAGCAGTACTAACAGCAATAAAGCATCACGGCACAAAGGTACATACACTTTGATGTGTACACATGACAATTGGCAGCAGACAGCACCTTACAGGGCATAACACTACTACACTACAAAATGCCATTACCTGTACTAGAGTCACCCTGTGCATCAGATGCATATTACCATTTCCCTGCATCGATGGTATGGATAATTTATTTTATTTTACATTTATTGACTGGGATAGTCCGACTGGATTCATATCCATTTTCAGCAGAGGCCCTGGGAGAAAAGCTCCAAGGTAAGCAGATGCAATAAAAACAATGAAAACATATTACAAATATGGTATAAACAAAGAATACATAAGCAAACATGAATAGAAAAGTTCAACAGGTTAGAGTTACTCCCTGATGATAGTCAGGGGTAAGTTCAACAGTAATCTGATTAATAGATTTTTCACATTCTTGATGAGAGTTAGCCAGGCTTGTTGCAGTGGCAAAGCCAGTTTAGTGCCAGATGTTGCTTGAGTCTAGTTTTAAATTGGCCTAGGGAGGAGAGCAAAGTAATATCAGCTGGAAGTGAGTTCCAGGCTCTGCCTGTAGAGTTTTCAAAGAGGGAATCACCGGCTGCATTGTTAATTTTGATTGTCTGAATTACTAGTCTGTTCGAGGATTGAAGCAGTCGTGGATTGTTATAGGGGGTGATAAGATTTTTAAGTGCCGAAGTATTATCCGGATTATAAAGGATTTTATTAGCCATAATCAGTAGGTTATATTGGATTAGACTGGGTAGTTCAAGCCACCCAAGCTGGTTAAGATTGATGCAGTGGTGTGTCCTAAAAGGTAGGCCAGTGGCAAACCTGGCAATGTGATTATAACAGGTTGAGAGTTTATTAAGTACAGTCTTGTTTAGATTAGAGAGTAGGGGGATGCATATAGAAGTGTTGAAAGTAGGTGAGAGTGAGCTATGGCAATTTTGGCTGGAGGGGTGAGGAAGGCTTTTAGTCTGTATAGTGACCCTAGTTTTTTATTAATGGTTTTGATCGATTGGTTTACATGTAGGTAGAATTTTAGGTTATTATGAATAATGACACCAAATAGTTTTGTAGAGGGGTCAGGGGAGATTATTGTTCCATCATTTGCATTTATGGTAAAGGTAAAAGCAGCACATCTTGTGTTGGTGAGAATAACATCATTTTAGTTTTTTGGGGATTTAGTATCAATCGATGTTCAGAGAGTTAATTTTCTATAGTATTAAAGGTGGACTGGGTAGCAGACCATAAATCTATAGGAGATGTAGCTGAGCAAATCAGGGTGGAGTCGTCAACATATTGGATACCGTTGGCATTTAGGATGGCAGTATACAAGTCATTAATAAAGATGGAAAACAGTAGGGGCCCTAGTATGGAGCCTTGCGGTACTCCAAGGGTATTAGGTAGTAGGTTAGAGAGCTTGTTCTGCTAAAGAACAGCCTTCTCCCAAATAACAGGGATGTGGCACAGGTATTATCACATACACAGGGTGTGGTGTACGGTTGCCAAAGGTCTAGGCTGTGCCATACATTTGACATCATGTGTGTGTGTCTGGAGGGGTACTAGTCAGTTGGGCCATGAAGAGGAGCTGTGTGCATCTGTCGGTGACCTGCATATGACAGTGATGTGTGAGTGTGTACATGCACACAATAAAGCCATGTGCTAGCCTTGCATGAGGGTATGTTGGACAGCCATGGACTGTGCATGGCAGACTGTACAGTTCTCCATCTCCGGCCACAAACATGTGAACTGGTTCTGCCAGGATTGGCACTGGCACCACCATGCACAAGGCCAGATGCTGCACTACTTCCTGATGGTGACCATGGCCTGCCATGTTGTGGTGTGGATAACACCCTTCCTTTGTTAGTGCTGCTGGTACTGCCACTACAGAAGTGTGAGTGTGGACAGCCATGTGGGCTCTCAGCTGATTTTGTTGCTGTCCTACATCCACGTGTCCAATGCCCTACTTCCACCACATGATCAAGCACAAATATTGCATGGTTAAGGATTGACAATGTCTCACCCCACGTCTATCCACTACATCAGCAAAATTATTTAAGGCATCACCAATGCTGTGAGGGTGTCATGCATGCCAGACAGTGTTGCATTCATGATGCTGAGCATCCATCTGGTGTACCATTCACAACATCCTGAACAAAACATGAGTTGGGTGATACATGCTGTGACACCTCTGACAGGGGCTGGATGGGCAGCAGTCCTCCTTCGAGCACTCCTGATCTGCCTGTGTGGGACCTCACCACCTCTCTGGCTATGGCTAGTATCTACAGTCTCAGATGCCACAGTCACCATATTGCCCTATTTAATGCCATCACCCTCCAACTGCCCAATATCTGTGGCTGCTGGGGGCTGGGTATGTGTGTGCATACTGACTATGTGTGGGGACATTGGGGATGGAAGTGGGATGTCAACCAATGAGCCAGAATCAGTCCCCAAGAACCCCAACAGTGCCTCACAATGGCCATCATCATCATCAGTGTCCAATGAGACACTGACATCAGGTTGTGAGAGGACACACTCTGACCCCCATGGTCACCTGTGAGGGGAAGACAACATGACCTCATTAATTCCTGCACTATGATGTTTGATGATCCACACACACACACACACACACACACACACACACACACACACACACACACACGTGAGGTGCCACAAAGGCATTATACAGACCACACCTTCAGACTGATGCCATGCATAACACACAATCAGACCACAACAGACACACTCTGGACAGTCCCTCATCAACATGCAGTTCAGCTATGTCCAGTTAATTTTGCTAGTACTATACACCTGTGAGTTACATAAGATGTCAGAGTATATGATGGACCTTCACCTAACCCACAGTGCACCCGTGTACACAGTAGTAATGCACCCCTGTATAGCACAGATGCTAAACCTATACCAAAGTACATGGGAATATGTTACAGCTCCTGCAAATATGCTACTGTGATTACCAATGTGAGGCACTGCAGTGGACCCCACCACAAGTGAACATGGAACATATTGCAATATAGTTGTGCTTAACAGTTGTGTGCATGGCAAACTGGCATCCCTTAACATGCCTAGGGTATAGGTGACTCATAACATGATAGTTCACACTCATCGGCTACAGGTTAATGATCCCCAGCCACAACAGAAGTATCTGTGAAGTTGTGAGGGAGAGGTGTTGTCAGCACACACACACATATGGCAATGATACAGAATAACATGTGCATTTATCAACATGTACAGTACAAGCTGTGATACTCCCAAATTGCTGACATTCACAATATGTGTGCACTTGTGTGCATTACAAAATCCCAACCACAGATGCAGATTGACCTGACATATGCATACAGAAATGCAGAGGCTGCCACTATGAATGCTACAGTATTAATATGATGACCACTGGAGGCATATCTGGATGCTCCTCGGATGTGGACTTTGTGCCACCCACCTCCATGACATATGTACTAATGCTTTCCTGTGAGCTGGTGTCTGACACCATGTTTGCCAGGAACTGCTCTGTGGCTGAGAGTGGTGTTTGTGTAGCAGGTCTTCCACCTGTGCCAGCATGGTCCCTGGCCACAGTTGCAGCCCTTTGCTGTGCATGGTGTATAAGATCAGTGGCATGGTGTCAGACCTGTTCGTAGCTCCTGTGCCAGTGGTCCACATTACTGAATGTTGCTATCAGTTCTTTCAAAAGGACAGCACATTGTTGTCGGTTTTGGTGGCTCCTTCCCAACAGTACCCAGTGATGGAGTCTCAGGGCATTGATGATTGTGGCGGTCTTGGCCTCATAAAAGGGGGGTTGCATCTTCTGTACATCCCACCTGAAAGACATGAACAGGGGAACACATCACAGGACTGCACACACTGCTCACCATTATGTACAGACCCTGCGCATACACTATTGTCAGCACTATGCACTGCTAATCCCCACATCATACCCCCACCATCTACTAGCAGAGTATGTTTGTGGATATTGGCAACATACTGACATTACAGCATGCATTGCTCCCTGATCCAGATGTTTCATGCTACTTGCTGCATGTGCTATGGGGTGTTGCACTGCATGTAGCTTTTGCACCTATTATTGCTTGGTCATAGGCTGTCTACATGGCCTGCTGTGGTGTCAGCCTCCTACTGTATTAGTAATCATCTGGTCTGCAGGCCCACCCCACAGGTCTCCCTGGCCTTCCTCCATCAAATTCTGGAGTATATGGATGGACAATGCCCTACAGTTTAACCAGCCAGTGTGCTTGATATTGGTGTCCTGGCACCATGTAGCACCTGCCTCATGTACAGGGATGCACAGCCATCTACAAACACTACCAAGGAACACAACATGTGAGAGTTAGAATGAGTGTAGGAACCTGCAGTCCATGCTCTCTGCTTGTCAGTGCTGCATATCTGTCCCCAAACCTGTTGTCAACACAATCAGTACACCTCACACACCTACATAACACACACAAACATCTGCAGTGGCCCTCAACATCCACATCCACAAACAAAGGGGATCTCTGACACAAAGACACACGTGAACTCCACAGCTGTAAACAGCACATAACATATATGGCCACACACCTGTGTCCCACAGCCACACAGGCATCAGCCCATGTCAAACATGTTACACATAGGGGACTACAGTGGAGACACAGTGGTGTACCTCTAATCTAGCTGTGTATGCGTATCGTCACAGTTACTTTTGTGTCAGGTGACAGACTCCACCATACTGCATACACACTGCTGTCTCTCACCAACAGGTACTGTCATGGGTCTGTCACAGTACATGCTGGTGAGCCTGACCTGACATGTACATCCCTGGACTATATACAGTGAGACAAGAGTGAGCACACAGGTTATGTGTCCCAGGCAGGTATGTCCATAGCCTTATGCACCATTATGCTGTCACACAGAATGCCACACAGAATGTCACACAGACAGATGCCGCAATACAGTCAGGGAATAATTGCCCTTAACATGTCCACATTTCTCCTGTTCTATTCCAGGGGTTCCAGTACCTGTGAGTTGGGGGTGATGTGTTAAACAGACCACTATGCCCTGCAAGAGGAGGCCTCCATCTGTCTTCACAGGTCTTCATTATTCTGGCAGTGCTTCCCACCAGCCCCATAGTGACTCCATGAGTAACATTGGTGAAGTTATCACTACCAATATACAAGTGTCAGTGCAGCCTAGATTGAAGCAAATTTATTTTTTTATTTATTTATTTTACATTTGTTTACCGGGAAAGTCTGACTGGAACTAGGTCCATTTACAGTGGAGGCCCGGGGAGAAAAGCTCCACAACAACAGTTTTATACAGTATTACATAAACAGTCAGAAAAAATTCAAGGTAAATGCTAGGGGAGTAGACATGACTTTGCCCTCATTGCAAGCATTCCTAACCCTGGGAAATGCAGATGTGTGTGCAGTCACACAGACCATGATTCAAATGTGCAGAAAGCACCTCAGCCTTACATGGTCAACCATCTTATCATACATGCAGAAGCCAAAGTGTAGCTGGTAATGCCATGGGACATGGGGTTTCCGTATATATGAGACAAATACACACCTCCATGCTGTACAGACCATAAGATGCACAGGGGACACTGCAGGGGCAGTTTACCATTGCCAGCACAAACCTATTCAATTCCCAGCTAGGTACTGGCCACCACATGTAACCAGGAAGCCCATTCTGCCTATGTGGATCTCATCAACTGTATTCAGAGTTGGGTCTGTATCCTGATCCTGGGTCAGTTGAATGACCCTAACATACATGGTAAGATGTACCCATGCCAGCACACAAATGTCCAGTAAGCCATCATCAGTGGATGTAGGAACAACTTGGTGAGGCCAGAGGCTACCCCACATGAGGTGAAGGTGTATTGCAGTTGACATTACACAACACGGGTTAACATTGCTGCACCTCTACAGTGTCATCCTCCATGGCAAAGCAACTGTCATGCACTCACATTTGCAGTCACCATCTCCCACAATACCCATCCACCTAGGGCAGCCATACATACACCTCCAACGTGGAATACATCCTCCTGGGGGTATATGCACCCTCACAGGCCCCAAACCATCATCAAGGACTGGCGCCAATTTAGACACATACACATAAGGTCTATATGTGCATTTGTACAGTTGCATGTAGTCAGGTATACCCAACAGGCCTACATCATCCTCTGCTATGATATGTACACGTGTCTGGTGGATATGTACAATACATACTGTCCATTACAGGGAAGACATACCGCTGTCCAAGATGACATAGGGGCAGTTGCCCATTTGGAGCACTGCCTCCTTAGTGTGCACATGAGAATGGGATCTGTCGTGCAAATCTGCACAACAAACACAGAACCTACATTGTCTACATCCACTACATAGAGTCATGTCCCCTACTGTGCATATGTCAGCAATAGCACAGGAAGCAGATGTAGCTGCTCACTTGTGGTGCTTAGGGACACCAGCTATAACAATGCTGTTGGTATTGCATACCAGATGCCTGACAGAGTCAGTGTAGGCTGCACCCCCTGTGTTCCTCCTGAATACATCAGGATATCCACAGTATGTGTCCCGTCTCCTATATGTGGGGAACAGATCACCACTGCCATGTGATAGTCATGGTATTCATCTGCCATGGGAGCACATCACATCACGGGATGCATCCTAAATGACCCCAAACATAACCTTACAACACCATAAGGAACCATGTTCAAAGGAAGAATGAGTACTGCCTTTGTCCCATCCATTTCATGGACAACCATTGTCACCCCTTTAGACTAAGTTGGTCCGTCCACCACTCAGTCACATGACAGACACAGCAGCCTAACTAGACTATTCTGCAAGGCCATAGCACAGTTTCAACTGAACCCCATTAACAAGGGCATGTGCAACCTGGACATACTCTATTATGCACACCTAGGCTTTGTCAAGGAAGGGTTCATGTCTGCTACACTCAGGTGACCTCAATGACACAGTCACCAAAGCCATGGACTTGGGGTGACATGGCAAAATGCCTTCCTTGAGCTGGACAAACTATGCAACAGTATAGCCCACATGGCCATCATAGATATAACACTGCCAAGTATGCATCACACCATATGTTACCATAGGGATAGCACACCAGTGCACTGACATGACCCACCTATTCCACATAGGAAAATGCAACTCATGTAGTTCACCCATAAGTAGATGTGTAACCTGTTATTCCATGTTTAGGCCTCTGTTATGTGTAATGTACACATTTGCGGCACATGTAACAGCCATTAGCCTATGTCCGACCATGTCTGCAGATAACTGCATGCTGTGTGCCATCACTGGATTCCCTACTGATGTGGGCATCTGCCTGGGAGGGTCTCACACAGATACATGACCATTGCCAGACACATGGCCTCAGGCCATGTAACAGGACATGCAGTGTGAACCCCTATGGCGAGAGTGACGTTGCCACATATTATGACCGTACAAACAACATCCTAGGCACGCAATCAGTCGTGAGTGTGCTGTGGACACAATTCTTTGGAAACATGACATGTCAACACATTGTTGCTTCCATTGTAAGATAAACTTTCTACATGGCCCATGTCATACATAAGGGTATGTCATCATGGGGCATGGGGTATAAACATTCCCACATCCCCCAGTGAAGACCCTTAATGTCTATAATTCACTGTTCTTCATTCACATCACACAGCACATGCAGCAGCTGGGGATATTACAGAAGTTCCCCAAAAGGGAATACCAAGCCATCACACATGTACCTCACAGTGATAGGCCATAAGGCCAAACCTCTACCCAGTTTCATACATAATCCTCATGGGTGATCTCAGTCTGGCATGCAAGGCACTTGTGGATTCTACTTTGCTGGGACTGCTGCACAAGTGCAAGTCATGCTCCACTCTGTTAACACACACACACACACACACACACACACACACACACACACACACACACACACACACACACACACACACACACAGAGACACAACCTGTTGTATGACATGAAGTGGCCTTGTTGGCAGGTCAGACGTATGTCCTACACAATCTGAATGGCCACCCATTCCACATCAGGCAGTGTAGCTATTTACATCTTTGCAGGCATAGCCTGGATAGCTGGGTGGTTAACTACGCATACAACCTTGGGATATAGCCTGTGTCCCTGTTCCGTGTTGGATAGGGGCATCGGGTGCTGCCTTGCCTACACATGGGTTAACTTCTGGCCTAGGAATATGGCTGCTCAGGGCCCATATCCTAGTAATGTGATATGGCACCAGGAGTAACAGATATGGCCTGAGTGGTATGACAGACTATGTTGGTATGTGTCCACATCCATCACTGTCATTGTTTGTTGGGTGACCCTATGGCCAGCATGTTAGTATCATATCATCTAGCCTACATCCGAAAAATAGGTGAGTGATACTACAAGTGCATGTGGAAATTCCAGCAACATCTGTGCTACACAATAACTGAAAGCAGTGCATATGTGGTGTAGGGTATCCTACTCGTAGTTATCTGACCTGCATGTTTGTAGAATGTGTACATGTGCCTCATAGATGTAGACCCCCCTGCCACACAAATGTGTATTTTCAGGCACCGGATGGACTATATGTGATGGTTGTTCCCAGAGTTTGGGGAATGTGTCTGTAACATGGCAGACCCCTGGGAACATAGTAATGGTACATGAATATCTGGTACTGTATGCATTCCCTTACATTGTATGTTGAATATGTATGCACTGCCGCTGAGCCAGAGCCAGTGTCCCCACATTACTTGTAACTATAACCTGCTGTCCTACTGCAGGGGGCACCAGGAATGTTAGCCATAGGTGTCAGGCAATGAGATTAGGTTTGGACTACACAGTGACCTAGCCAGAGTACCTCATTAATGGTGATGGACACCTGTACAATCTTTGAACTAAACCTGTATGACATTCACAGAGTGAAAAGGGCTCACTGACAGCACGTGATGTCACATGCCTCTTGTATCCACCAGTTCATACTGTCAGTATAGTACAACAGAAAACAAACTTAGCAGTCATATCTGAGCTGACCATTGCTGGGTTGATTCAGGGGCTAGAGCTGTGATATATGTCACTGCAGACAGAGCCGTAAGGGATGGCTATAGGTGCTGGATAGCAGACTAACAGCAACATGTCAGTCCAGGCAATGCTGTTGAGACCTACAGTTTAAATTCTTATCTCTCCATCTGCATTCCATTACATGCTTCATTTAATGACATATCTGGTATAGTGCTGTACTGCTTTGAGTGAAGAAATACAGTTGTAGTATCCAAGTGAATTGCAGTCTGTCTTCCTGAATAAAGGTTCAGACCTGTTTACCATAGGCAGAAGCTTGCCTTTTGTAGGCAATGCTCACGAACAGATGATTGCCTGTACACCAGTCTGTCACTCCCACTTACTGATTGCTTCTAGAACAGCTGGGTTGTCTTTCTGTTAGCCAATGGCATGGCTACACAGTGGTATAATTAAGGCCTTCATGTAGGCCTTGCCCCTTTTCCTGGCCTGTGAGGAAGACATATGCAGGTGTTGCAGCTACAGCTTTACAGAGTATAGGTAGAACTACTGTCCACTGTTTGGAGTGATGAGGTATGTCCACAGTTTTGCATGCTATGTCTGGCCATTGTTAACAGACTTTCAGATTCTGTAGTAGTGTACTGTTGAACAATGTGTGTTGGGGTCAGTAAGGAGTGAGGCAGATGTGAGTGTCATAGATCCTTTTTATCTGAATGTGCATGATGCTACAGCATCACAGAGGGTAGGTATAAATACTGTCAACTGTTTGGATTGATATATGTCCACAGTTTTGCATGCTATGTCTGGCCATTGTTAACAGACTTTCAGATCCTCTAGCAGTGTACTGTTGTACAATGTGTGTTGGGGTCAGTAAGGAGACAGGGAGATGTGAGTTTCATACATCCTTTTTATCTGAATGTGCATGCTGCTACAGCATCCCAGAGGTAGGTAGAAATACTGTCCACTGTTTGGATTAAAGTTATGTCCACAGTTGTGCATGCTATGTCTGGCCATTGTTAACAGACTTTCAGATTCTGTAGCAGTGTACTGTTGAACAATGTGTGTTGGGGTCAGTAAGGAGACAGGCAGATGTGAGTGTCATACATCCTTTCTATCTGAATGTGCATGCTGCTACAGCATCCCAGAGGTAGGTAGAAATACTGTCCACTGTTTGTATTGGTGTGTTATGTCCATAATTTTGCATGCTATGTCTGGCCATTGTTAACAGACTTTCACATTCTGTAGCAGTGTACTGTTGAACGATGTGTGTTGGGGTCAGTAAGGAGACAGGCAGATGTGAGTGTCATACACCCTTTTTATCTGAATGTGCATGCTGCTACAGCATCCCAGAGGTAGGTAGAAATACTGTCCACTGTTTGGATTAAAGTTATGTCCACAGTTGTGCATGCTATGTCTGGCCATTGTTAACAGACTTTCAGATTCTGTAGCAGTGTACTGTTGAACAATGTGTGTTGGGGTCAGTAAGGAGACAGGCAGATGTGAATGTCATACATCCTTTTTATCTGAATGTGCATGCTGCTACAGCATCACAGAGGGTAGGTAGGAATACTGTCCACTGTTTGAATATATGTGTTATATCCACAGTTGGCATGCTATGTCTGGCCATTGTTAGCAGACTTTCAAATTCTGTAGCAGTGTACTGCTTAAGAATGTGTGTTGGGGCCAGTAAGGAGACAGGCAGATGTGAGTGACATGGATCCTTTTTATCTGAATGTGCATGCTGCTACAGCATCTCAGAGGGTATGTAGAAATACTGTCCACTGGTTAGATTGATGTGTTATGTCCACAGATTTGCATGCTGTGTCTGGCCATTGTTAACAGACTTTCAGATTCTGTAGCAGTGTACTGTTGTACAATGTGTGTTGGGGTCAGTAAAGCAACAGGCAGATGCGAGTATCATACATCCTTTTTATTTGAATGTGCATGCTGCTACAGCATCACAGAGGGTAGGGAGAAATACTGTCCACTGTTTGGATTGATGTGTTATGTCCACAATTTTGCATGCTGTGTCTGTCCATTATTAACAGACTTTCAGATCCTGTAGCAGTGTACTGCTGAACAATGTGTGTTGTGGTCAGTAAGGAGAGAGGCAGACGTGAGTGTCATAGATCCTTTTTATCTGAATGTGCATGCTGCTACAGCATCACAGAGGGTAGGTAGAAATACTGTCCACTGTTTGTATTGATGTGTTATGTCCACAGTTGTGCATGCTATGTCTGACCATTGTTAACAGACTTTCATATTCTGCAGCAGTGTACTCTTGTACAATGTGTGTTGTGGTCAGTAAGGAAATAGGCAGATGTGAGTGTCATACATCCTTTTTATCTGAATGTGCATGGTGCTGCAGTTGATGCTGTTCTAATAGCTGTGTATGTTTGTAGGGGGAGACTGTGATACATGTCCCTTTCACATGATCACCCCCCAGTCCTTGATGTATGTGTGTTGTGAGGGTACTCAGTTCTAGGTGTGTGGGAGATATGATAGGTGTGTAGCATGTAGCTGGTCATACTGCCTGTGTAGAAAGCCACAGCTGCTGCATTCTGGCCAGGAGTCAGACTAGGGATGGTGAAGACATAGGGGGACAGCAAGCTGTTACTGTTAGTGATGGAGTAGTGTCAGCTGTTGTGTCACAGCATGGTCTGGCTGAGTGTGCCCATAACAGTCCAGGTGAAGCATGTGCCTCTGGTACATATGTTACATGTTAGTGCCATGCAAAGAGTGTTAGGCAACATTCAGAACACATATTCCTAATTGTGGAATGTGTCCCACCCTGCGGGCCTTTAACGTGTTACTGTGGGTGGCAGTGAGTGCGTTGGGAGCAACCAGTTGTGCTGGACATTGCTTGGCTCAGTTATTCCTATGTTTTATTGACATGCATGTAGTTGTGCCACAGACTGGGCTGTGGGCCAGGACTGTGGGTGGCCAGATGTGACACATGCTAAGGATGTAATAGATAGATGATATAGAATATATTAATAATATATATTATATATTCGTGTTCACTACTTAAATTCGATATTACAAAATCTTGAAGTTCATTATATAAAATTTACAATCCTGAGATTTTGAATCTTGGAATTAAGAAAACAAAATTCAAAAAGAAAGAAATACAACAAAAACAGGTTTTTGAAGGGGGAAGCCCCCCTGCATCCCCCATGTGTGGGGGGCTGCACCCCCACACCCCCTGCAACTTAAATATACTAACTCTGAGACCATTCTACAGTGCAAAGAATTGTAATGCAGATCACTATACAGTGCGGAACGGGAACATGACTGTTCTCTGCACTGCAGAACGATCTCAGAGTTAGTATATTTAAGTTGCAGGCGTTGTGGGGGCTGCCGGGGGCTTGCACCCCTGCAAAAACATGTTTTTGCTGTGTTTCTTTTTTTTTTTTTCTTAATTTCAAGATTACAAGATCTCAGGATTGTAAGTTTGATATATTGGACTTCGAGATTTTGTAATTTCAAAATTAAGAAGTGAACCCATATATTTATAATAATAATATATATTATCATATTATATTATGATAATATATATTATATGCTATATTGCCAGTAAGGTATTATAGTATATCAGGTGTATTTGTAAGACATATATGCATGCAGACAGTGTGTTACACATGACTGGCATGGACATGTGTGCTCAGATGGGTATGATGTGTGACATCAAGCTGTCTGTCATGGTTTGTAACCCCAATCTGCACTGCATTGCCAGTATGTCAAGACACAGAATAGGTTTTATGGCAACCCTGCCTTAAGTAGGGGGCACAACTGTGCTCATTCAGCAACAGCCTGTGCATTTGTCAGCTCTACTTGATATTGCATGCCTCCTGTGCATCCAGCAGCATTTATTTGTCTGTGTACTGGTTTGTTGTCTGCATCAGAGGCCCACTTTAGGGTTTACACCTTTTTAAAAGGCCAAAGTGGGACTTTTTTGGTAAAAACATCAGATTTTGCAGGGCCAAACATGCCCATGGTTAGTACAAAGGACAGAGCTTCATTTTTCTGTCTAAATAAAAGCTTATTCTTGTAACATTTTAGTTGCTTATTTTGTTTCTTATAGCACTTAGGTGTTTCAGATACAGAATAACTGTTTTATGCAACTATTACATAAAATACAGGAAATATGATTGCCCTAACATCTCAGGACATTTGCTATTGTTTCTATTTCTTTGCAGGACACAACTGCCCAAAGAGGGTCTGTCCCTCACAAAGTGGGACAAGTGGTCACCCTAGCCCAAGTACACTGTGATTTGTCCCAGTATATATAGGAGTAGTGTTTCACTGGCAATCAGGATATGTTTGTAAAAACACTGCTTGATCATCAGAGCTCTGTTGGCTTTCTGCTGTAATGCTCTATGTTGTAGCTGACAAGGTTCTGGATGCAATTCTTGGCAGGGATGTTTTTTCCCTAATGTTACATGACTACTGCATAATATATTTCCAAAAGCAGTCCAAATTTGCCAAAATGGGTTTGGCCTAGTGGTGCATTGCTTTGACTCTAGTATTCGGGGTCCTGGGTTTAATACTTAGCAGTGGTGTTTTTTTCTCTAATGTTACATTGCTGTACTGCATGATATATTTCCAAGAGCATTATTAACTCCCCAAAACTGGTTTGGCCTAGTAGTGTGGTGTTCTTACTCTAGTGTACAGGGTCCTGGGTTCAGGACTCCCCAAGGCTGGGTACATTGTTGCTGAACAGAACAGTGCCTGAATGAGATAGTAATTAAAGCAGTTTAAAGTGGGTTTGCACAGTTTTGTGTGACATCAGCTTACCTTCACTTAGCATCACTTATTCCTGTTTAAACCCTTGGTATTTCCAAAAAAAGAAAAGAAAAAAGGGGTGATAAGAAAGTGGTGAAATGGGGTCAAGCAGGGGGAAAACATTATGAAAGGCAGCTAGGGATATGCAAGATGGGTGTAGGAAAGGACCATATCTCTCCATTTCTTGTGCAGCAACAGCTGTACATAATGTACACAATTTGGAATTTAGAGCCTCACACCCCACAGGGAGGGATGTGGGTCACAAAAATGTGTTGAGTAATTCATGGGGAAATTGATTAACATCAGTGTATGTGGGGCAAAATGGAGAGCTATGTATGGGACAAAATTTTTTGGGGTGGGCAGATGCCCCTTTTTTTTCAAAGTGAGAGGTGGATGTTGGGGAAGAGTTGTAGGTATGCTTGGGGAGGTAAGTTTGGTAGGAAAGGTTGCTTTTACAGACAGACAAGACAACAGACAGGGGTGATGTATGACATATGAGGGGGTAAACACCTTGGATGGGGAGGTTGGTTGGGAATCAGAGGACTACATGCTGCCAGATGGAAACAGTGGGGCCACCCATGGGCAGTCACCACTGCCCCTTCACAGCCCAGAAGGTGGCTGTGCTGGGGGCTGGATGACAGGGTCAGCCTGCCCCTTGAGGTGCATCAGTCTGCCCTCGATCTGGTGTAGGTGATCATCCAAATCCCACTGGATAACCCTGCGCACCATACCTCGGAACTGGTGTCAGGTGACAGGGTCAAGGAGGGGACCCGGGAGGGGACAGGCCCCGGACCATGAGGCAGTTCCACCCGAGGGTGGTGCAGGACCAGGAGAGGAGGCAGCTCAAGGTTAGGTCCCAGATGTGATGGGACCTGGTGTTGTGGCCAGAAGAGGCAGGACAGGTGGGTCCACTGGGATCTGCCTACCCAAATGTGCTATGGTGTTGAGGTTTGGCAAAGTGTATTGGCTAGACATGAACAAAACATTTCAACATTAGTTATAACAGCATGCATGGGTGTTCCAATTAACCCAGAACAACAGAATTGAAAAAATTGTATAGGAAACAGAACACATGCATAAATGGAATAACAGTCATGATTGTAACAGAATGCCAGCAACATGTACAGCAACAGGCCATGAACAGTGGCATTTGAACAAGGTATGTCAGTATGCAACCATTGAAATATATGAACAATAATACAACACAAGTCCCAACATTAGGTTTTAAGAACAACATACCCATAGTATATGAATAATAATTGCAACAATATAAAAATCCTTGGCATTTAACTGCTTGGTATGAAACAAAATGTCAAACAGCAAAAATACCTGAGCAGATACACAGCTGTAGAGTAACGGCACTCCAGACGTCTATCTTAAAAATACTTTTAATAACAAGATAAGCGCTTTCACAATAAAATTGCATCGTCAGATCACATAAAAAATACACTGATAATATATATATATATATATATATATATATATATATATATATATATATATCTATATATATATATATATATATATATATATATATATATATATATATATATATATATATATATATATATATATATACACTCAACTGGCCAATGAATGTGCATGCATTTCTTGTTGCCTATCAATTAATCAAATCACTGTTAAACCTTAAAGTAAAACTCTACCATATCAAAACATATATACTGTATATACACACAATAGCATGTTTTTTTATCAAAGCTCATATAAAAATCTGATATAGGAATATACTCATAAAACACACACATATAGACATATTTAACATACACACATGTACATATGTGTAAATGTGCACATATACACCCATATACACACACCTATGTATTTATATATATATATATATATATATATATATATATATATATGTACTAAAAAATATATTTATGGGTATATACATCTCACATCTCACATATACCCATGGGTCCCCTTCAGATGGTCGAACTTTTAAAAGCTCGACTTTCATATGGCCGAGACCATATGATCGAAGTTTTAAAAGTTCGAATGGTCTAAATGGCAATCTCCATAGAGCGCAGATTGGGAAGATTTCCCTTAAATGCAATGTAGCGCGATCTCAGAGTTGGTATATGTAAACAGCGGTGGGTGTGGGGGGTACAGCACTGTTTTGTTTTTTGTTTGTTTGTTTATTTATTTATTTTCACATTGTTGAACATTCAAATGTTTGATCGAACATTTGGATGTTCAATTATGTGAAGTAGACCCATAACCACGCATATATATTTTTTTATTCCCACACACATATCCAAACATATATCCAAACATATTCAAATAAAAAAAATTAGAAAAAAATAATATATCCAAATATACATGCATAAACATGCATACAAGGGTATATACTACATAGAATCATATGGGAATAATCATTTTTTTACGTGCTTTAAGAACAGGTTTATCAGAAATATAGTCATTAAGGCCTCGGCTTTGATGTGCTCTTTATTTCAAAATCCAATATAACTCTTTTTGCTCTGTTCTGTTAATTACATCTCCTTGCCTGTCACCTTCATAGATAATATCAAAGAACATAAACTTAAAATCATGTCCATCACCTTCCTTATTCACGTGCTTAGCTATAGCTCTGTAATTCAAACCCTTTCAAGCATAGTATAAGAGATCCTTATTCACTCTCTCAAATGCCTATCTGTCTTGCCCACTTAAAAAGAATTACATGACAAACAGCGGGACAAGTAAACTAAATTTTTAGTGTTGCAGTCAGCAGACACCTTGATAGTATATACACACTCAGTTAAAGGATGTAAAAATGCATCTATCTCTTCTACATAGTTACAATAGGTGCATCCTTTACACCTAATTGTACCCCTAGCATGGCATAATGTATCTAAATCAGCCATTCTTCTGGGATAACACAGCCTATGCTTCTAGGATCATTTGTTTTTGTATCCATACTTGGGTCTAGAACCCACTAATGCTGCTATTTTGGGGTCTACTTGCAACACATGCCAATACTTATTAAAAATATTCTTTAGTTTGTAGATGTCATGGGAATATATTAAGGTAAAAATCATATCTGTAGATTCATTCCTATCAACCATCACCAACAGGGGTGAGGATGCAAAATATAGCCTCCCCTGCTAATCTCTGTTTTGTCTAACCATATCTTGTGCAATTTGCATATTATTGGCCTTGTATTCTCTCAGCAAAAATTCACTTGTAACTTGTTCCAACCCATAGTCTAAGTCATCATGCCTCACAGTTAACCTACTAGTTCTAATGGTTTGCCCCTTAAGGACATTTCTAAAGACATGTTTAGGGTGCATGCTGGTACGATGCACATAGGCTGGGTGAAAACATTCCTTCCTATGCAATCTAGTTTGGAGGTTACCATTTCCATCTTTAAAAATCTGTACATCTAAAAACTCAATTTGATTAAATGAATATTTAGCAGTAAATTTCAAAAAGGGATTATACTGTTCAAAAATGCACAAATGCTAGTAGCTGTTTCTCATCTCCTGCCTAGGAAGGAATGTTTTGTGCAGGTTGCTGGGTTGCATACCCGACCCATATACATTTGCACATCATATATTTGCAGTCTCCACCTATTACAGATTCATACTTGCCTGCATCTGCATACCTACATTCAGGAATACATGTAGCTGAAATGCAAAGGTTAACACATGACAAAGCTGCAAAAGAGCACAGTATAATACATTACACATTACTATTCAAGGTTCAGATCTTAGTGCAAAACATATATTAAATTTCATTGTATGTTGTTTTACAGCTCCACATCTATAGTTTAGCATAACAGCTGGCTATCAGACAAGCCTCACTCAATTCATGCTCTCATAGCCATATTTGCTGTGTAGCACCTGTACAATTGTATTTCTTCAACAAAAGACCAGATTAAACACAACAGTTTGTGGGAATAAATTTTATTGAGGGTGACATGACACAGTGGTTTATTACATTCAAAATACTAAATTCAGCTGTACTGCATATCCTGTAGATGATGAATGAATGTCATTTATTACCTTCTCAGTAGCAATCACAGTGTACTTTACCAGATTAATTCCTGCACAGTATTACTACAGTGTTGGCTTTCTTTCATCAACAGTAGCTTGTTTGCTGCCTTCATCCGTAGTACACAGTACCTGGCATTAGTCACTTATATCAGTGATGGTCTAACAACACAATTATTCAGTGCAAGCTGTGGGGGGAAAAACACCATTATGCATACCTGTCTATCAAATATTCATACTACAATTTGGTAAATCACCAGTTGATATACTTACAAACATCTGGGACATTCTGGGCCCAAGCATCTTGGATCCATTGGGCCAAGAGCACCCCCTTCCTGCATTTCAGGTCATCATAATGATGATGGACCTGCTCACCAGTGCGCGTGATGCAAGGAGCGTTGGTGAGCTCATGTGCCAGGTGGTTCCAGGCATCAGACTTGTATTCTGAGTCCTGGTACTGGCCCTGCAGCAGCCAGTAATCATGGTTCTTAACAAGGAGCCCAGCCATGACCCTGGACTCCAACATGCCACAGCACTGTGCCTGAAAGCACCCTCCTCTCCAGCACCTGCCATAGTTCCTGCACTCTTACAGGTTCTGCCTGTATTCCCATCTGTGTGGTTTAAATAAGGCAATTTTCCACCCTTTGTCACCACTGGACCATTTTTTAAAATATTGAGCAAACCTCAGCAGTGCACAAACCATCTAAGCTTAGTTGAGCAGTGCTTAAAGTGACACATGCTTAGCATTGCTTAGTGGTGTGCAAATCTGCTTAGCTAAGTTGAGGACTGCTTAGAATGGGACTACTTAGCAATGCTCAAACTGGCTAAGCAGAGCTAAGCATTGCTAAGTATTGGTCAGACAGGTCCTGTTTAAGCATTGCTTAGCTTGGCTTAGCAGTGCTTAGCAAAACTTGAGCTAAGGGCAAACAACATTTTTAATTTAAAAAAATAAACATTGGATATTAATTACTCATTATTGATACATGATTATTAAGTGTATGTATTTTACTTTACATGCACTCCCATGTGCTTCCATTATGTTACCTTGGGACATGACTGTACTGTATCAGACACATGTGTTTAAATGGTGGTTTTCACCTCATATCTCCATTAACACTAGAATTCCTGACCAGTTACACTACCCTGGTTAACAAATATCAATAACTATATAAATGAAATAAAAAATATTATAAAAAGGCTTTCCTGTGATAAAGCTGAATGACCTGCTTGAGTAATCAAACCAGGCACCTACTGCACACAAAGCCATGACTCTAATCACTCAGCTAACTTGGTTGTGAAGATTTCAGCTATACATTTCTATATAGCTTCTCGATACATTTAAGCACTGCTGGGCAAAGCGACGCACCCCTCAAACCCGCTCAGCTACACTTAAACTTTAAAGAAATAAAAAATATAAACAAATAACCATTAATTAAAAATAAACATTATACTTCAAATTATTAAATAAGTGTCTGAGGACACTTTCTTATTGTTTTAGTGCCGTATGGCACTTTCACAATGCAGGGGGTGTGTTACAGATAATGTAACACTCCTCCTGCATGACATTACACTTCACATTCTTAAAAAGAGTCCAAGGATACTTTCTTTATTGTTTTAGTGCCATACAGCACTTTGAGAGTGCAAGGGCTGTGTTACAGATCTGTGAGCACTGTAACATAGCCCCTAGCACACATTCAGTATCCATGTACATGGCTACATGGCTCCCCCTCAGTAGCATGCCTTCATTAATATGCAAGGCGTGGTGCTGAAAGGGAGATACAGACATGCACACCATTCACTCTGTGTAGGAATAACACTATTCCTACACAGAGTTTATTAAATCCGGGGGAATATTAGGCAAAGAACAAATAGAACAGATTTAGGAAATGATGCATCTATTTTCTGCAAAGATCATTCAACTCCTATGAAACATGATGATGCCCCTGACAACTTTGGAATTCTGGATGCAAGTATTCAGCAATCTGAGGATCTGGTTTGTTTAGAAGGAAACAAAAAAAGAAAGAAAGGAGAACGTTCACAACAAATAACAAGGAAGAAAAAGAAACTGACTAATGACTGTAAAGGAATGAGAATACCTAGTAAAAAGGACACCTCTTTGTTATGTAACATGCAGGGTACAGGGAATTATGATATTTTTCTATCAGAAAACCTTCAGTCTACAGAAAAAGGCATCAGTTCCCCAACAGAGAAGGTAGAAAAAAGAGGCAAGGGGCAGGTGAAAAGGAAGAAATCAAAACTGAACGTCAAAGGATTGAAGAACATCACTGTAAGAAAAAAGAAGAAAAGACAGATGTTGACTACATGGCTCAAGCTGTGGATTTACAATACCAGCTGGATGAGAATTTAATACACAATGAAAACAGCGGGATTAATAAGACTAATGGTGATGAAGCTGTATGCTTCATAACAATTGATAGAGCAGATATTGCATTAGAAGCTAAAGATTCTTCAGAGATGGCCAGCAAAGCTATTCTTGTAATTGGAGACTCAATTATTAGAGGAACTGATACTTATATTTGCAGAGATGATAATGAATTTAGAACAGTGTTATGCCTGCCAGGAGCAAAAATAGAAGTGAGACAAGCCTTGGAATGCCTTAATGTAAGGAAGTACGGATCCATTTTTATTCATGTTGGTACAAATGATGTCATCCACAAAGTTTCTCTAACTGCCAGTAGGGAACTGACAACCCTCTTAGATAGTATAGCTTGTTCTGGTGTTAGAACATAATTTTCACAAATCACCTATAGAAAGGATAGTCAGGTCACTGTGAATGAAAAGACATTTTGGATAAATACCTACGTGGAAATAATGTCCTGTTTAAAAAAAAAGGAAATGTGTAGATCATCCAAGCCTAGTTTTGGGCACACGTGTTCAGACAGGATGGTATGCATTTGTCAGGATCAGTGAAGGGAATTTTTGCAGCAGATATTTTGCAATATTTGGCGAACACTAAGCAGGATTGTTGCCAGGTTGAAAATTTAGCAGTTCACAGATAGTAACATTTCATGCATCTCTGATGGTTGTTAATGCTAGGAGCATTAATAATAAAGATTTTTACTGGAAAATTTGCTAGGTTCACACAACATTGATGTTGTTATTGTTTGTGAAATGTGGTTAAAGAACAGTAATTGGAAACCAGTTCTGTCAGGGTATAAATATTTTTAGTATAACAGACAGTCTAATAAAAAATAAGGTGGAGGTGTTACAATAGGGATTAAAGATAATTTTGAGACCTGTGATTATTGCATGCTCAATAATAACACCAATACTATAGACTGTGTAACTGTAACAATAAAGACAAGTCTGGAACATATAACAATTGCTGGAGTGTATAGACCACCAAAGTCAAGTGCAGCTGACCTAGAGGAATTCATACATTTCTTGCATGAAACACAGGAGGGAAGAATAATATTAGCTGGGGACTTAAATTTAACAGAAACAGACTGGAATAATATTGATTCAACAATGTTAGTGAAGAAATTATTCGCAATCTATATTGAAGAACAACAATTGCTTCAGATTGTAAAAAAAACTAGATTCAGGATACAACAGCCAGTTAACCAAAATCGATTTATTTTCTGTACAGTCTCTAGCGCCTCGGCTCAACAAAGCCTTCAAGGAGTAAATAACAATACATCTCTGTTCCATATTTATATACACACCCATTAACTCTTTACATAATTAAGTGATCATTAAACAAAAATCTATAACCATTTAAAAAGACATGTTCATATTACACTCTTCCAACAACAATCAACATTTAGTCCCTTTGGTGCTAATGTCTGATATTTTAAAATGAAAATTAATTCCTTTTTTAAAAGTAAATTCTTTATTTTTTCCTCACTAGCTCCCTTACTATAAATCTCTTCTAATATAGATACCTTAAAATTAGTTACATCAGAATTATGAAATTTTACAAAATGTTGAGCCAAGGGGCTCTCTAACTTGTTGTTCTTAATATCCCTTAGGTGTTCCATTATTCTCACTTTAAGCATTCTTTTGGTCTGTCCTATGTAAAATTTTTTGCATCCACATTTAATTGTGTAAATAACTTGTTTGGTAAGGCAACTAAAGGAATCTGTGGACCTGTAACTCTTTCCATTTATATAGTGAAAGACACTTTCCACATGAGAACAGATTTTACACTTCCCACACGGTATAGTGCCTGTACTACCTATTACTCTACCTATATGCTGGATGGGTAATTCATATTTAGTGTGTACTATCATATCTTTTATATTTCTTCCTCTACGGTAACTAAATATTAATTTTTTCTTAGTCATCTCACTTAATTCTTCATAATTCTGTAAGAATCGCCAAAAATATGATATACAGTTCTTGATATCATCACTACAAATATTATATGTAGATACCATGAAAATACTATCCATCTCTCCACCTTCTTTATTATTCTTTTTATCTCTTTTCCTTTGATCTTGAAATCTACTATTGTGTCTCTTATAAAGTATTTCATCTCTACTTTTCTTTAATACTTGCATATTATATTTTCTATTCTTAAACATTTCCATAGTACTGTTAACTTCATTTAAAAATTCTTCATCACTATTACATATTCTAGAAATCCTTAAAAATTCACTATATGGTATCGCTTCTATAATGTGGCTCGGATGGCAACTAGTGCCCATCAAAAATTGATTAATAGAATCAAATTTTCTATGTATACTAGTTAATATGTGACTTCCTACAATTCCCTTTAAATTTATATCTAAAAAAGAGACATTGTCTCCACATTGTATTCCATCAAAATGAATATCAAATCTATTGTTTTGTATATCTTCTATAAAATTATCAATTTCATGTTTACCTCCTTTGCACAAAAAAATCAAATTGTCTATAAACCTAAAATAGTGTATGACATATTTTTTTACAAAATGATGTGTATAAATACACTCAAATTCCATCAGACCCATAAAAATATTGGCATACATGGGTGCAAATGCTGCACCCATGGCTGTACCCTGTATTTGGTGGTAAATTATATTATTAAAATTAAAATAATTGTTTTCCAAACAAAATTTTACTAACTCTAATACATAATGTGTTAATGGATAATCTCCCATTGATTTAAACAGTGCCTCTAAACCATGTATATTCTTGATATTTGTATACAAACTACTAACATCTAATGTTAACCAATATATGTCCTCACACCACACAACATTCTTAATTTTATTTAAAAAATCAAAAGAATCTTTTATGTATGATGGCAATTTAATAGCTTCCTTTAACAATACTTCATGTAAAATAAGCCCTAGGTTATGTAAAAAATAATTTCTTGCCGAAACTATCGGTCTACCCGGAGGATTATTCATGTCTTTATGTAGCTTCGGTAAACAGTAAAACTGTGCAGAGCTACAGTCCCTTATATTTAGCTTATATTCCACATCATTGTCATTCCAATAACCTAATCTAAGGCCTTTGTGAATTAATTCTATGTAATTTTCTTTAGCCATTACTAATTCCGTTGATGAACTCTCACAATAAACTGATGTGTTTGTTAACAAATTCATACACATTTTAAGATATTGTGTGTAATGCATAATAACTATTTTATTGCCTTTGTCTGAAGGCTTTACTATCAATTCATATTGTTTTGAAAATTTCATTAACTCAGTCCATTCATTTTTAGTTAAATTAAAATTCACAATAGAAGTAT
The DNA here is from genome assembly GCF_019279795.1 of Protopterus annectens. Lineage (NCBI taxonomy): Eukaryota > Metazoa > Chordata > Ceratodontiformes > Protopteridae > Protopterus > Protopterus annectens. The sequence goes on along the minus strand of NC_056749.1, from coordinate 798,188,027 downwards.
TCACCTTATTAATAATTTCTTCAATTTCAAAATTTATCATAGTAGAAAAGCTTTTAATACCTTCATGAATAAAAGGTGGTACAAACTTCTTATCCCCTCTTATTTTAGAGGTATCTATTGTGCAGTAAGCATTTAATTCACTGAGACATGAAACAAATGATTCATCTGTAAATTCTTGACTACAATCCATTGCAAAACTATCCAGACTACTTATTTCAAACTCTTTCTGTACCACATTCTCATTTGCAATGTAGTTAAAATAATACCATATGTGTAATTTCCGTATAAATTTAAAGACATCAATTTTGCACTGGTATGTTTTCGGAAGAACTGTCGGAACAAACTTTAAACCATGGTTTAGCACTGTATACACTTTTTCATTAATAAAACAGCCTGATAAATTCACTACTTTGTTATAAACATTGAGATTAGTACCATTTTGTCCTTTTGTTTTCGTGCCAAGGGCGAAAGGGCCCTCCCCTGTAATTCTCTTGTTCTGCGTGCGTTCTTTTATGTTGTTGTTGCCTCCCTGATTGTCTGTAACCACCAAAATGTTCAGGTAGGAAGCAATCATCGGCCGGTGGTGATAAAGGTGGAAAATCATGTTCTTTCTCACTATAACTCGGTGCTCTATTTGGTTGCTTATCAGTGTACCTGGCGAAACTTTCAGTTCTCGCTTGCTGATTATCCTTCACATTCGAAAAGTTACGATTGTAGCGTGGTCTCTGATTGGTTCCACCAAAGAAGGCAGTACCATTCTCAAAGTCTCTCAGATCCCTTGTAATTTTATGGATTTTCTGTTCTATACATTTGTTTTCAAGAATGTGAACCTTCTCTTGAATTTCTATCAAGCAAGATTCAAACTTAGTTCTATCTAATCTAGCTGTCAAGTTCATACATAGCAAATTAATGTCTTTTTTGATGTTAGATAATTTCACAATGTCACGCTGTATTAGAATTTTTAACCATTCTATGGAACACTGATGTGCCGCTTTCTCCCATCTATTCATAAACACTTTATCCGTTGTACACGAAGGAACAAAAGGTTCCGATGGAAATTTAATGGCTCGTAAGCCTCTAGGCACAATGTTTAAGTCAACATACCTTTGTAAACTGGTATAATTATAATACGTGAGCATTTCTTTATCCATTAGATTTTTAAGCTTGGATAGCAATACTTTTATTTCACCAGGGTATTCTGTAGATCTTTTACCGACATGAGCAAAGGGATTCGTATCTCTCTTGCTTCTAGTTTCAGCAAAAAAACGCTCCCAAACCGGGATACCTGAATTGACATCCGCATTTCCTTCTGTTCTGTTCATATTAGGTTCCATGTTCCGGTTGAGGAAACCTTCTATGGATCGCTGGGAGGTGGTAGCATTTTCCTCCCTAAATATTCTAGGTATATTCACCCCAGGATCACTGGCCATGGATATGGAAAAAAGGAAGTAGATATAAGTCACAACACCAGCTCTTCAGCTCGAACAAGATGAAAACCCAAATTCAGGATACAACAACAGCCAGTTCACCAAAATCGATTTATTTTCTATACAGTCTCTAGCGCCTCGGCTCAACAAAGCCTTCAAGGAGTAAATAACAATACATCTCTGTTCCATATTTATATACACACCCATTAACTCTTTACATAATTAAGTGATCATTAAACAATTAAAAATCTATAACCATTTAAAAAGACATGTTCATATTACACTCTTCCAACAACAATCAACATTTAGTCCCTTTGGTGCTAATGTCTGATATTTTAAAATGAAAATTAATTCCTTTTTTAAAAGTAAATTCTTTATTTTTTCCTCACTAGCTCCCTTACTATAAATCTCTTCTAATATAGATACCTTAAAATTAGTTACATCAGAATTATGAAATTTTACAAAATGTTGAGCCAAGGGGCTCTCTAACTTGTTGTTCTTAATATCCCTTAGGTGTTCCATTATTCTCACTTTAAGCATTCTTTTGGTCTGTCCTATGTAAAATTTTTTGCATCCACATTTAATTGTGTAAATAACTTGTTTGGTAAGGCAACTAAAGGAACCTGTGGACCTGTAACTCTTTCCATTTATATAGTGAAAGACACTTTCCACATGAGAACAGATTTTACACTTCCCACACGGTATAGTGCCTGTACTACCTATTACTCTACCTATATGCTGGATGGGTAATTCAAATTTAGTGTGTACTATCATATCTTTTATATTTCTTCCTCTACGGTAACTAAATATTAATTTTTTCTTAGTCATCTCACTTAATTCTTCATAATTCTGTAAGAATCGCCAAAAATATGATATACAGTTCTTGATATCATCACTACAAATATTATATGTAGATACCATGAAAATACTATCCATCTCTTCACCTTCTTTATTATTCTTTTTATCTCTTTTCCTTTGATCTTGAAATCTACTATTGTGTCTCTTGTAAAAAAAACTACCAGGGGATGGAACGTACTAAACATTGTTTGTGTTCCCAAAGAAATTACTATTACTTCAAGTCAAGTTTTACCACCATTGATGTGCAGTGGTCATGGGGTTATAATGTTTAATTTGTTGCATCTTCTCTTTGTCAGTGATTTAAAACTATATAGTTTATCAGATGAGGAACTGAAAATACAACTGCAGGTTGTCAAAACTTTTTCAGATGATATAAGAATGTCATTTGGTCTTGATAAATGTGCAAAAGCAACCTTTAAAGCAGGAAAACTTCAGCACCAGGAAAACATCAGTTTGGGACAAGAATGTGATATAAAAGAACTTGAGCAAGAGGGAGTGTATACATATTTGGGAATTGATGAAGGATCAACAATAGAACATGAACAATTGTGAATAAAACTTTGTAAGGGATACTTTAGAAGACTTTAATCCTGAAAAACAGCATTGACATCTAGGAACAAAATCCAAGCTATAAATCAGTTTGCTCTTCCTGTCCTAACTTACAGTTTTGGAGTGATTGATTGACCCCAAAACATGTTGAATAGATTAGATAGGAAAACAAGAAGGATGCTTCATGCTCACCAACTGTTTATAAAAATCAGTGTATACTGATTATATATTCCCCGTTCTGAAGGAGGGATGGGCCTCCTTGAAATTGATTACATGTATAGATCTGCAATCGTGGGACTCCATGCATATCTGCTGATCTCAAAAGACCCAAATGTAGCGAAAGTTTTGAAACATGAGGAGAATAAATCTAAGATGACTTCTCTGCTTAATCTAGCAGAAGGATATCAGCGTCAAGCAGGAATGGAAATCAAAGCAGAAGTCGATAAAAAACAGGCAGCAACTGAATGTGCCAAAAAAAAACAAAAGAAAGAATATAAGGTGAAGGACAGGATGAGAAGGCAAGAAATGTGGAAAATGCATAAGTATAGTTGCAAGTGTAGAAAACTTCTGGAAGAACCTCATGTTGATCAGGAATGAACACAGGAATAGTTAAGGAGAGGGGAATTCAAACCAAGAGATGAAAGGTTATTATTGGCGGCCCAAAACAGTGGGCTTTGTACATGCTGGTTTGCAAAGTCCACTGAACATGTGGGAGAAACAGACAAATGTAGGTTTTGTAAAACCGAATTGGAAACAGTCGCACATCTCATTGCTGGTTGTGACATACTAATGGCCGAAGGACTGTATACTGCAAGGCATAATAATGTGGCAAGACTGTTGCACTGGGGATTGTGCAAACATTATGGTACTGAAGGAGGTGAAAAACACTGGAAACATAAGCCACAAAGCATCAAAGAAAATGATGAAGTTTGTATCACATGGAATCACCCATTACTCATCATCATCATCATCTTCTTTCAGCTGTTCCCATTAGGGGCCGCCACAGCGGATCATCTGTTTCGCTCTGTCACACCAACCACCTGCATGTCCTCTCTCACCACATCCATAAACCTTATCCTAAGCCTTCCTCTTTTCCTGTTACCTGATAGCTTCATCCTTAGCATCTTTTTCCTAATATACTCAGCATCCCTCCTGAGCACATGTCCAAACCAACATAATCTTGCCTCTCTGACTTTGTCTCCAAACCTTCCAACCTGGGCTGACCCTCTAAAATACTTATTCCTAATGATGTCCACCCTCACCATAACCAGTGCAAATCTTAACATCTTTAACTCAGCCACATCCAGCTCAAACTCCTGCCTTTTTGTCAATGCCACTGTCTCCAACCCATATAACATAGCTGGTCCACTACCCTGTTATAGACTTTCCCTTTCACTCTTACTGGTACTCATCTGTCACAAATCACACCTGTCACTCTTCTCCACCCACTCCATCCTGCATGTAATCTCTTCTTCACCTCTCTTCCACACTCACCATTACTCTGAACTATTGATCCCAAGTATTTAAACTCATCCACCTTCACCACCTCTACTCCTTGCATCCTCACCATTCCTCTATCCTCCCTCTCATTCACACACATATATTCTGTCTTAGTCCTGCTGATCTTCATTCCTCTTCTCTCTCGAGCATATCTCCATTTCTCCAGGGTCTCCTCCACCTGTTCCCTACTCTCACTACAGAGCACAATGTCATCTGCAAACATCATAGTCCACGGGGACTCCTGTCTGATCTCGTCTGTCAACCTGTCCATCACCATTGCAAATAAAGGGCTCAGAGCTGATCCTTGATGTAATCCCACCTCCACCTTAAACGCATCCATCACTCCCACTGCAGACCTCACCGCTGTCACACTACCCTCGTACATATTCTGTACCACTCTTACATACTTCTCTGACACTCCCGACTTCCTCATACAATACCACAATTCCTCTCTAGGCACCCTGTCATATGCTTTCTCTAAGTCTACAAAAACACAATGCAACTCCTTCTGACCTTCTCTGTATTTCTCCAACACTCTCAGAGCAAACATTGCATCTGTAGTGCTCTTTCCCGGCATGAAACCATACTGCTGATCACTAATCATCACCTCCCTTCTTAACCTAGCTTTCACTACTCTTTCCATAACTTCATGCTGTGACTGATCAACTTAATCCCTCTGTAGTTACTACAGCTCTGCACATCACCCTTATTCTTAAAATCAGTACTAAAACACTTTTTCTCCATTCCTCAGGCATCCTCTCACTTTCCAAAATTTCATTAAATAATCTGGTTAAAAACTCCACCGCCATTTCACCTAAACACCTCCATGCTTCCACACGTATGTCATCTGGACCAACAGCCTTTCAATTCTTCATCCTCTTCATAGCTGGCCTTACTTCCTCCTTGTTAATCAATTGCACTTCAAGATTCCCTATCCCCACATCATCCAACCTTCTCTACCTCTCATTCTCTTCATTCATCAACCCCTTAAAGTACCCTTTCCATCTGCCCAACACACTCTCCTCACTTGTAAGTATGTTTCCCTCATTATCCTTTATCACCTTTACCTGCTGCACATCTTTCTTAGCTCAGTCCCTCTGTCTAGCAAGTTGGTACAGGTCCTTTTCTCCCTCCTTAGTGTACATCCTTTCATACAACTCTTCATATGCCTTATCCTTAGCCTTCGCCACCTTTCTCTTTGCCATGCACCTCATCTCCTTATACTCCTGTCTACTTTCTTCATCTCTCTGACAATCCCACTTCTTCTTTGCCAACCTCTTTCTCTGTATACTCTACTGGACTTCTTCATTCCACCATCATGTCTCCTTGTCATCCTTCCTCTGTCCAGATGTCATACCAAGCACCATTATAGCCGTCTCCCTTACTCGCTCTGTTGTAGTTACCCAGCTATTTGGTAGCTCGTCTTAACTCTTTCCTGAACTCCACCTCACAATTACCCTTTTTCAATTTCCACCATTTGATCCTTGGTGCTGCCCTCAAATTCCTCCTCTTCTTGATCACCAACGTCATCTTACAAACCACCATCTTATGCTGCCTAACTACACTTTCCCCGGTCACCACTTTACAGTCTCCAATCTCCTTCAAACTGGCCCTCCTACATAAGATATAATCCACCTGTGTGCATCTTCCTCCACTCTTGTATGTCACCCTATGCTCCTCCCTCTTGTTAAAATATATATTCACCACAGCCATGTCCATCCGTTTCGCAAACTCCACTACCATCTGACCTTCTGCATTCCTTTGTTTAACACCATACCTATCCATCACTTCCTCATCCCCTCTGTTCCCTTCACCAACATGCCCATTGAAATCTGCTGCAATCACCAGTCTCTCACCCTTGTGTACAGTCATCACCACTTCATCCAACTCGCTCCAAAATTTTTCTTTCTCGTCCATCGTACACCCAACTTGTGGAGCATATGCACTAACAACATTCATCATTACAACATCAATTTCCAGTTTCATAAACATCACTGTATCTGACACTCTTTTCACGTTTAAAACACTTAGCATACTATTCCTTTAGGATGACTCCTATGCCATTTCTCCTCCCATCCACACCATGATAAAACTATTTTAACCCACCTCTGATACACCTAGCCTTGCTCCCCTTCCATCTGGTCTCTTGCACACACAGTATACCAACCTTCCTTCTATCCATCATATCGGCTAGCTCTCTCCCTATACCAGTCATACTGCCAACATTCAAAGTTCCGACTCTCACTACCACAGTCCTAGCCTTTCTCCTCTCTTCCTGCCTTTGGCCATGCCTTCCCCTCCTCTCCTCCTTTGGCCAACAGTAGCTCAATTTCCGCCAGCACCCTGTTGGCTAACAGTATTGCTGGCGGTCATTGTTAACCTGAGCCTCGACCGATTCAGTATGTAAATATTTACTGGTGTCCGCATGAATGATTTGGCCAAGTTTTACGCTGGATGCCCTTCCTGACGCAACCCTCCCCATGGAATCACCCATTACTAACAGTTCAAAATATACATGTTAGAAAACTGGATATAGTGGATCGTGAAAAGAAGACAAAAGTGGCATTGATCATTGAAATTGCCACACCCAGTGACTACAGTGTGTTGTGTAGAGAGAGACACAAAGTCATAAAATATCAGGATTTGCAGGCAGAAATGAGACCAATGTGGAAGAAAGATACTCAGACAGTTTCAATAGTAGTAGAAGCAATGGGCCTTATAAAAAAGAATAGAATGAGGCACCAAAGTTACACACTGAAACTATCCACAGTAACTTTATTTAGAGAAGAACAGTAGGTGAGCGCTTTCACAACTCAGTATTGCTTCATCAGACAATGTTAATGCAGACCATGCTTGGTTAAATACTTAAGCAATCAGTGTGGTTTAAACTATTTAAAGCAATACAGTCAAATAATTTAACAATTAAAGCTATTAGTACAAGCTTATGCAGACTATGTATTTAAAACCAACCTTAAAGTACATGTCTCTCTATAAAAACCATCATTATTTGACCATAATATATGTAAAAGTATAAAAAATATATATAATATAAAAATGTCCTATATAAAATCTTAAATATATATATAAGTAAATACAAAAGCTTGATGAACCATAGTACCACATTAAAACCTAGAAATTAATGTTTAAGACGTCTTGCTTTAAGGCAAGGGACTAGTGAAGTACAACCATTCAAGCCCGGATATCTATCTGCATTCAGCTTGATAATCCATTTCTGTTCTAACTCTTCCGTATAATTTTCTATGTCCCCACCTCTATTTGTCCTTAATACTTGTTGTAAAACCAAAAATTTGAAGCAGTGAGTACTGTTTGTATTTAAAATATGATTTGCTAGGGCATTAGATTGTTTCAAATTTCGTATATCCCTTGCATGTTCTAATATTCTATCTTTAAAAGTTCTGTTTGTTTTTCCTACGTAATAGGCATGACATGCTTGACAAAAACTAAAATAAGTAACATCTGTACTCTTACAATCATAGTATTTCTTAGTATATAACCTAAAATGTTTCATCGGATGAATATACTCATTTTTAATATAAATGTACTGACAGGCTGCACAATTCCTGCATGGAAAAGTGCCTTGTCTGTTGGAGAGATTTTTTCTATGGGGTTGGTGTTCTTTATTACAAAGATGTTGCTTCAATGACACGTTGTTCTTAAAACTAAAACTAGGTGTGTCACCGATCATGGGGACAAGGTCTGGTATTTCCTGTAGTAAGTGCCAGTTCTTCTTAATGATATCTGTATACTTATTGATATCACTTGCAAATCGAAAAACTACTCTAAACTTATTCCTATCAATGTCTCTATTGCCAGACGTTCTCATATCAGTTTGAAAGCTCATGTAAGGCTTACATCTTGTTGATCTAACTTTCCATGCCTCTGTTATCACATTCGTGATTTCTGAACTTGAGTAGCCTCTTTGCTCTAATTCACTGTGTAATTTATCCAGTGCCCCTGCAGCCTCTTCATCATTGTTATGTAGGCGTAAAGTTCTAAAAACTTGTCCTTTGAGAACATTTCTAGAAATGTGTCTCGGGTGCATGCTAGATTTATGAAGACAGGCATTGGTCCTGGTAGGTTTGTAGTAGATACTAGTTTTCAGCTGTTTTAAATTAGTTTTAGTTACACTTACATCTAGAAAGTCAATGGAGGTGTCAGAAGAAGTAAAAGAAAATTTCAAAAAATCTGTTGTACTATGTAAATAATCTACAGAATTACTGATATTGGAACCATGTCCTCTCCATAAAATGAAAATATCATCCACGAAACGTACATACCAAAGGATACAATCATAATAGGGATTCAAAATCGATAAAACATACTCTTCTTCCCATCTTACTAATGATAGATTGGCGTAGCTGTTGGCACATGACGTGCCCATTGCTATGCCATTCATCTGTAGAAAGAACTCATCTTGGAAAGTAACAACATTATTTTCAAGTATAATCTCTAATAGGCTACAGACTAACAAATCTTATTTGGTGTAAGCTTCCTATCTGTGTTAAGGAACTCTCTTACTTTATCAATTCCCCATGCATTCAGAATGCTCGTAAAAAGGGATTCAATATCCATAGTAAGGAATACAAATGCTTCATCATCATTAATAGTTTCCATTCTATCATGTAGACGCTGTAAAACATGTTTGTATCTCTAAGAATAGTATGACAGCTGTTTAAGAACTCATGTAAGATACCCCCTACATAAATCGACAAGGGCTCAGTACACCAACCTGCTCCTGATACAATGGGACGCATAGGAGGGGCAGTGATGTGTTTGTGGATTTTGGGTAGGCCATATATTCTAGGAATTAAAGGTTTCTGTACCAAAAAATAATTAAACAAGGGTTCATCAATTAATCCCGTAATCAATAGATCAAATACTAAAACAGACGCCTTGTCACTAATGGCAGTTACAGCTGCTTTAGTCAATATCTGGTGGGTACGGTCATCTAATAACGAGGCATTCATCTGACTAATATACAGATCTTTATCCATTAAAACAATTTTACCACCTTTGTCAGCCTGCTTTATAACAAGGGAATTCAGATTCTGTAGTTCATTCAAAGCCCTGTATTCTGGTGCAGTGAGGTTTTAGAAGGTGCAACCATTAAAATCAGTGGTATACATTTCTTTAAAAGCATGCTCACAAATGTCCACAAATCTTTGTATACCTGGAGGAGTAGGAGGTATATAGGTACTAGCTTTTTTATATACATTAATGTTTACATCATTATTGTTAGGAAAAATACACTTTAAACTTAAATTTCTACCTAGTAATTTTAGATCTGTTATCATTTCTGTTAAGTCTGACTTTCTGGCAGGGATAAAGGATACACCTTTGTTCAGTAAGTCACACTGTTCATTGGTTAGTGGAAAGGAGGAAATGTTCACAATAAGGTTATTCACATTCTCCTTTTTTTTTGAAAAATGCACAGTTCTGTCCACATGGTGTTCCCTTGTTGTGTTCCCCATGGTTGGGTTGCTTTTGACCCGACCTCTGAATGGAAGAGCTGTCTTCAGAGTAAACTCTCCCACTTTCGGATTGTCTAAAAAAAACGGTAGTATCTTTAGCGTTAACTTGTACACTGTTTATAGGACTCTTACCTGCGTTGTTAGCGTTTCTTTGCTCTTCGTTCTGCTGTTTCTTCTCTGCATTTGATGTAGATGTGTCTCTGTGGACAGCTGGAACAAATGATGCAATCTTGGGGGCAGAAGTACTAGTGCTAACACTTTCCTTTATATGTGTAGCTGTAGCTGCCATATTTGCATTCAAATTATTAGCACGAAAACCGGAAGTGGAAGGCTGTGTTCCAATGTTTAGTGTCCTACTACTCTCTGCATTCGTAGTGGCAGGATTCTGAATGGTGGTTCTATTTATAGAGTCCCTTGGCCATGAGAACGAAGAGCAAAGAAACACCATGTGAGCCCTTGTCGATTTATGTAGAGGGTATCTTACATGAGTTCTTAAACAGCTGTCATACTATTCTTAGAGATACAAACATGTTTTTACAGTGTCTACATGATAGAATGGAAACTATTAATGATGATGAAGCATTTGTATTCCTTACTATGGATATTGAATCCCTTTTTACGAGCATTCCAAATGCATGGGGAATTGATAAAGTTAGAGAGTTCCTTAACACAGATAGGAAGCTTATACCAAATAAGATTTTGTTGGTCTGTGGCTTATTAGAGATTATACTTGAAAATAATGTTGTTACTTTCCAAGATGAGTTCTTTCTACAGATGAATGGCGTAGCAATGGGCACGTCATGTGCCAACAGCTACGCCAATCTATCATTAGTAAGATGGGAAGAAGAGTATGGTTTATCGATTTTGAATCCCTATTATGATTGTATCCTTTGGTATGTACGTTTCGTGGATGATATTTTCATTTTCTGGAGAGGACATGGTTCCAATATCAGTAATTTTGTAGATTATTTACATAGTACAACAGATTTTTTGAAATTTTTTTTTACTTCTTCTGACACCTCCATTGACTTTCTAGATGTAAGTGTAACTAAAACTAATTTAAAACAGCTGAAAACTAGTATCTACTACAAACCTACCAGGACCAATGCCTGTCTTCATAAATCTAGCATGCACCCGAGACACATTTCTAGAAATGTTCTCAAAGGACAAGTTTTTAGAACTTTACGCCTACATAACAATGATGAAGAGGCTGCAGGGGCACTGGATAAATTACACAGTGAATTTGAGCAAAGAGGCTACTCAAGTTCAGAAATCACGAATGTGATAACAGAGGCATGGAAAGTTAGATCAACAAGATGTAAGCCTTACATGAGCTTTCAAACTGATATGAGAATGTCTGGCAATAGAGACATTGATAGGAATAAGTTTAGAGTAGTTTTTCGATTTTCAAGTGATATCAATAAGTATACAGATATCATTAAGAAGAATTGGCACTTACTACAGGAAATACCAGACCTTGTCCCCATGATCGGTGACACACCTAGTTTTAGTTTTAAGAACAACGTGTCATTGAAGTGACATCTTTGTAATAAAGAACACCAACCCCATAGACAAAATCTCTCCAACAGACAAGGCACTTTTCCATGCAGGAATTGTGCAGCCTGTCAGTACATTTATATTAAAAATGAGTATATTCAGCCGATGAAACATTTTAGGTTATATACTAAGAAATACTATGATTATAAGAGTACAGATGTTATTTATTTTAGTTTTTGTCAAGCATGTCATGCCTATTACGTAGGAAAAACAAACAGAACTTTTAAAGATAGAATATTAGAACATGCAAGGGATATACGAAATTTTAAACAATCTAATGCCCTAGCAAATCATATTTTAAATACAAACAGTACTCACTGCTTCACATTTTTGGTTTTACAACAAGTATTAAGGACAAATAGAGGTGGGGACATAGAAAATTATACGGAAGAGTTAGAACAGAAATGGATTATCAAGCTGAATGCAAATAGATATCCAGGCTTGAATGGCTGTACTTCACTAGTCCCTTGCCTTAAAGCAAGAAGTCTTAAACATTAATTTCTAGGTTTTAATGTGGTACTATGGTTCATCAAGCTTTTGTATTTACTTATATATATATATTTAAGATTTTATATAGGACATTTTTATATTATATATATTTTTTATACTTTTACATATATGATGGTCAATAATGATGGTTTTTATAGAGAGACATGTACTTTAAGGTTGGTTTTAAATACATAGTTTGCATAAGCTTGTACTAACAGTGTTTAATTGTTAAATTATTTTGACTGTATTGCTTTAAATAGTTGAAACCACACTGATTGCTTAAGTATTTAACCAAGCATGGTCTGCATTAACATTGTCTGATGAAGCAACACTGAGTTGTGAAAGCGCTCACCTACTGTTCTTCTCTAAATAAAGTTACTGTGGATAGTTTCAGTGTGTAACTTTGGTGCCTCATTCTATTCTTATTGTTGCAGTTTTTGGCACCTCAGTGTACCTGTAGCCATTTGAGATTTGTTTTTCTTATAAAAAAGAATCTACAATCATATTTAGATATGTTACCAGTCCATGTAACCCCGTATGAATTGCAGGAGTCATTACTGGGCATATTGTGGGTGCTACGAAGAGCACTTTTGGCTGACATCAAAAGTTGAAACAATACTAATTTCATGAACTTTAATCATACTTTGACTTAGGAATAGGGTTCATTGTAGCTTGCTACAGATCACCCACCATGTCCCAGGATCCCCATTCCACGTTTCTGGAAACACTGGGAAACATAAAGGTCCTACCAAACACCCAAATATTGGGTGATTTCAATTACCCAAACATTAACTGGGAGAACTACTCAAGTACTAACTCCCTTGCCCAACATTTCCTAGAATTTATAAACTCAAACGCCCTGGTTCAACTGGTCAGCACTACCACCAGAGGTGACAACATATTAGACCTGGTTATCACCAACATGGGCAACTGGTATTCCACACTGTAGGTCATCCCCTCGCTAGTTAGATCTGACCATAAACAAATCACTTTGGATATCTACATTCTGCCCCCCATTCCCGGACAAGGAAACTGTTAAATAAATTGCTAAAATCAGACTGTAAAAATCATTAGGCATTTCAAAATGACAGTCAATAACACAGAAGGCTCAAGTTGTATAACGTTTCTTTACTCGTGTACACAAGGAGGCAAAAAACCATACATAACATGTATAGAGTTTTGACTAATTACATTCAGGAAATACCCTCAATTATATACCATTTGCAATCAGCTTTTGCCCACCTTACTGACGTGGTCAGTCACAGGGCATTTACATTACTATAGTCCATAATACTTCATTCATAAGAAGATGCTTAGGTAATGTTTTTGGAAACTTTCCCATGAGAATAACACAGCCTTGCGAGGCCCCTGGTCCATCATAACGTCTTCCTGTAGATGTTACTTTTTTCAAGGATTTTAGATTAGTTCGAATACAATGGTCAAGTCTTTTCTTAATACGTTCCTTTGTCTCTCTGGTTACCAGCTGTACACTATCTCTGATAGTGTTCACAAGGCCATCCTTCTCGGTGGAAGGAAGAAAGATATACATGCATACATATTTATTTCTCTCTAACCCAGCAGATTATAGATGCTGAAAGACATAAGCTTGCTGAGCTGGCTACTGCCAGGGTCAGAGGTTAACCATACTGCAGCTGGTTTCAAGCAATTATATGTAAGATCATTTCTACTGCCATATTGTTAAATAGAATCAAATGCATTACATATTATACTGTTTAAATAGAATCAAATGCATTACATATTATACTGTTTCTAAACTTCACACTACATATATGTTTAAGTACATATTCTTCTAATAGTTTATATATGTCTAAGTACATATTCTCCTAACATTCTGTATATGTTTAAGTACATATTTTTCTAACAGTCTGTATATGTTTAAGTACATATTTTTCTAACATTCTCCCTCCTTTTAATGCTTTTTATTCTATTTAGAAACATAAACAACATTATTTCATTCTCTAGTCTCTTTCCTTCTGGAACTTTTAACTAGGCAAGTCATTTGTTTTATATTTCAGAAAGAATTTCATTTGGTATTAATAGATTTAATTTTAAAATCTTGGTAAAAAGTTTTAGTAACAGATATATCAACAAAATCTTTGATTAACCTTTTCATGTAGGGAATTCCACAGTAAACACATGCTCCTATTAGGAGTATACCCACACAAATAGCAATTAAAATGTTTAATAGGATGGAACCCCACCCCCCAAACAGATTCTGGAAAAAGTCCGTCAGTGGGTTTGGGCCTGGTTTAGTCATTGCTGATACTTGCTGAATTGTCTGATTGACAAAATGTGTCCCATTGTCACTATAGATTCTTTCCGGTATGCCAAATCTAGGAATTATTTCCTTTACTAGGGCCTTTGCCACTGTTGCTGCATCCGGATTTCTGGTTGGAAAAGCTTCTACCCATTTTGAAAACATATCTATGATCACTAAACAGTATTTCTTTCCTTCACATTTATTCAACTCTATGAAGTCCATACAAATAGTATGGAACGGATACGGTGGTGTAGGGAAACTCCCTTGCTTGTTTTTAAATGCTCCTTGTGCATGGTGCTTGTTACAAGTATGACAAGCTGCACAAAATTTTATTGTATAATTTATGTATCCATATGTTTGGAATATTCTATTTACTAACTGTACCATCCCCCCTGTTGAGACATGGCTCTGCCCATGGCTCAACAAAGCTGCATATCTAAATAAATTAGACGGCAATATTGTTTTTTTCCCTTTGGAAATGTACAGTCCATTCTCAAAAATTGCACCTTGTTTTACCCATTTTTGTTTTTTTTGCTTTTGTAGTAAGCATTTGCATTGTTTTTAACATGTCTAAATCTAAAATCTCAAAGGGTTGTAATTCCTCATTTAAAAATAAAGTTTTTGAGTCTGAGGCTGCTTGCTTTGAGGCTGCATCAGCTCGTGCATTACCTTTTGAAATCTTATTCTGTTGTTTTGTATGAGCTACACATTTACAAATAGCTACTTTGGTAGGCAACTGAATAGATTCTAATAGCTCCAAAATAAATTGCGCATGATTAATAGGTTTTTTACTGGATGTAATCATTCCTCTATTTTTTTCATTGTTGTGCAAACACATGCACTGTAGAAAAAGCATACTGACTATCAGTATATATGTTCACTTTTTTGCCTTTTACTAAAGTACATGCTTCTGTCAAAGCTACCAGTTCTGCTACTTGAGCATACAAGTTGTGTGGTAAAGTTTGTGCTTCTAAAATTTCATTGTCTGTAACTACTGCATACCCCACCAGATTCTTCCCTGTAGGACCCCTTTTGCATGAGCCATCCACGTAATATGTCACCTCAGCATTATTCAAGGGCATATTTGTAAAATCTTGTAACTGTTCATATGAGGTTGGCTCAGCAGTATGGTTATACATGAAAGATGTTTAGCAGGAGAAAGGTATGCAACTTTTTCTTGTACCAGAATTATTGCAACTGCATGAGGCATTCTCAATGTGAGAGGGTGGAATAACACCACTGAGGCTGAAGCCTGCACTGCCATTGCTGCTGCAACTACTGCTTGTACACAGTGAAGCAAAGATTGCACCACTGGGTCTAATTGTGATGAATAGTAAGCTATGGGGCATTGCTTATTCCCATGCTGTTGCTTTAATACTGATGTTATGTACCCTTGCTTACAATCTACGGTCTGAAAGAACCGTTTGTGATAATTTGGAAGTCCTAAAACTAATGAAGAAGCTATTAACTGCTTCAACCTGCAGAAAGCCATTTCTGCTTTTGTTCTCCATTATAAAATAATTTGGTACCCAGCTCCAACAAAAATTAGTTGTACCTAAGAAATACATTATTTCTTTCTTAGTTGTTGGTTTGGGTGCTTGCAAAATTGCTGTTTTTTTTCTCTTCTCTTCTCTTTTTTCCTTTATTTAGTATTTTACCTCTATTGGATATCACATATCCCAGGTATTTAACCTGTTTTTTTCAAAGTTGTAACTTACTTTTGTTTACTTTGTGTCCTTGTATTACTAAAAATTTTAATAATGCTACTGTATCCACCCTGCACTGCTGCTGGGTGCTGCTAGCAAGATGTCATTTACATAAAGTAAAATTTGACTACCTTTCGGTGGGGTAAACCCTGCCAGGTTGCTAGCCATTTTTTGTGCAAATATTATTGGGCTCTCACAATATCCCTGTGGTAGTCGAGTATATGTATACCTTTTACCCTGAAATGTAAATGCAAACCAATATTGACTATCAGGATGTATAGGTATTGAAAAGAAAGCATTACTAATATTTACCACAGAGAAATACTTCTGTTGCGGTCTCAAATCATTCAACAAGGTATGTGGGTCTGGCACCATAGGTGCTCTAGGTATTATTGCATTATTTACAGCTTATAAATCTTGTACCATTTGCCATTTCCCGTTTGCTTTTTTAACAGGAAATAGGGGTGTATCACATGGTGAATCAGGAGATTCTACCAGTACTCCTTTTTTGAGTAATGCTGCTTATTATAGGCTTAATTTCTACTTCTGCATCCTTTCTCAAAAGGTATTGTCTTTTCTGTGGTCTAAAAGCTGACTTTGGGGTAATTGTAACTGGTCCTGCTGCTTGAATAAGCCCTACATTTAACTTGCCTGTTGACCACAGAGTTGTTGGAATTTTACACAAGGCCTTTTCTTTTTTTTTTAATAAAAATGCTAATCAGCTGTCCTCACTAGATTGCAAGTGTACAGCTGTATGTGTCTGTGTCAATCAATTCAGTTTTTGTTTTTGTATCCCTTGTCCTGACATTTTTAAATCAGTCTGTTTTTCCATTTTGTTACCTTTTTTTCTAAGTCTGCCCATTTAACACTTTTGTTTTTTGTCAAGCTGACATGTGGCAGTCTATTGGACTTATACAATCTCATGAATTCCTGAGGTAATGAACAGCTTACTACACTGTTTTCCTCAGTATCCCAACATAAAGTTTGTAATATTAATCTGTCAGCAGGATTTTTTTTTTGAACAATTTTTGCTTATATTTCTTATTAGATCCTGGTGTGCTACAGTAGTATAGAGTACAATGTAACAAGTGCTGCTGATCGGTGTCAAGGGAGGGTACTTTACTGATGGCTACATTCATCAGTTCTTTGGTTACTGCCCCTGGACCAGTCATAACTAGGTCCTGGCTGTACCAATAATAGGCTTCACCCTCTGATCACACCACAAAAGCATCCATTTGTCTTTGTGCTTCCATACCCTGCATGGTAGGAACTACTGCTATGACAAATATCTGCATAAGGTCTCTTCCCAGTAAGTTTACTGGATATTTTGCAGAAACTACAATTTTACTTTTTTGAGTCATACCTGAAACAGGGTCAGTTATTGCTATATTATGGGAGAGTGGTTCCCTGTATAGCTGTCCATTTGCTGCTTTTACTAATATATAATCAGGTGATTCAGAATGTTTTGGTAACTTGGAGGGGTGTATCAAAGTCCGTGACGCTCCTGAGTCACACAGGAATTTGACTTTCCTTCCCTCCACCAGAAGTGTCACTTCTGGTTTTGTATCTGCTAGGTAGAGCTCCAGGCTCAACAATGCTAAATCTAAAATTTCATTTCCATTTTTATCCTCTACATCTGTTTGTACTTCCTTTATTCCCTCTACTACATTCACATTTTCTTTTTGTTTATTAACCTTTCCTGATGATTTTTGATTGTTATCACTATCATACAGTCAGTCCTCATCTCCTTTGTCTTCTGTCATTGCTTTCTTATTTTGTTTACAGTCCCTAGCTAGATGCCCTTTTTACCTGACTGTAATACAAATACTTCAGCTCCGTCTTCAGCAGTGAAGACTTGTGTCCTTTCTTTTCTTTTTACTATTAAAGTGTCTTTCAGTATGTCTAGCATACTCAAGTAAGGCTTGCAGCCTGCTTGTTCAGTGATCTATCATATGCTTTGTGATAAAGCTACTGATAGAGGCAATGCAACCCTTTAAAAATGTATTATTATTTTTTTAATTGTTGTTTAAAGCATTCTAATAATTTAGCATAATATCCATCTATTGTCTCATTTTCCTGTTGTATGCATTAATTAATGCAAGTCCAGTCTGCTCTAAGTTTCCATTTCTTAGAGATTTTGTCTGTCAGACCTTTCACTCTGTTGTCTAAAAATGTTTCAGAATTTTCTAAGCTTCTGTTTTTCTACAATTTGCTTCCTCAATCCACCTGTGTGCTTGAGGTATGCCTAGTTGGTGCTGTTTTTTTTGCCTGACGTCCTGCATCAGATTTAAGCTGTTTAAGGAGTTTAACTAGTGAAAGTTTATCTAGTTTACTATCAAATTCATAGTTGTTAACACATTTTGTATAATATCTCACATTATCTGCTCGCTGCAATTGCATATACTTTACATTATCCGTTAGGGGCGGATCTCATGATCTCTCAGTGCACTGATTTCCCATGTCTTAAAACAGACTGTTACGTAACCCTTTTCTTGTACCACGTGGTATCTTATTTCCCTATATCCACAGTAGTGTCTAGAATGACTGTTTACTTTGCTTTGTTATTCCCCTGATCTATGACCAAAGATACAATACTTCGACTCTCTCTCTCCCTGCTATCACAAACCTTAGCAATAGCACAGTGTAACCTGGTCCCTGATCTAAAACAAAGACAAAGAGGGAAATTCTTCTTACCTGAGCCTTCCGTTTATGACTGCATATTTTTCTTCTTGGGTCCCAGTCTTCCGCTTTTTAGCCACAGATCAGAAAGTGGACAGCCTCTTTACACACAACAATTCAGTTGGAGGTCTTTTCACTTTAAGAAGAACCATTTTGTTTTGGCAGCTTCTCCTGCGCAGATTTATTACCACCCATGCACTCTGACCTGCAGCTTACCAAGGGAATTCCGGTCCGAAGGACCAAAATGTTAAATAAATTGTTAAAATCAGACTGTAAAAATCATTAGGCATTTCAAAATGACAGTCAATAACACAGAAGGCTCAAGTTGTATAACGTTTCTTTACTCGTGTACACAAGGAGGCAAAAAAACATACATAACATGTATAGAGTTTTGACTAATTACATTCAGGAAATACCCTTAATTATATACCATTTGCAATCAGCTTTTGCCCACCTTACTGACGTGGTCAGTCACAGGGCATTTACATCACTATAGTCCATAATACTTCATTCATAAGAAGATGCTTAGGTAATGTTTTTGGAAACTTTCCCATGAGAATAACACAGCCTTGCGAGGCCCCTGGTCCATCATAACGTCTTCCTGTAGATGTTACTTTTTTCAAGGATTTTAGATTAGTTCGAATACAATGGTCAAGTCTTTTCTTAATACGTTCCTTTGTCTCTCTGGTTACCAGCTGTACACTATCTCTGATAGTGTTCACAAGGCCATCCTTCTCGGTGGAAGGAAGAAAGATATACATGCATACATATTTATTTCTCTCTAACCCAGCAGATTATAGATGCTGAAAGACATAAGCTTGCTGAGCTGGCTACTGCCAGGGTCAGAGGTTAACCATACTGCAGCTGGTTTCAAGCAATTATATGTAAGATCATTTCTACTGCCATATTGTTAAATAGAATCAAATGCATTACATATTATACTGTTTAAATAGAATCAAATGCATTACATATTATACTGTTTCTAAACTTCACACTACATATATGTTTAAGTACATATTCTTCTAATAGTTTATATATGTCTAAGTACATATTCTCCTAACATTCTGTATATGTTTAAGTACATATTTTTCTAACAGTCTGTATATGTTTAAGTACATATTTTTCTAACATTCTCCCTCCTTTTAATGCTTTTATTCTATTTAGAAACATAAACAACATTATTTCATTCTCTAGTCTCTTTCCTTCTGGAACTTTTAACTAGGCAAGTCATTTGTTTTATATTTCAGAAAGAATTTCATTTGGTATTAATAGATTTAATTTTAAAATCTTGGTAAAAAGTTTTAGTAACAGATATATCAACAAAATCTTTGATTAACCTTTTCATGCAGGGAATTCCACAGTAAACACATGCTCCTATTAGGAGTATACCCACACAAATAGCAATTAAAATGTTTAATAGGATGGAACCCCACCCCCCAAACAGATTCTGGAAAAAGTCCGTCAGTGGGTTTGGGCCTGGTTTAGTCATTGCTGATACTTGCTGAATTGTCTGATTGACAAAATGTGTCCCATTGTCACTATAGATTCTTTCCGGTATGCCAAATCTAGGAATTATTTCCTTTACTAGGGCCTTTGCCACTGTTGCTGCATCCGGATTTCTGGTTGGAAAAGCTTCTACCCATTTTGAAAACATATCTATGATCACTAAACAGTATTTCTTTCCTTCACATTTATTCAACTCTATGAAGTCCATACAAATAGTATGGAACGGATACGGTGGTGTAGGGAAACTCCCTTGCTTGTTTTTAAATGCTCCTTGTGCATGGTGCTTGTTACAAGTATGACAAGCTGCACAAAATTTTATTGTATAATTTATGTATCCATATGTTTGGAATATTCTATTTACTAACTGTACCATCCCCCCTGTTGAGACATGTCTCTGCCCATGGCTCAACAAAGCTGCATATCTAAATAAATTAGACGGCAATATTGTTTTTTTTCCCTTTGGAAATGTACAGTCCATTCTCAAAAATTGCACCTTGTTTTACCCATTTTTGTTTTTTTTGCTTTTGTAGTAAGCATTTGCATTGTTTTTAACATGTCTAAATCTAAAATCTCAAAGGGTTGTAATTCCTCATTTAAAAATAAAGTTTTTGAGTCTGAGGCTGCTTGCTTTGAGGCTGCATCAGCTCGTGCATTACCTTTTGAAATCTTATTCTGTTGTTTTGTATGAGCTACACATTTACAAATAGCTACTTTGGTAGGCAACTGAATAGATTCTAATAGCTCCAAAATAAATTGCGCATGATTAATAGGTTTTTTACTGGATGTAATCATTCCTCTATTTTTTTCATTGTTGTGCAAACACATGCACTGTAGAAAAAGCATACTGACTATCAGTATATATGTTCACTTTTTTGCCTTTTACTAAAGTACATGCTTCTGTCAAAGCTACCAGTTCTGCTACTTGAGCATACAAGTTGTGTGGTAAAGTTTGTGCTTCTAAAATTTCATTGTCTGTAACTACTGCATACCCCACCAGATTCTTCCCTGTAGGACCCCTTTTGCATGAGCCATCCACGTAATATGTCACCTCAGCATTATTCAAGGGCATATTTGTAAAATCTTGTAACTGTTCATATGAGGTTGGCTCAGCAGTATGGTTATACATGAAAGATGTTTAGCAGGAGAAAGGTATGCAACTTTTTCTTGTACCAGAATTATTGCAACTGCATGAGGCATTCTCAATGTGAGAGGGTGGAATAACACCACTGAGGCTGAAGCCTGCACTGCCATTGCTGCTGCAACTACTGCTTGTACACAGTGAAGCAAAGATTGCACCACTGGGTCTAATTGTGATGAATAGTAAGCTATGGGGCATTGCTTATTCCCATGCTGTTGCTTTAATACTGATGTTATGTACCCTTGCTTACAATCTACGGTCTGAAAGAACCGTTTGTGATAATTTGGAAGTCCTAAAACTAATGAAGAAGCTATTAACTGCTTCAACCTGCAGAAAGCCATTTCTGCTTTTGTTCTCCATTATAAAATAATTTGGTACCCAGCTCCAACAAAAATTAGTTGTACCTAAGAAAGACATTATTTCTTTCTTAGTTGTTGGTTTGGGTGCTTGCAAAATTGCTGTTTTTTTTTCTCTTCTCTTCTCTTTTTTCCTTTATTTAGTATTTTACCTCTATTGGATATCACATATCCCAGGTATTTAACCTGTTTTTTTCAAAGTTGTAACTTACTTTTGTTTACTTTGTGTCCTTGTATTACTAAAAATTTTAATAATGCTACTGTATCCACCCTGCACTGCTGCTGGGTGCTGCTAGCAAGATGTCATTTACATAAAGTAAAATTTGACTACCTTTCGGTGGGGTAAACCCTGTCAGGTTGCTAGCCATTTTTTGTGCAAATATTATTGGGCTCTCACAATATCCCTGTGGTATTCGAGTATATGTATACCTTTTACCCTGAAATGTAAATGCAAACCAATATTGACTATCAGGATGTATAGGTATTGAAAAGAAAGCATTGCTAATATCTACCACAGAGAAATACTTCTGTTGTGGCTTTAAATCATTTAACAAGGTATGTGGGTCTGGCACCGTAGGTGCTCTAGGTATTATTGCATTATTTACAGCTTATAAATCTTGTACCATTTGCCATTTCCCGTTTGCTTTTTTAACAGGAAATAGGGGTGTATCACATGGTGAATCAGGAGATTCTACCAGTACTCCTTTTTTGAGTAATGCTGCTTATTATAGGCTTAATTTCTACTTCTGCATCCTTTCTCAAAAGGTATTGTCTTTTCTGTGGTCTAAAAGCTGACTTTGGGGTAATTGTAACTGGTCCTGCTGCTTGAATAAGCCCTACATTTAACTTGCCTGTTGACCACAGAGTTGTTGGAATTTTACACAAGGCCTTTTCTTTTTTTTTTAATAAAAATGCTAATCAGCTGTCCTCACTAGATTGCAAGTGTACAGCTGTATGTGTCTGTGTCAACCAATTCAGTTTTTGTTTTTGTATCCCTTGTCCTGACATTTTTAAATCAGTCTGTTTTTCCATTTTGTTACCTTTTTTTCTAAGTCTGCCCATTTAACACTTTTGTTTTTTGTCAAGCTGACATGTGGCAGTCTATTGGACTTATACAATCTCATGAATTCCTGAGGTAATGAACAGCTTACTACACTGTTTTCCTCAGTATCCCAACATAAAGTTTGTAATATTAATCTGTCAGCAGGATTTTTTTTTTGAACAATTTTTGCTTATATTTCTTATTAGATCCTGGTGTGCTACAGTAGTATAGAGTACAATGTAACAAGTGCTGCTGATCAGTGTCAAGGGAGGGTACTTTACTGATGGCTACGTTCATCAGTTCTTTGGTTACTGCCCCTGGACCAGTCATAACTAGGTCCTGGCTGTACCAATAATAGGCTTCACCCTCTGATCACACCACAAAAGCATCCATTTGTCTTTGTGCTTCCATACCCTGCATGGTAGGAACTACTGCTATGCCAAATATCTGCACAAGGTCTTTTTCCAGTAAGTTTACTGGATATTTTGCAGAAACTACAATTTTACTTTTTTGAGTCATACCTGAAACAGGGTCAGTTATTGGTATATTATGGGAGAGTGGTTCCCTGTATAGCTGTCCATTTGCTGCTTTTACTAATATATAATCAGGTGATTCAGAATGTTTTGGTAACTTGGAGGGGTGTATCAAAGTCCGTGACGCTCCTGAGTCACACAGGAATTTGACTTTCCTTCCCTCCACCAGAAGTGTCACTTCTGGTTTTGTATCTGCTAGGTAGAGCTCCAGGCTCAACAATGCTAAATCTAAAATTTCATTTCCATTTTTATCCTCTACATCTGTTTGTACTTCCTTTATTCTCTCTACTACATTCACATTTTCTTTTTGTTTATTAACCTTTCCTGATGATTTTTGATTGTTATCACTATCATACAGTCAGTCCTCATCTCCTTTGTCTTCTGTCATTGCTTTCTTATTTTGTTTACAGTCCCTAGCTAGATGCCCTTTTTACCTGACTGTAATACAAATACTTCAGCTCCGTCTTCAGCAGTGAAGACTTGTGTCCTTTCTTTTCTTTTTACTATTAAAGTGTCTTTCAGTATGTCTAGCATACTCAAGTAAGGCTTGCAGCCTGCTTGTTCAGTGATCTATCATATGCTTTGTAATAAAGCTACTGATAGAGGCAATGCAACCTTTTAAAAATGTATTATTTTTTTTTTTAATTGTTGTTTAAAGCATTCTAATAATTTAGCATAATATCCATCTATTGTCTCATTTTCCTGTTGTATGCATTAATTAATGCAAGTCCAGTCTGCTCTAAGTTTCCATTTCTTAGAGATTCTGTCTGTCAGACCTTTCACTCTGTTGCCTAAAAATGTTTCAGAATTTTCTAAGCTTCTGTTTTTCTACAATTTGCTTCCTCAATCCACCTGTGTGCTTGAGGTATGCCTAGTTGGTGCTGTTTTTTTTGCCTGACATCCTGCATCAGATTTAAGCTGTTTAAGGAGTTTAACTAGTGAAAGTTTATCTAGTTTACTATCAAATTCATAGTTGTTAACACATTTTGTATAATATCTCACATTATCTGCTCGCTGCAATTGCATATACTTCACATTATCCGTTAGGGGCGGATCTCATGATCTCTCAGTGCACTGATTTCCCATGTCTTAAAAAAGACTGTTACGTAACCCTTTTCTTGTACCACGTGGTATCTTATTTCCCTATATCCACAGTAGTGTCTAGAATGACTGTTTACTTTGCTTTGTTATTCCCCTGATCTATGACCAAAGATACAATACTTCGACTCTCTCTCCCTGCTATCACAAACCTTAGCAATAGCACAGTGTAACCTGGTCCCTGATCTAAAACAAAGACAAAGAGGGAAATTCTTCTTACCTGAGCCTTCCGTTTATGACTGCATATTTTTCTTCTTGGGGCCCAGTCTTCCGCTTTTTAGCCACAGATCAGAAAGTGGACAGCCTCTTTACACACAACAATTCAGTCGGAGGTCTTTTCACTTTAAGAAGAACCATTTTGTTTTGGCAGCTTCTCCTGCGCAGATTTATTACCACCCATGCACTCTGACCTGCAGCTTACCAAGGGAATTCCGGTCCGAAGGACCAAAATGTTAAATAAATTGTTACTGTAAAAATCATTAGGCATTTCAAAATGACAGTCAATAACACAGAAGGCTCAAGTTGTATAACGTTTCTTTACTCGTGTACACAAGGAGGCAAAAAAACATACATAACATGTATAGAGTTTTGACTAATTACATTCAGGAAATACCCTCAATTATATACCATTTGCAATCAGCTTTTGCCCACCTTACTGACGTGGTCAGTCACATGGCATTTACATCACTATAGTCCATAATACTTCATTCATAAGAAGATGCTTAGGTAATGTTTTTGGAAACTTTCCCATGAGAATAACACAGCCTTGCGAGGCCCCTGGTCCATCATAACGTCTTCCTGTAGATGTTACTTTTTTCAAGGATTTTAGATTAGTTCGAATACAATGGTCAAGTCTTTTCTTAATACGTTCCTTTGTCTCTCTGGTTACCAGCTGTACACTATCTCTGATAGTGTTCACAAGGCCAATCTTCTCAGTGGAAGGAAGAAAGATATACATGCATACATATTTATTTCTCTCTAACCCAGCAGATTATAGATGCTGAAAGACATAAGCTTGCTGAGCTGGCTACTGCCAGGGTCAGAGGTTAACCATACTGCAGCTGGTTTCAAGCAATTATATGTAAGATCATTTCTACTGCCATATTGTTAAATAGAATCAAATGCATTACATATTATACTGTTTAAATAGAATCAAATGCATTACATATTATACTGTTTCTAAACTTCACACTACATATATGTTTAAGTACATATTCTTCTAATAGTTTATATATGTCTAAGTACATATTCTCCTAACATTCTGTATATGTTTAAGTACATATTTTTCTAACAGTCTGTATATGTTTAAGTATATATTTTTCTAACAGAAACCACCATGAAAAACTTTTCAAAAGCAAACTTCACGTTACTTAAGACCAAGGTGGAAAGTTTCAAAGCCCCCATGCTAAAGGATAATGCTGTCCAAGCTGCAAAATCCTTTACTAATGCATTCTATGGGCACCGACAAGAATGCATGCCTCATGCTATCCCAAGCAGAACCAAGACTCACTCCTCCAAGAAAAGGAAACCAGTCTGATGGACTCCTGCCATAAACAAGCTACACAATAGAAGGAGGAAACTAGTACAGAAAAGAGTAAAATCCGAAGAAGAGAAGACATCCCTGATCAGTATCAGTAAGAAACTACAATCCCTCATAAAATCATTCAAGGCGAGCTTTGAAAGAAAAATTGCCAAGGACTCCAAAGATAATCACAAGGTATTCTTTAGCTATGTCAAGAGTCTAAGTGGCAATGCTCAGATCTGCTTGGTGCAGAATGGCACAAAATACACTGAACTGACCGATATCACCAACATCCTGGTAGACAGGTTCAGCACAAATGTCACCCCCTCTCACCTCTAAAAGGGCCCATAACCATACCAGAAGAATGTAGAGTCCCTGAAATCACAGACACTCGGGTTAAAACAGCTCTCTCCAAAGCCAAAAACACAGCATCAGTGGGACTGGATGGTGTCCCAGGCTGCGTCCTACATGAGCTCAAAGATGAACTAACCCCTCACCTAAACATACTGTTCAAGCTCAGCCTCTCCACAGGCTACGTACCCATAGAGTGGTGCACAGCAACTATTATTTTGCTCCACAAAGGCGAAGCCACAACAGACTCCGGGAACTATCACCCTATAAGCCTGACTAGCTTGGTCTGCAAGGCTATGTCACACATCATCATGGAACTCATTAACGGAGACATTGGGAACCTCCAAACACTGGACCCCACCCAGTTCAGCTTTGTTAAGGGCAGATCATGCCTCCTAAACTTGGTGGACTTCTTTGAGACAGTTACCAAGGCTATAGACAAGGGAAAGGTGGTAAACACAGCCTATCTAGACCTCACAAAGGCCTTCGACACCATTCCCCATTCTGGTATTATAGACAAGCTCACCAGCCTGAACATAAACTCCTACATCAGAAGATGGGTTGCCAACTGGCTCATGGACAGAACCCACATGGTGAGAGTTGCGGGAGCTAGGTCCAACTCTAAACCAGTTACAAGTGGCATTCCGCAGGGCTCAGTCCTAGGACCCCTCCTATTCAGCATATACTTCTCAGAGGTACAGGCAAGCACAGGAGGACTATGGCTGACCAAGTTCACAGAAGACTGCAAACTAGGGGTTATAATTGACTCTCCGGCTGACACAGACATCCTCCAAAAGTATCTCACTGAGACGGATACCTGGTGTCAAAATCATGGCGTCAAGCTAAATACCAAAAAGTGCATAGTCATCCCCTTTGGAAAAAACTAAGTACCCACAAACTACCACATAGGTGGCAGTCCCCTAAATACAGAAGACGTAATAAGGTATATGGGGACCCAAGTAGATAGTAATCTCACCTTTGATAATCACATTGCCAAAGTGGTTAGAAAATCCTTCATTGTGGCCCAACTAATCACAAAAGGGTTCGCATCCAGATCAAAAGAGGTCATTGTGCCCCTCTACTCATCACTCATCAGACCCATCATAGAGTACAATGCCCCATTTGGGATGTACCCTACAAGACACCTGCAATAGCTGGAAAGACCACAGAAGTACCTCACCAAGAGGATCACCGGCCTCAAACAGGTGCCCTATGCAGCTCGACTTAAGAAACTCCAGCTGTACTCAGTTGCATACTGCCTACTCATATGTGATCTCTGCCTGACATACAAGGCCATGTCCAACCCAGAATTGATGGACATGCTCCACCTAAAGAAAATCTTATCCCCTCAAGCCACACGCTCTAGGGATCTAAATCTCACCACAACAATAAATAGGACATGCTGGAGGAATAGATTCCTGTCCCAGAGACTTCCCATGCTTTGGAACAAGATTCCAATCTACACTAGGCAGAGCTCCTCGCTAACATTTTTCAAAAGAAAGCTTGACGAGTGGATGGGAAACAGAAAGTTTACCCCGGGGATTACTTCAGTGGATCTGCTGGACAGAGGCACAGGAAACTCATCAAAGGGGGTGGTGAAAGCCAACACATTCTGGCTAGGCTTATAAATGCCTTCGGGCAGATAGCATAGTACCTACCTATGAACCTATGAACCTATTCCCATCATGGTATTAGAAACTCAAAAGATTTGGAGAAATTAAAAAGATTCTGTAGGAATGAGAAGTGTACTAATTGGTTCTCTGACAGAGTAGCTGATGCATGGAACAGACTACCAAATTACATTAAAGCAAGTACTAGTTTAGATATTTTTAAAAACAGCCTGGGCACTTATTATGGGAAAAAAGTGTTGGTATATTGGCAAGCTAGAAGGGCATTAATGCCCATGCTTGAAATATTTGTATGTATGTATGTATGTATTAGTTAGATGTAAGTTTGAGTAGAGAGTAAGTATTGTATTCCTTTAGCATCTGAAAACACTTTCCGTGAATGTTTAAAGCACAGTTTGGATCATTTCTAGTCACTCTTTCTCTCCTTCTTGTGTTTATTGATTATTATTGCAGATGATCCTGACAGTGACAGTACAGAACTCATACCACCTGATATCAGAGTATTAGTAGCCTCTGATGATGATGGTGGTGATACAGAGGTACAGAACTCATACCACCTGATATCAGAGTATTCATAGCCTCTGATGATGATGGTGGTGATATAGAGGTACAGAACTCATACCACCTGATATCAGGGTATTAGTAGCCTCTGATGATGATGGTGGTGATATAGAGGTATAGAACTCATACCACCTGATATCAGGGTATTAGTAGCCTCTGATGATGATGGTGGTGATATAGAGGTACAGAACTCATACCACCTGATATCAGAGTATTAGTAGCCTCTGATGATGATGGTGGTGATATAGAGGTACAGAACTCATACCACCTGATATTAGAGTATTAGTAGCCTCTGATGATGATGATGGTGGTGATTCAGAAGCACAGTCAGGGAGTGCAGAGGTTCAGTCTGGCATTGAGGTTATGGCTCACACATCCCCTGGCCTTATTTTGGACACAGTCTGTATGCCTATGCAAATCCATTCCACTGAGCCATCAAGTATAGGACAGGCTGAGGGTGACACAGTTGATTGGATAGTGTGGTTACTCTGGTTGCTGAGGTGGTTGACTCTTCCCATAGCCATTGAGAGGACATGGTTCCACAAAGAACAGTTGGTAGAGGTGCTCATATTTGGCCTACTGTCGACCTTCATCCTCATGATGGTGTGTCATTATGTGCCACCAGCTGTATGTATATACTTATAGGGCCATCATGGAAGCACAGACACATTCCACCAGGGTCTTGGGAGAAAAAGTGTGAGTCCTAAATGTGGTGCCTTCTGATGTATGTGACTGCCTCAACCATGTGAGTGACTCATTGTGTAGGATGTGTAACACATTGGATTGGGCAGTGTCTGTGACTGAACATCTGGTGGGTATGGTCAGCACCCATGTGTCCGTAGTGCCACAGTATCCTCTGGTGTTAACTGACATGGCTGTGCCAAATCACTGTCTCCTAGTGGCACTATTTCTACTGTTCCATCAGTGACTGAAGTATTCACACCCAGAATTGGTAGTCCACAGGTCATGGTCTTGAATGCAGCCATGAAGATAACTAGTCCAGCAAACATCCCTCACATTCAGATAACACCCCTACTTTGAACCAGGAACATGGAAATGGCAGTACAATTCCTGTCAGAGTCAATTCACATGGTCTGGAATGATGACACTGAACTGACAACTCTACTATGCATGGTTCACACTTGTCCAACATGGCAGGCTGTACTGCTAGCACAGAGCTTGATTGTGCTCATGCACACACACACACACACACACACACACACACACACACACACACACACACACACACACACACACACACACACACACACACTTCACAAAAACTGTCCATACTAACTCATATATACGCAAGCTAAATACCTTAATATTGATTGTGATAATCTCCTGTTAGTGGTCGTGAGATATTTCCCACTTTAGTGAATGTTCTGTGTTTCTTACTCACATGCACGCACTACTCTGGTGTCACCCTTGGGTACTGCCCCACCAAGTGCATACAATGATGACTGTGCCATGCCCTTTGTTCCTTTGGGTTTGACTTAGGGCTACTTATATGTCTAATGCATAGAATGGACAGCTAAGAGAGTCTTTCTCACTACGTTCATTTTATGCATATTTATTACATAAGAGGATTTTGGATGTTTTGTACCTACTCATTTCAGAAGGCTTTTTCCAGTTAGCATTGTCAATACTGATAGTCTATTCCTGCATATTACTGTACTTGTGAAATGATTGTAGCATAGCAGTAAACAGTTGGTGTAATATTTTAGAGTCTGAGTCCTGTGACACCCCTAGTATATCCCCTGGGTGTCTCTGTAATGTACCATTTGCTAATATCCTTAATGTTACACATATGTTAATTTCCACTGGCATAGCTTCTACTTGATTTCCATTGAGTTTGAGTTGGATGTGACAGAGGTTGCAGAGTTCTTGTGGTGTTTACCTGTCACCCCTGTATCACTCTGATATTTTAGTATCCTGCAGTACATGATATGGTAAATGGGGTGTGAACACCCTTCTTCTCCTTTTACAAGGTCTATCAGCAGCAGCAGCATAGATTTGAGCCTGTTGCACATAGACATGCAAGACAGAAGCAGCAGCCCATAACATTGTTTTTTTCTTCTTCTATATGTGATGGTGACTATATTCTGGTACAGATATGGGTACAGATACTTTATAGCTTCCTGCATGTTTTCTCCATCTTAGATTGGTTAATTAGCATGCTATTTTGCTAGTTGTGCTTTCATTAACATACTATGCCAGTTACCTTTGTTTTGTGACTCTATTACATGTGTGGAGCTGTTTAATGAATACAAAATAGCACATTACCATCCAAGAGCTGTGGAGTGATGCACCAGTGGTAGCAGTGGGAAGATTAGCCCCATGAAATAATACAGTAAATTAGGCAGCTTAGGCTTGGTATACCTTAATACCAAACTAAAGCAAAATAACAAAATGCCACCACAAAGTGCCATCACGAAACTCACTTTAATAATATAAAGTAATAAAAATAACTCCAAGTGCTTTTACCATTTATAACTCTTAGGGCTTCATCCGAGTACAAAAGGTATACCTTAATCTTTATTTTGGAGACAGAATTAATGTTATAGTTTTCTTCCACCATATAACTATTTTATTCAAACTATTGACATTCATTCAGATTTGTTAAGCTTTTGTTAGTTTTACTGACTGTAATTTTTGAAGGAATAGGTTTAAAGAATAACTAAGAAACCAGCACCCCAAAGTGTGTGACAAAAATAAACAAAAAACAAAGGAATGCATACTGGAAAATAAATCACAGGTAGTATAAAAATTAATTTAATAACAAGCTTGGAGCACTTTCATCCAACAGTATTAGGTTTTCTTCAGAAACCAATGTGCATTCCTTTGTTTTTTTTTTTTAAATAATAATAGAAGTGTTATTTTCCTTGGATTACTTTAAAGCAAATTATTTACATTCTAAAATTAGTGGAAGAGGGAGAGAAGCAAACTGACAGTGTGCTTAGATTTTAAAACAAAACAAGCAACTCGCTCTGTAGATCAGTAGATGCTTCCAAAAAGCCAGGACACTGGCGGATGCCATAAGCAAACACAGAGAATTGTGCAAGTGCACAGAAAACTTCAAGTACAATAACATGGGTCTGTCTAGAACAGAACCTATGGAAGAGAGCATATTGAGGTAAAGTACTGAAGAGAAGCTTGATGGAGAATCAAGAAAACAGGTAAGGAGAAGGAAATGTGGTGCTGGTGATCAGGTGGAAGGAGACAGTACATCAGCTGGACAAGATGGTCATTACTGTGGAGTGATCTGAACTTTTTCTATAGTAAGTGACTCTAGGTTCCATTGGTGTAGTTGACTGGGAGTTTGGTCAACATCTGTTTAATCAACCGCATTTGACTGACTATACTTCATTGTTTTATTAATTCACCAAGGGATCGAATGAATGCAGTTGTTGATAAAACAAAGCACTCTTTGTATGGATGTGTTGCACAATGAACTGACAGAAATAGATAAAAAGTTACATGAAGATCTTTTGTTTGAGCATTCTAGTCTTGGTTATAAGAGTGTTTTGGACAAGGTTGACAAGTTAGCTGGTGATGGCCAGTTGCAAAAAGTAAAAAAATTTCAAAGCCTATCAGGCGGATGAAGCGTATCCAAAACCGCCCCGGGGGAATGGCACCAGTAGATCTAATAGTCCAACCAATCGCAACCAGGAAATTAGGATGGGCAGAGCTGAACAACGGCCAACTAATTGTGTCCCTTTAGGGTGGGACCTTCCCAGGTGCTCTGAAAGAATACGAAATCAAATGAGTCATCCACAGTATCAGAATCAACCGAGGGGAAGACAAGTCAATTCCCCTCACTGGAACGAGTGCCAACATCAACCCAGATGGAATTAGTACCGGGCACACAATTGGAACTTTATACAAACTCAGGTAATGATTTCATCAACATACTTAATTCTAGGGGTGAAACTGTATCAAACAACAGGATTGGAGGTGATGTGATTTATACCTCATATGTTAACAGACAAGGGGACTTTGTTGTACACAATTTTTCTTCTACCGACTTTGACCCTAGTATAGCTGACTTGTTCAGCAAGGGTTTTAATTTTGTTCCCGCACAGTGAGCTAAGTTGGTGGAATTAATCTTGGACTTGAAGTATTTTGTGTGGGAATTGAACTTCAAGTTACTTTTTGACAACAGTTTATCTCTTGAATATAACAGATTAGTACGTAAGTGTAGTACCTTTAATCTCCCTTTAGCTAGCATTTTGGTACTTTTTGAGTCGTTGTGCAAATTTGAATTTAGAAACATGTTAAAAGGTAAGGAGAACTTGGTCATGCACAACTTAAACCAAAGTGAAGCATTATTGTTAAAAAAGTTAACACTTGACAAATCTGTGTGGGTTATGAAACCCGACAAAGGGGGAGGGGTAGTGATAATGTCAAAGACAGATTATAACAACAGAATGAATGTACTACAGTTAGATGGTATTACCTATGAGGAAGTTTCATTGAATTATGTCAATATTTCTCACTACAGAATTGATTTGGCCTTGAAAGACCTGGTTGACCAGGGCCAAATAGAGTATGATGTATACAAATTTTTGAGTGTTAAACATCTCAGGGTACCGGGTTTTTTCGGCATCCCGAAGATACACAAAGACTTGTATGACCCTCCTATGAGGCCCATTGTGAGTGTGGCCGGTTCAAAAACATTCTTCATTGGGAAATACATTGAATTAATGTTGAAAAATGTCCTGAAGGATGAGCAACACATAGGGGTTGACTCTTGGCACTTTTTGAAAAGTTTAAATCAAGTATTTTTTGATTCTCAAGCAGGTTTTCTTACAGTTGATGTTACTAATTTGTTTAATGTTATTCCACACTCAACGGGCTTAGACTGGTTTGAAGAGTTTTTGTTTGACAGTAAATTGTTTAGCAATAATGACGTTTCTGTACTAGTTTGTCTCATGGAGTTACTTCTTAAACATAATTTTGTTTTTTTTTGAAGGACAATTTTTTTTACAAAAATCCGGGGTGGCCATGGGGGCATGCTGTGCTCCTGTGTTCATCAACGTCATGATGTTGATGTGGGAGTGGAAATTTTTGTTGGATTCTACTTTCATGGAACAGTGGCTTTTTTATTTTCATTATATTGATGATTTGTTTTTTATTTGGAAGGGGGACGCAAAAAGTGTTAAGGAATTTTTATTTTATATTAACAATACCACACCGTTTCTTAGATTTACATACATGTACAAGGAGAATGAAATTAATTACTTAGATGTTCAACTTAAGAAAGATGTGGTTAAGCAGAGTTTCATTTATGACCTTTATAGAAAACCAACTTATTCAAACAGTTTATTGCACTATCAAAGTAGTCATCCTGAACATGTAAAAAGAGGGTTAGTAAAAGAACAGTATGTCTGGATTTCCCGTATGGTGACAAGGGACGATGATATGTATCGCAGAGTAATACAATGAAACAGATTCTTTTAGCACGAGTTTACCCTTCAAGTCTTATTGACCCTATTTATTTAGAAGTGAAGAGGAAAAGAGAAGATGGAATATTCAAACCCCTCTATAGTTTAGGTAGGGAATTTGGGGACTGGGAGCCATTATTGAATCCCCAAATGATGTGGATAGTCTACAAAAGGGCCTTACAGAAACAGATGCTTGGTGCCAGAGCCATGGGCTCAAGCTCAATGCCAAGAAATGTATTGTTATCCCCTTTAGGAAAAAACATGTATCCATGAATTACCATATAGGTGGCAGTACACTAAACACAGAAAGTCTGATAAGAGACTTAGGGACACAGGTGGACAGTGGTCTCACCTTCGATAACCACATCGCCACAACAGTCAGGAAATCCTTCTATGTGGCACACCTCATCACGAAGGGCTTTTCATCCAGAAAAAAGGAGGTCATTGTCCCACTGTACTCATCCCTCATTAGACCCATTATAGAATACAACGCCCCATTTGGTATGTACCTCTCAAGACATCTGCAACAACTGGAAAGGCCTCAGAAATACCTCACTAAAAGAATCACAGGCCTAAAGCAGATGCCCTACGCTGACCGCCTTAAAAACTCCAGCTATACTCTGTCGCATATCGTCTACTCAGAGGCGATCTCTGCTTAACATATAAGGCCATGTCAAACCCAGAGCTGTTGGACATGCTACACTTAAATAAATCCCAATCCCTCAGAGCTACACGCTCCAGGGATCTAAACCTTGTCATCACAATAAACAAAACATGCTGGAGGGATAGGTTCCTGACCCAGAGACTCCCCAGACTCTGGAATAGATTGCCCATACATGTCAAGCAGAGTGCCTCTTTGGACCTCTTCAAGAGGAACCTTGACGATTGGATGGGAGAAAGGAAATTCACCCCAGGGATCACGTCAGTCGCCCTGCTAGACAGGGGTCCAGGAAAGTAAATAATGTGGGAAGAAATAGCCAGGGAATTGTTATGGCTAGGCTTGTATAGGCCCTAGGGCTGATAGCCTAGTACCAACCTATGAACCTATGAACCTATGTTTCCTCCAACACTAACAGGGATGAGCAAGGCAAAAGAGAGGGTGACTTACCCAATGCCTTCCATCTTTCCTTTGTAACTAGGTTTTCACAAGACCACCAACAAATATATGATATTCTTAAGAAAAACTGGTATATTTTTTCCCAGATGGACGTGATAGACAAGGTAGGGTCTACACCCCGTATTATTTTTAGGAGAGGTGTTACCATCAAGAATTTATTGGAACAGGGTAACTTGGTGAAATCTATGGAGCAAGGTGGCACCAACAAGTGCGAATTTTGTGCACAATGTTGTATGATTTGTACTGATATTAACATTAAAATCAACAACATTTATGTTAGACCTTTGGGCAAGCTTAGTTGTACTAGCAGGGGAGTAGTTTATGTAGCCCTGTGTAGTTACTGTCAAGGATTTTATGTTGGAAAAACCAAAAGATGTTTTAAAGACAGGATTTATGAGCATGTTAGAGACATTAGAAATTGTAACAACAACAATGCCTTGTTCAAACATGTTCAACAGTTTCCTGGACATGTTTTTAGATTTTTGGTCCTTGAAAAGGTTACACGAGAAATACGTGGTTTGACAAATTAAGTTAAATGCAACCAAGTTTCCTGGACTAAATGATGCATTGAGTTTCAGTATTTTTTTTAAATTGAAAGCTTATTGGAACTAGATATAGATTAAGGAGAGAAAATAAAATAGAGGGTGTTTTTTTATTATTAATAAACAGTTTTATTATTGGTTCATATTAGGCTTATAGGAGGTTGCTGCTATATTTTTATACAATTTTTATATTTATATACATATATATTTTTTGTTATGTGGTTACTTGTATTTAATTTTATTTAATATTAGGAAGGGTATTTTGGTTTACAAAAACAGTTTATATAACTGGCGGTGCACTGTTTTAGATGTAATTTCAAGATTTGTTTATTGTTTAATTAGATTGTCATGTGACTTGAAGTTTTTATATAAAATGGCTTCTAGTAACAATGTATTGCTATTCTGATGAAGTCAGCTGATTGATGCTGACGAAAGCGCTAAATAAACTGATTCTAAAGTGCTTGGAAGTTCCTTTCTTGGTTTTAGAAGATATAGTCCTGCACTGTACTGTTACCAGTATCTGTACACATATCTATCTCAATCACCGTAGAACTGCATAGTTATGTTACCGATATCCATACACATGTCTCCCCACTAGGTATAGTACACCATAGTTATGTTACCAGTATCCATACCCATGTCTATCCCACTAGGTATAGTACAGCATAGTTATGTCAGCAGTATCCAGACACATGTCTGTCCCACTAGGTATAGTATAGCATAGTTTTGCTACCAGTATCCATACACATATCTCTTCTACTAGGTATAGTAGAGCATAGTTACGTTACCAGTATTAACACACATGTCTGTCCCACTATGTATAGTACAGCATAGTTATGCTACCAGTATCCATACACATATCTGTTCTATTAGGTATAGTAGAGCATAGTTACATTACCAGTATCAATACACATGTCTGTCCCTCTAGATATAATACAGCATAGTTATGTTACTAGTATCAATACACGTCTGCTCCAGTAGGTATAGTACAGCATAGTTATGTTACCAGTATCCATACACATGTCTGCCACACTAGGTATAGTATGGCATAGTTATCTTACCAGTATCCTATACATGTCTGTCCCAAGAGGTATAGTACAGCAGAGTTATGTTTCCAGTATCCCTACACATGTCTGCTGCACTAAGTATAGTTCAGCATAGTTATATTACCAGTATCCATGCACATGTCTGTCCCATTAGGTGTAGTACAGCATAGTTATGTTACCAGTATCCATACACGTGTCTGCCCCACTAGGAATAGTACAGCATAGTTATGTTACAAGTATCCATAAACATGTCGGTCCCATTAGGTGTAGTATGGCATAGTTATGCTACCAGTATCCATACACAAGTCTGTCCCACTTGGTACAGTACACGATAGCTATGTTATCAGTATCCATACACATGTCCATCCCACTAAGTATAGCACAGCATAGTTAAGATACCAGTATTCATACACATGTCCACCCCACTAGGTATAGTACAACATAGTTATGATACCAGTATCCATGCACATGTCTGTCCCACTAGGTATAGTAAAGCATAGTTATGTTACCAGTATCCATAAACATATCTGCCACACTAGGTAAAGTATATCATAGTTATGTTACATCCTACAGGAGGGGTGCCTCGCTGAGACAGATGCCTGGTGTCAGAACCATGGCCTCAAGCTCAATGCCAAAAAGTGCAGTGTCATCCCCTTTGATAAAAACTCTGTACCCATGAACTACCACATAAGTAGCAATCTACTTAACACCGAATGTGTGATAACAGACCTTGGGACCCAGGTGGACAGTAGTCTCTCCTTTGATAGTCACATCGCCACAGTAGTCATGAAGTCCTTCTACGTGGCACACCTCATCATAAAAGGGTTCTCATCCAGGAAAAAAGAGGTCATTGTTCCCCTCTACTCGACACTCATTAGACCCATTATAGATTACAATGCCCCTTTTGGAATGTACCTCACAAGACATCTGCAGCAGCTGGAAAGGCCACAGAAGTACCTCTGAAAGAGGATTACTGGTCTCAAACGAATGCCCTACACTGACCGCCTCAAAAAACACCAGCTTTACTCTGTAGCATATCGCCTACTCTGAGGTGATGTCTGCCTAACATATAAAGCTATGTCAAACCCAGAGCTGTTGGACATGCTACACCTAAAGAAATCCCAATACCTCCGAGCTACACGCTCTAGGGACCTAAACCTTGTCACCACAATAAACAGGACATGCTGGAGGGATAGATTCCTGTCCCAGAGACTTCCCATACTCTGGAACAGGCTACCCATCTATGTCAAGCAAAGTTCTTCATTAGCACTCTTCAAGAAAAATCTTGATGAGTGGATGGGAAATAGGAAATACACCCCAGTGAATACTTCTGTGTCTCTATTCGACAGTGGTACAGGAAAATAACTTTATTGGGTGGCGTAAGCCAGGGAATCTTGTTGGCTAGGCTTATGTAGGATCTTGGGCCGATAGCCTAGTACCTACCTATGAACCTATATTACCAGTATCCCTACTCATGTCTGCCCCACTAGCTACAGTACAGCAAAGTTATGTTACCAGTATCCATACACATATGTCCCATTAGGTATAGTAAAGCATAGTTATGTTACCAGTATCCATACACATCTGCCCCCTGTGTATATTACAGCATAGAGATATTACCAGTATCCATACAAATGTATATCCCACTAGGTATAGTACAGCATAGTTATGTTGCCAGTATCCATACACATGTCTGCCCCATGAGGTATAGTACAGCATAGTTATGTTACCAGTATCCATACACGTCTGTCCCACTAAGTATAGTACAGCATAGTTATGTTACCAGTATCCATAAACATCTGTCCCACTAGGTATAGTACAGCATAGTTATGTTACCAGTATCCATTCTCATGTCTGCCACACTAGCTATAGTACAGCATAGTTATGTTACCAGTATCCATACACATGTCTGCCCCTATGTATATTACAGCATAGATATATTACCAGTATCTATACACGTGTCTATCCAACTAGGTATAGTAGAGCATAGATATGTGACCAGTATCCATACATGTCTGTCCCACTAGGTATAGTACAACATAGTTATGTTACCAGTATCTGTACAAATGTCTGTCCGACTAGGTATAATACAGCATAGTTATGATACCAGTATCCATAGACATGTCTGTCCCAGTAGATATAATACAGTATAGTTATGTCACCAGTATCCATACTTACGTCTGTCCTACTAGGTATATTACAGCATAGTTATGCTGCCAGTATCTCTTCACACATCTGTCCCACTAGGGATGGTACAGCACAATTATGTTACCAGTATCCATACACATGTTTGTCCCAATAGGTACAGTAAAGCATAGTTATGTTGCCAGTATCCATACACATGTCTGCCCCACTAGGTATAGTACAGCATAGTTATGTTACTAGTATTTATACACATGTCTGCCCCACTAGGTATAATACAGCATAGTTATGTTATCAGTATCCATACACGTCTATCCTGCTAGGTATATTACAGCATCGTTATGTTACCAATTTCCATGCACGTCTGTCCCACTAGACATAGTACAGCATAGTTATGCTACCAATATCAATACACATGTCTGCCCCACTAGGTATCATACAGCATAATTATGTTACCAGTATCTATACAGATGTCTGCCCCACTAGGTATAGTACAGCATATTTACGTTACCAGTATCTGTACACATATCTATGCAATTTGATATAGTACAGTATAGTTATGTTACCAATATTTGTGCATATATCTATCTCACTTGATATATTATTGTGTAGTTATGTTGCCAGTATTTGTACCTATATCTATCTCACTTGATATATTACTGTACAGTTATGTTACCAGTATCAGTACACATATCTATCTCACTTGATATAGTACTGTATAGTTATATTACCAGTACCTGTAAACATTTCTATCACACTAGATATTGTACAATATAGTTCTGTTACCAGTATTGGTACACACATCTGAACCACTTGATATAGTACTGTATAGTTATATTAGCAGTATCTGTACACATACCTATCATGCTGAATATTGTACTATCGAATTATGTTACAACTATCTGTACACATATCTGTCTCACCAGATATAGTTCTGTATACTTATGTTACCAGTATCTGAACATATATCTCTCCCACTTGATATAGTACTGTATAGTTATGTTACCAATATCTGTACACATATCTGTCCCTCTTGATTTAATTCTGTATAGTTATGTTACCAATATCTGCACACGTCTGTCCCCTTGATATAGTACTGTATAGTTATGTTACTAGTATCAGTACACATATCTATCCCACTTGATATAGTACTGTATAGTTATGTTACCAGTATTAGTACACATATCTATACCACTTGATATAGTACTGTATAATTATGTTACCAGTATCTGTACAGATATCTCTCTAATTCAAAAAAGTACTAAACAGTTATTTTACCTCTAACTGTACAAACAGCTTTCCTACTCATTACAGTACTGCAAAGTTATGTTACCAGTATCTGCAGATATATTTATCTCAGTTGATATAGTACTGTACAGTTAAGTTACCAGTTTCTGTACACATATCTGTCCCACTTGATATAGTGCTGTATAGTTATGTTGTCAGTATCTGTACACATTTCTGTCTCACTTGATATAGTACTGTAAAGTTATGTTACCAGTATTAGTATACATATTGGTCCCACTCAGTACAGTACTGCATAGTTATGTACCAGTATCTGTACATCTATCTGTCACAGTTAGTATAGTATTAAGTAGTTATGTTAACAGAATATGTTCACCTATATGTTCCACTCGATATAGTACTGAATAGTTATGTTACCACCCCTTGTATGCATATTTGTCCCTCTCGGTGCAGTATTTATTTATTTATTTATTTATATGCACTTTGTTGACCTGTGAAGTCCATTTGGCCAAGATGAACCTGTTTTTATTTGAGGCCTGAAGAAAAAACCTCCACAATAATATAGAGGTTACACAAGTAGAAAACATCATAAAGTAAAGTTAAACAATTGCAGTATATTAGATCTTTTAACACACTGTAACATGCATAGAAATTGAAAAGCACATGGAAAGTAACATCATTCATTGGCATTTACAGATTAAGTTCTAGGAATTAGCAATTTATAAACATTGTTTAATCAGCAAATAGATCATGTTTTTTTTTCTTTTTTTTTTTTAACTGGGTACCTCATACTTGTGTTACCAGTATCTTTACACATGCCTGTCCCACTCTCTACAGTATGCCATAGTTATGTTACCAGTATTTGTATACATCTGTCCCACTCGGTAAAGTGTGGTACAGTCAGTTACCAGTATCTATACACGTCGGTCCCACTCAGTATTGCATTGCACAATTAGGTCACCAGAGCCTGTACACATATGTCCCACTCAGTATAGTATGGCATTGTTATGTTACCAGTATATGTACACAGATCTGCCACACTTGATATAGTACTGATTAGTTATGTTACCGGTATCTGTACACCTATCTACCCCACTTGATCTAGTACTGTATAGTTATGTTACCAGTACCTGTACACATATCTGTCACCCTTGATATACTACTGCATAGTTATTATTAAAAGTATCTGTACATATATCTGTCCTACTTCATACACTCCTGAATAATTATATTACCACTATCTGTATCAATATTTGTCTGTCTTGGTGCCACACCTCATACTTATCTTACCAGTATCTGTACACATATCTGTCCCAATTGATATAGTACTGAATAGTTATGTTACCACTATCTGTACCCATATTTGTCCATCTCGGTGCAGTACCTCACACTTATGTTACCAGTATCTGTACACATCTGTCTCACTAAGTATAGTATTGCACACTTATGCTACCAGAATCCGTACATATATCTATCCCACTCACAGCAGAAATGCATAATTATGTTACCAGTATCAATACACATGTCTCTCCTGCTAGATATATTACAGAACAGTTATGCTACCAGTATCCATACACATGTCCACCCCACTAGGTATAGTACACCATAGTTATGTAACCAGCATCCATACACATGTCTGTCCCACTAGGTATAGTAGAGCATAGTTATATCGCCAGTATCCCTACACATGTCTGTCCTACTAGGTATAGTAGAGCATAGTTATGTTACCAGTATCCATACACATGTCTGTCCCACTAGGTATAGAACAGCATAGTTATATTGCCAGTATCCCTACACATGTCTGTCCTACTAGGTATAGTAGAGCATAGTTCCATTACCAGTATCAATACACGTCTGCCCCACTAGTATAGTATAGCATACATGTGTCTGTCCCACTAGGTGTAGTACAGCATAGTTATGCTTTCAGTGTCCATACACAAGTCTTTCTCACTTGGTATCGTACAGCATAGAAAAGTGACTAATATCCATACACATATCTGTTCCACTAGGTATAGCATAGCATAGTTATGTTACTAGTATCCATACACATGTCTGCCTCACTAGTTATAGTATGGCATAGTTATGTTACCGGTATCAATGCACATGTCTGTCCCACTTGGTATAGTACAGCATTATTATGTAACCAGTATCCATACACATGACTGTCCCACTAGATATAGTGCAGCATAGTTATATTACCGGTATCCACACTCATTTCTGCCACTCTAGGTACAGTACAGCATAGTTATGTTTCCAGTATACATACACATGTCTGCCCCACTAGGCATAGTACTGCATGGTTATGTTACCAGTACACATACACATGTCTGTCCCACTAGGTATAGTGCATCATAGTTAAGGTTCCAGTATCCATACACGTCTACCCCACTAGGTGTAGTTCAGCATGGTTATGATACCAGTATCCTTAGATATATCTATCCCACTAGGTATAGTACAAGCGTAGTTATGCTACAACTATCCATGCACATCAGTCCAGATAGATATAGTACAGCATAGTTATGTTACCAGTGTTCGTACACATCTATCCCACTAGGTATATTATAGCATAGTTATGTTGCCAGTATCCATACACATGTCTGTCAATCTTGGTATAGAACAGCATAGTTATATTTCCAGTATCCATGCACATGTCTGCCTCAGTAGGTATAGTACAGCATATTTGTGTTACCAGTATCCGTACATTGTTATTTTACCATTATCTTCCCCACTTGATATTGTACTGTATAGTTATGTTACCAGTATGTGTACACATATCTATCCCATTTTATATAGTACTTTATAGTTATGTTACCAGTATCTGTACACATATCTAGCCAGCTTGATATAGTACAGTATAGTTATGCTATCAGTATCACTACACATATCTGTTCCACTTGATATAGTACTATATAGTTATGTTACCAGTATCTGTACACATAGGTTCATAGGTTCATAGATTAGTACTAAGCTAACTGCCCTTGTGAGCCATTTTAAGCCTAGCCAATTATCCCTTGTGAGACTCAATCCCCACACCTTGTGTTTGTAAGGCAAACACCTTACCCATTAGGCCACCCTCCCAACCCCTCTATCTGCCCCACTTGATAAAGTACCATGTAATTATGTTACCAGGTTCTGTACAGATATCTGTCCCACTTGGTATAGTGCTGTATAGTTATTTTACCAGTATCTATACACATATCTGTCTCACTTGATATAGTGCTGGATAGTTATGTTACCAGTGTCAGTATACATATCAGTCCCACTCAGTACACTACTGCATAGTTATGTACCAGTATCTGTACACTTATCTGGCCCAGTTAGTATAGTACTCAATAGTTATGTTCCCAGCATATGTAGACATATCTGCTCCACTCGATATAGTACCGAATAGTTCTGTTAGCACTCTCTGTACACATATTTGTCCCTCTCTGTGCAGTATTTATTTATTTATATGCAGTTTGTTGAACAGGGAAGTCCACTTAGCCAGGTGGATCCTATTTTTATTGGAGGCCCATGAAGAAAAGCTCCACAGTAATATTGGAGGTTACTCAAGTAGAAAACAGTAGAATCATAAAGTAGTGTTAAACAATTACAATATTAGATCTTTTAACACATTGTAACATGCTATAGAAATTGAAAAGCATATGGAAAGTAATATCATTCATTGCCATTTACAGATCAAGTTTTAGGAATTAGCCATTTATAAACATTTCCCCGGATTCAGCAAGCCCTGCACGGTGTGCAGGAACAGTGCAGGAGCTCCAGGAGG
This sequence comes from Protopterus annectens, assembly GCF_019279795.1. Taxonomy (NCBI): domain Eukaryota; kingdom Metazoa; phylum Chordata; order Ceratodontiformes; family Protopteridae; genus Protopterus; species Protopterus annectens. The sequence continues at coordinate 798,144,446 of NC_056749.1, read as the reverse complement.
CAATATGTCTGCCATGCGATCCAGGAATAAGCAGCAAGGACGTTCACGAGCACTCCTGCACTATACCTGCACAGACACAGCTTCTGTATGCAAATTACCCCATTTGCAGGTGAAAACCATGCAAATGAGGGGAATTTAAGCTGGCCGTGCAGGACTAATGTAATCTGCAGAAATGTATTCGGTTAGTAACTGAGTGCATTTCTGCACACTACAAAACTCAGTCATGACAACTCCAAATAAAGGGTGTATATAACATGTAAAGCATGCCAACGGCCAAATATATGGTCAGTGGCATGGAAAACAGTTTAAAAAAATAAATAAATAACTTTTATTTTTTTTTAGCTAATTTTGGCTGTTTAAACGTAGGACAGTGGTGCGCAAACGGGATTGGGCCAAAAATAAAAAAAAAAATAACGTGAAATAAGCATTCTAACAAAAATCACTATTTTGCCATTGTACTCAATGGCAGACAGAAGACAACATGGCCAATGAATAGTGGTTGCTAAGGGGGGAGGCTCAGTGTGGGACCTGTAACTATGCATTAGCAGGCAATCCTATGCAAATGAGGGGAATGATACTGAATCCCAGATTTCCCCTCAATGCTAGTCAGCATCCAACAGTGTAAGTGCAGGAATAGCTTGGTGCAAGCCTAGGAGTTAGCTGACATCATAGGGGGGTGTCAGGCATAATGTAAGTGGATTGGAGCTCTGTGGCTCGGGTTTGCCCATAGCTTAGCAGAGCTAAGCAAAGGGGTGTGTCTGAGGCTGTGTAGCACTTTTTACATTGCCTAAGCGGGTGTGCACGCTGCACACCGGGTTTTAAAAGAAAAAAAAAAAGAAGTAAACCAGGAAATAGCAGCTCTGTTTGCACGGTGCACCCTGGGCTTAAACAGGAAGGCAATGGGAAGGCAAAACAGTAATAGAAAGGTAATCAAGGAGAGCTAGCATAGCTGACAGGTGAAATGTATCAAAACCAGCCAATTACACAGGCAGCAGCCCAGCACACTACTATAAACTATGTATCATAGTCAGAGGTTGAACACTCCACAACAGGGGGGAAATAGGTGTCCTTTTCCCATCAGAGTGTTTGCCAGTGGAGAGAGGGTGTACCCCAGCAACAAGGGGAGGTACAAGAGGAAACTATCACCAGAGAGACAGTCGAATTGGACCATCAAGAAAATGTGGGAGGTCAAACAGTAGGTACTGTCTTTAATTTATCTGGGTATGTATTAAATGAATTTGAGATACAGGTTCTGAGTAGAGGACTCACTTTTATTCCTACGATGGACAGCAAGTATGAAGAAACTTTGAAGGACTTTAAGTTATTTATTAGGAATTTGTCCTTGAGAATTTTCTTTAAGGATTTAGATACCTCCTCACCTGATATTGCTTTTAAAGTACCAAGTACCTTTATCCCCCCCATGCACCCCCTGGTTGCTGCTTACAGCAAATTGGTGGAAGATGACATCTACAAGATGGAACAGGGAAGGGTAACGAACAGGAGGCACAACCTTAACTACCGACAAAGAGGAGCTCTGAACTCTCTATGTCATAATCGCAATATTGTTATTCGACCAGCAGACAAAGGGGGTGGTATTGTGGTCTTTGATGCAGATAGGTATAGTCGAGATATGTTTCACATGCTGGCTGATGAGAGGTTTTATGTCTCCATAACCAATTGTGAGGTAGATACCATTATTTATACCATATATTCCACACTCCTTGGACTATTGAATGAAGGGGTTATCAATCAGGCCTTGTTTGACTATTTATATGTCCCCTACCCTCTGATTCCAATCATTCAAGGTCTACCTAAGATTCACAAAGATTTACATCAACCACCAATGAGACCAATTGTTGCTGGCAGGGGATGGTCAACTGAACCTCTATCAATCTTTGTAGAATCCCAACTTAGACCCCTAGTTGATGCCAATCCTTTCATTCTTAGGGATACTAAACAGTTCCTGTTAGATCTATATCAACACATCCATGAACACCCTGATGTTGAGAATCTTATATGGGTAACTATGGACGTACAATCCCTATTTACTGTTATACCGAACACCAAAGGCAAAGAAATGATTGATGCCTATTTAAGGAGGTCCACACTGCCTTTAGATTATGATATAGAGTTAATCATTTTTTTGCTGGAAATGATTCTGGATTCCAACTTGTTTTGCTTCCAAGAGATGATGTTTTTGCAACGAGATGGTGTAGCTATGGGCACATCTTGTGCAAATAGCTACGCCAACTTGGTAATGGCAGAGTGGGAGCACTGCCATCTATTCCAAAATGAACTATTTACTGAGTTTATACCATTCTACAGACGTTTTGTAGATGATCTTTTCTTCATTTGGAGTGGCACATTAGAACGCCTGGAAGATTTCTTTGAATGGATCAACACCTCCAACACATTCTTGAAATTTACCATGGAATGGTCATACACTAGCATTCCGTTCCTGGACATCCATGTGGATAAATTACCTGGTGGTATGGTTAATACTGGAGTGTACCGCAAGCCATGCCATAGCAATATGCTACTTCATCGCTCCAGTATGCACCCAGGTTTTGTTTACAATAATATTGTTAAAGGACAATCCATGCGGGTGTCCCGATATATTCCAGGGACTACTGACTTGGAGAAAGAATTAGAAGACCTGGGTATGAGACTCATGGAACGAGGATACAGCAGCTTGGATATAACTAAAGGCATGGATGAAATTTACAGTCTCAGGGAAGGTAGAGCTAAACCCTACTTTTCACAGGGAGCCAAGGAAATTTATACAGCTGATATAGGAGTCAATGGGAAGAAAGATGATCCATATGCTGAGAACAACAACGTCACGTTTCCCATTTACTATACAAGAGACGTTGGTTCTGTCAAAGACATTTTTTCCAAACATTGGCATATTCTTTCGGTGGACCCTACCATTAGTGATTTAACAGGTGAACGACCAAGATTTGTTTATAGGAACAAAAAGAATCTTAAAAGGCTACTCTGTTACCCTAAAGTATCCCATATACCAACCGCATTGTCAGGTCCTTACATGACACCATGTAATAGGTGTAATTTCTGCACCTATATTTCAACTGACCCTATTTTTATTTATCCATATGGGTCTGGTGTGTTTCATATTCGAACAAAAGGTAGCTGTATGTCAAAGGATGTTGTCTACCTTGCCTCGTGTATATCTTGCCCTGCCTACTATGTAGGCAAGACCAACCGGGTATTGAGAGACAGGATCAGGGAACATATGTACCATACAAGGAAAGGTAATTTGCACAATGCCCTGGCTAAGCATACCAAGAATGAGGGCCCAGCACATCAGTTTAGGTTTAGGGTATTGGAGCAAATTTTTAAGACATATAGGAGAGGGGACATTAAGAATTACACCGAGACTAGAGAGATAAATTGGATTATTAAGTTTAGGGCTGATCAGATACCAGGTTTGAATGGGAAGGTCCCACTACGTCCCGTACTCAAATTAAGGAGGTTAAAGAACAAATAATGACGTATGAATATGTAGAGCCTTCTATGTTTGTATATATGTTACACGTCCCTCATTCTTTGTTTTTATGTCCATATATATTTGTATATATTTACATATACATTTTTATGAATTTTTAAGTGCTCACATTGTTGAATATATACATTTTATAGTTATGTTTATTTTATGTGGTTTTATGAGTGTTTACACCTGTAAGATGCTGATAGATTTGGCGCCTTTTAATGTATTTAAATGATGAAGTTACAGTGTGTTATGTTATTAAAGGTCTGATGAAGCTACTGCGAAAGCGCTAACCTGTCCAATAAATTATACTCTTTTTCAGCAAGATTGACTGCTATTTTGTTCAGGATTTCTCAGTAATTTACGTTTTGTGATTTTTGGAACATTAATTCGTTGGCACCCTCCATTGCATTGCACAGCAGCTGCTTGTTTACTATGTATCATAGTTAGCCAATCACACAGGCAGCAGCCCAGCACACTGCTATAAACTATGTATCAATGCCAATTACACACGCAGAAGCCCAGCACACTACTATAAACTATGTATCATAGTCAGCCAATCACACAGGCAGCAGCCCAGCACACTACTATAAACTATGTATCATAGTCAGCCAATCACATAGGCAGCATCCCAGCACACTACTATAAACTATGTATCATATTCAGCCAATTACACAGGCAGCAGCCCAGCACACTACTATAAACTATGTATCATAGTCAGCCAATCACACAGGCAGCAGCCCAGCACACTACTATAAACTATGTATCAGAATCAGCCAATTACACAGGCAGCAGCCCAGCACACTACTATAAACTATGTATCATAGTCAGCCAATCACACAGGCAGCAGCCCAGCACACTACTATAAACTATGTATCAGAATCAGCCAATTACACAGGCAGCAGCCCAGTACACTACTATAAACTATGCAAACACCTTTCCCTCTGTTTTTTCCCACATACTCTACACCACCGGTGTATATAAGGGAGGAAGTTTTAACAAACTAAAACAACAAAATGAAAGGGGCTGCAGTAGCTATCATACATCAACATGTGGAAGATGCTAAGGGTGGTGAGGATGAGAATGCTGTCGACCAACCCACACTGAGAAGAAGGAGAAGAGTGTACAGACACAGGGTAACCTACCAGGGGCTACATGAGCTGGAGATACTGGAATGCTATATGGTGGACAGGGACTTCCTACAACAAATTATTGAGCTGTAATGGCCACGCCTGACACACAGAACTATTTATTTACTTATTTAACTGGGAAAGTCCAACTTGGAATAAGCCAGTTTTCAGCAGAGGCCCAGGGAGAAACACCCCAGATGCATGTCTTTGTAATGTGGGAGGAAACCGAAGCATCCAGAGGAAATCCACACAAATGCAGGGAGGACATGCAGACTCCACACAGAAGGCATGCCAGTTGAGAATCAAACAGGAAAACCTCCTGCTGTAAGGTGACAATGCTACTGCTGCACCACTGCTCCATCCAACTAACAGAGGGGAACCCATCCCAGTGGATACCAAGGTATCTGTAGGCCTAAGAATACTAGCCACAGTTACCTTCCAAAGGCCATTTGGGGATATCATGGGGATCTCACAGGCATCAGCATCTAGGGTACTCCACCAGTTCCTGGATGCCATGTCAGCACATGCCGGTGAGTACGTATATCTCCCCATCACCCGTGAGGCATTGGACAGCAATACGCGTCTCTTCCACCAAATAGCAGAATACCCTGCAGTAGTGGGTGCCATAGCCTGCACGCACATACATATCAAAGTACCACCTGGTGAGCATGGTAGGGTCTACATCAACCGCAAGGCTTTTCCCAACATCAACTGCCAGGTCATGTGCGATGCCCAGAGTATTATAATGAATGTGTGTGCTGGCTGCCCTGGAAGCTATCACGATTCCCACATCTGGCATCTGACACAGCTGAACCAGAGATTTGCCAGTGGGGACATCCATTATGGTCACCTAGTGGGGGATGCTGGTTATGCACTGGAGCCGTGGCTGATGACACCCATCAGAAATGTGCACACACACCTGAACAAGAACTTCATAATGAGGCACAGACCAGAATTATAATAGAGCATGTGTTTGGGATGCTCAAGTCATGGTTCCAGTGCCTGGACACATCTGGTGGAGCCTTGCAGTACTCACCAGCTACATGTACTCAAATTGTCATCGTATGTGCCATGCTACACAATATGATCCTGTGGAAACAGCTGCAGTAGGAACAGTACGGAGCAGGGCTACACAGCCCCCCAGCATTGCCAAGGCATGCACAGGCACAGAGTGACTCAGAGAAGGAACAACCTGAGCCTGCCCCAGTAGGCAGAAGGAGGCTTGCCCTGTATTCCCTGGCCTTGGCAAAGAGGCAATGCATAGCACATACACTGACACAGTAGCGACCCAGGGAATGACACCTCTCTCTGACTTGCACATACAGTAAAAGGGATGCCAGACACGACATCACCTGTGCTCAACCATGTATAGGGAGTGTACTATGTGCATCCGACATAGGCAGCCCTCCAGCACCATCCCCATGCATTTACAGAGGCTTACTGCTTAAATGTGTAAGGTAAGTCACTCTTCTTACCAATTGCTGAATGGAGTATTATGTGTTGTTTCTTGTATCTATGGTATGGATGTGAGCATGCAAGGGAATTGTGTGGCTGAATGGGATGCCAGCAGATAGTAGACACCTAAAGTGGCAGCATGAGATGTGTAACAAATACTGGTGTTACCATAATAGCCAGTATTACACATGGTAACAAAACCCACTGCAGGAGATGTGCTGGGCCACATGTGTGTCCATATGTCACACACACATGCCAGTCAGGGAGGTTCACATACCCAACAACAGTCTCAACCAGCAGGACAGGTGTAGACAAACACAAACAAAGGCTCTGCTAAGGCATCTGAATGATTGTTATGGGTACCCCCCCCCCCCCAGGCCTACACAGACAGACTACATCAGGTCAGGCAATGGGATGTTATTTCTGAAGGGTAAGAAGTCAGAAACTGAAATGTAGGTCAATCAAGCCTAAGACTTGTAGTACACTGATATGCCTCTAGTCAGCATGATAGGTTAGAATGCAGAATGAAATGGAGTACCTGACATAATAGTACAGTCATAGCAAATGTGTACAAGTATCAGGTGTGCGCCCCAATCTGACGCAGACACATTGTAACAGTCAGGTATGCCCCCCAATCCTCTGTAGAAATGTCGAAACAGTCAGGTGTGCCCCCCAATCCTATGTAGAAATATAGAAACAGTCAGGTGTGCCCATCCAATTCTATGTAGAAATGTAGAAACAGTCAGATGTGCCCCCCAGTCTTATGCAGAAATGTAGAAACAGTCAGGTGTGCCCCCCATACTATGTAGAAATGTAGTAACAGTCTGGTGTGCCCCCCAATCTGACACAGACACATTGTAACAGTCAGGTGTGCCCCCCCCAATCCTATTTAGAAATGTAGTAATAGTCTGGTGTGCCCCCCAATCCAATGTAGAAATGTAGTAACATGTATGTGTAGGTATAATACCAGTGGAGCACAGATTACCTGAGGTGGCCAAGGTAGCAGGATAGATTGTAGCATTTGTACAATATGCAGGTATGTGTGTGTTACATTGGTGTGTGTATTTCATATTGTGTGAGAGTGGTCAGTATGTATGTATGATGAGGACTGACCTGGTGGCCATTGCCCAGTACTGCCAATGACAGGGCCAAGTCCTCACAACTGCACTGCCAAACACAATGCTCCCCAGTATAACACATTTAAGCAGTAAGCCATTGTAAATGTATGGAGGTAATATGTGTCACCATCTGAAAGATGGACATGGCATGACTGTTGGACCAGATATACAAGCAGTACACAGGGGAAAGTACCCCAGACAGACAGTGTATAATATGTAACTGTGAAACAGATGCACCCGTGGAATTGTACATACAGGTTTGCAGCACATTATCTGGGCTTGTAGTAGGGAATACCAATGTCGTCTGGCCAAACACTCACAGATCACAAAGGTCATAGGAATGATGCATTGAGAAACAGCTGATGTCCATGCACAAGTCAGCATACGTGGAATCCACCATGCATATCTATGAGTCAGATGCAAGTAGTGTCCATAGCACACATGCACCCAGCTCACCCAACCATCACCCACAGGTACCTCTCCAGCCTTATCCCTGCTGTTGTGAATGGGTACAATATGACCCCCACTTGTGTATGGCAATAGCGAAAGAATGCAGCATGCAGTGCAGGTGTCCCATGCAGGTGTGTCCTTAGCTGTAAGTACTGCCCTGCCAGCATCCACACCACCTGATCAATACTGACAGAAAGTATTGGCATGAACACCTAGCACACCTACCCTGTCACCCCAGGGAAATATACTGTATGTCAGTCTGGTACTCTAGGACTGACAGAATGCAACAGCCTGCGACAGTTGGCCTGCATCACTACCAAATGGCCTACAGTCCTCTGCCAAAGGCCTGCATCTCACCCATTCTGCCAATGTATGTTATGTCATGGACTCCCAAATAACAACATGACACAGTCCACAGAACCCATATGCAAGGCCATGTGTGCAAATCACAGTAACATGTCCACCATGTCCTACTGCATGAACTGTGGACCAACACCAATACACTGCTGTAATTAGGTGATAACTATAGGGAAAGTATCAGAGAATGTTTGCATAATGTATGGAAGAGGATAGAATAATAGAGGGGATGGGAGCATGGGCAGCATGGAATGTGTGAAGTCTGAAACACAGCCATGCCCACATACTATCCTTGGCTGCAAACACAAAATGGGTGGCTACAAACTTGCCTGTAAACCACAATAGGGGTAATGTCCTGACTTATGATCCCTGTCTCTGGGTAACATGTGTGAATCTGTACAGCTGTGAGGTATTGCCACAGCAAGATAAGGCCATACTGTCACGTTGATGGATGTACAAGTATGGGATTCTCTGCCACCACTGTACCAAGGTGCTGAACCAGTTACACAGACCCAGCAGGAATTGTCTGCAGCTCCCCCTCCAGAATGGCATTAGTTTTCAGGAATACGTAGGTGTTTGATCACAATACTGGACACAGCTGCATTCACCCTGTGTTCCCCAGGACATCAGTGCGAGCAAAAATGTCTACCTGACAGTACTTGAGTACATAAAACATCACAGTGTATAACACTACACATGTCTGAATATCTCTGCTAACACCAGGGCCATGTAGCAGAAGCATCACAGACATAATTACCTACAATACCCACTATCCCTTGCCCAGTTTGTCCCCATATTGCCAACTGATATACAGATATCCTGCAGAAACAGTTTTCTAGATGTAGGTGTAGAACACAAAAGTCTGCACTGGAGTACACTCTACCTGAAATGGATCCACATGTTCAATACAGAAGGGCATACTGGACATGCTTCCACACTTAGAGAAATGAAGGCAATGTGAGACAACAAAATACTGAAAGGTCATACTGGGCATGCTCACACACAAGAAATGAAGCCCATGTCTGGCAACAACAGTGGACCATAGATATCTGACAGTTACAGATGTTAGTGCATACACTACTCAGTATGCACAAGTCATACTTTGCACACACATTGGATAGGAATGCACATATATATCCAAGGATAATACACTATAATATGCCAAAAGTACACATGCATAGATGTGTGGAAGAGAGTGACAATGACAAAGAGCCTTCCATCATGAGGCCTGTCCCACCCAGCACACAGCCAAATGGCTACAACCACATGATGTGTGAATGTCACTCACCGTAGAAATTAGCCTCTGGAATCCCTCAGCATTATAGACTCTGTGGTGCTAGTGCTAACTGTGCAACATGACTGTACAAGGCAGTAGTCATCTAGCAGTTGTTTACAAGTACCTGCAGAATATAAACCTGTGTGTGCCTGAGTGTGGTGTGTCTACCTCTAGATGAATGGGTTATGGCCCATGCACACACACAGCCCTCCCCATAGTCCTACTATGGCAAGCCTGCTGATGTCATTCACTGTGAAATACACCTTTGGAGAAGAGATAGCCCAGTAATCTCTGTGGTGCATCCTATAACTGTGTAATGCTGTAGTGTGATAAACTAGATAGATAGGAATTCTAATCCCAGATGTGACAATTTTGTGTGTGTGTGTGTGTGTGTGTGTGTGTGTGTGTGTGTGTGTGTGTGTGTGTGTGTGTGTGTCTATGTGTGTGTGTGTGTGTGTGTGTCTATGTAGGGCTCAATGCTTTTTAGGCTAGTCACACTCAATACAATTCAAATGCCCTACTTTGGCAAGCCTGCTGATGTCATTCACTTTGAAATACACATTTGGGGAAGGAGTAGCCCAGTAATCTCTGTAGTGCACCCCATAACGGTGTAATTCTGTAGTGTGATAAACTAGTTAGGTAGGAGTGCTAATCCCAGATGTGGCAACTGTGTAGGGATTAATGTTTTAGGCTAGTCACAATCACTACAATTCTATTGCCCTACTTTGGCAAGCCTGCTGATGGCATTCACTTTGAAATACACCTTTGGGGAAGGAGCAACCCAGTAATCTCCCTGGTGTGTCCTATAACTGCATAATGCTATAGTGTGATAAATTAGTTAAGTAGGAGTTCTAATCTCAGCCATGGTAACTGTGTGTGTGTGTTTGTGTAGGGATCAGTGCTTTTTAGGCTAGTCACACTCACTACAATTCAAATGCCTAGTTTGGCAAGCCCGGTGATGGCATTCACTTTGAAATAAACCTTTGGGGAAAAAGTAGCCCAGTAATCACTGTGGTGTTTTCTATAACTGTGTAATGCTGTAGTGGGATAATCTAGTTAAGTCTGAGTTCTAATCCCAGAAATAGCAAGTGTGTGTGTGTGTGTGTGTGTTTGTGTAGGGAGCAATGCTTTTTAGGATAGTCATACTCACTACAATTCAAATGCCCCACTTTGGCAAGCCTGCTGATGTCATTCACTTTGAAATACACCTGTGGGGAAGATGCAGCCCAGTAACTTCTGTCGCATGTCCTATAACTGTGTAATGCTGAAATGTGATAAACTAGCTAGGTAGAAGTTCTATTCCCAGACATGGGAAATGTAGATGTTTGTTTGTCTGTGCAGGGAACAATGCTTTTGAGGCCATTCTCAGTCAATACGACATCCATTGCCCTTCTTTGGCAAGCTTGCTGATGTCATTCCAAATGAAATACACCTTTGGGGAAGGAGGAGTCCAGTAATCTCTGTGGTGCATCCTATAACAGCGTAATGCCATAGAGTGATATAGTAGTTCAGTAGGGGTTCTATTTCCTGACATGGCAAGTGTGGGTGTTTGTGCAGGGAGCAGTGCTTTTGAGGTCAGTCACAGTCAATACAACCTCCATTGCCTTCCTTTGGCAAGCCTGCTGCTGTCATTCCCAGTGAAATACACCTTTGGGGAAGGATTAACCTAGTAATCTTTGTGGTACATCCTAGAGCAGTATAATGCTGAAGTGTGATGTAATAGTGTGGTAGGGGTTCTATTCCAAGACATGGCGAGTGTGGATATGTATTTTGTCTGTGTAGGGAGCAATACTTTTGAGGCCATTCACAGTCAATACAACCTCCATTGCCCTTCTTTGGCAAGCCTGCTGATGTCATTCCCAGTGAAATACACCTTTGGGGAAAGGGTAGTCCAGTAATCTCCATGGTGTGCCCTATAACAGCATAATGCTATAGTGTGATATAGTAGCTCACTAGGGGCTCTATTTCCAGACATGACAAGTGTGGATACCTTCATTGCCCTTCTTTGGCAAGCCTGCTGATGTCATTCCCAGTGAAATACACCTTTGGGGAAGGAGTAGTCCAGTAATCTCCGTGGTGCTTCCTATAACAGTGTAATGCTGTAGTGTGATGCAGTAGTTTGGTGGGGGTTCTATTCCCAGACATGGCAAGTGTTGATGTTTGTTTGTCTGTGTAGGGAGCAATGCTTTTGAGGCCATTCACAGTTAATACAACCTCCATTGCCCTTCTTTGGCAAGCCTGCTGATGTCATTCACCTTGAAATACACCTTTGGGGAAGAAGTAGCCCAGTAATCTCTGTGGCACATCCTATAACTGCGTAATGCTGTAGTGTGACAAACTAGTTAGGTAGGAGTTCTATTCCAATATGTGGCAACTGTTTGTGTGCATTTGTGTTTGTCATTCATATCCTGTGTGGAGAAGTGTGTAACAACTGGACTCATTGTGGAGTGGGTTTTGCAAAGTTCTTATATGGTGGGCCAATTATATGTCACAAAGTACACCTTACAAGGATAACAGATGTCAAATAGCCGAGAGGCTGGGGTGCCAATCCATACCCCTACATGTGACATCAAGGCCTGACGAACAAAGTAAGCAACACTTATATTACCCAGAGAACACTCTCAACCCATGTCTCATACACAAACACACTTGCCTAGGCAACAACCACTTTGTTGGTAGTACCCTGCATATAGCCCACAGATAATAACCATGGTGTGATTGCAGTGGACTACAGAGGACATGGCATCCTGTCCCATCACTACAATAGGCACATAATTGCAGACAGTGTGACTTCACTATGTTCCCCACTGGACGCCTGCAACAACTGTGGTGCCATCAAAGCTGACCCACAAAGGACATACCATGCCTTAAACACATGCCCTGTATGGACAGATGCCACTGTCACCAGGTAATACCTGTATCTTGCTATCTATGTAGGTGCAGGGTCAACCTGGTGTCCATTACCAGTTCCCGCCACATGAGGCCAGGGCTGGCACATCTGATGATAACAATCTGTGTACACAACATGGACCAGACACCCCAAGTACAGTTCCACATGTCACTGAACATGCATGTAAGACGTGTGCACTTCCCAGACACCATCCATGTCATGGACTATAGAACACATACATGGCAAGCATTGCACAGCACTGGCCACACACAATAGTAACCCAGGTGACTGGATGGTGAATACAATACCCACCTGTGTGGGCCAATCCAGACACTACACCCCTGAACCACACTGCAGACCATTGTCATGTGGCCTGATGCCAAGGTATACCCTTCACCTATCCTTGTACCGACTTCTGGCACAGTCATCCACCACACACCTGTGAAGCAAAGCACCCATGCATGCCAGTACAGGCACCCTGTGTCTGTGTGTGTGGAGTATGATGCTTTTGACCACATTCAGACTCACTACAACTCTCATTGGCCTACTGAAGCATGCTGTCTGATTTCAGACACCTTCACATACCCTTTGCCCATATATCTTCCGGATAACCCCTGTGGTGCATGTGATACCTACGCATTACTGTATTGTGGCAAACAAGCTAGTTAGGAAGTCTATTCCTGACCCTGCCAACTGTGTCAATGTGTGTGAGTCCCTGAGAGAGAGTGTGGCTGTGTTGACGTTGACACCTGTTCATGTGGACAGACACGTGTACTACACCTATCTTATCGCTACTATATCACTGTTTCATATGTCAGTCACCATCAGATATACCTTTGGACAAGTCTACAACATGTAAGCTGTGTGATGCATGCAATAACTGCATTAACATGTGATAGCAATGCATAGACAGTCAGGCGTTTGAAACCCTGTACTGGTACATGTATGATGCAAACATGCTTAGGTTTTACTTTCCCACCCCCTCCCTGACTTACTTTGTTTCTGTCTGTCTCTCACTCTCTCTCACTCCATCTCTGGTGGATGTGGAGAAGTACACCTGCTTTGCTTAGGCAGCAGCTTGTGTTTTGTATGTGATTCTCATGATCAGCTGATGGCCTCTGCACAAATTGCAGTCCCCCTCTAGCTGATTGCATGTGGAACAGCTGTGTTAACATTCCCATAGCCAATTGTATGGAAACATACTCCAATATCTAGGAACATCATGTTGGTGTTGGGCCTTTTCATTCACTGTGAGAAGGACCTCAATTTGATGTTTGTCAAACAGCATCACTGATGGTATTGGGATTTACCTCTAACAACATACACTGTGGAAACAGGCCAACAGACGGGAGGGGGATGTGCCAGACATAACTACAGAATGTAAGTGTTGCTCTTCTGCATTTGGAGTAATGTTGGTTTAACAGGGTGTGTGTAGTTATGGCTGGTCTACATGGTTTAATACCTGTCATGACAGTGTTATGTGTTTGTGGAAACACCCACCTGTAGGGTTATCTGCAGACTGGGCAGTGTGTGGAGCCTTTTGTTTCTTGTGTTACTCATAGTACACCTATCTGAGAACTGCAGAAGCCTAGTTTTAGGATTGTAGACAGTACATGGTGACAACCATGAGAGTTACTGACTACATATCCCTCATAGGACATATGTCACAACAAATCCTGGTATGACAGTAAATGTATGAGGGTATCACAACAACATGCCAATATTGGCCCAATGCTTGTAGTTCCAGCCACAAGTCCGTCAACCTTTGTACATATGTCATGCAGTAAGAGGAGCATATGTTCTGTACACCATTATTTATTGACATCATACCTGATAACAAGCCAGTCAGATATCAGACTGCTAGCATGTTATGTATAGTAGAGGTTATTTCTGAGGACATAACCTAGGCATTCTGCGGTTGTGTGTACAGTACTGGGGTCTGTGTACTTATGGTGATTGTCAACAGTATGTGTATTGCACATATGTATCTTGGGCGGTGTACAGACTGTGGTAGATGCCCTTGTTGTTGGTCTTGTTCTATCTGACGTTACATGCTGTTCCAGTGTATGGTACCCTATTGGCTCACATGTCTGTAAGGCCAGGCACACACGTGTCCCATACCACAGACAGGCATCGGAACACACTGTGTCATGACCCAGTGTATGTAGGGTTAGTGTGTGAGTGGTACATATGAGGATGGTGTTTATCAGACAGTCCATATAGTGTCATATTAAGCTTGTGTACCGCATGTGGCTGTGGCTATGTTCACATTAGTTGTGGGTATGCATTTTCTCATAGGTGTCTGTTACTCTGTGCTGTGACATGCTTGTAGAGCCTGTTATATTTTCAGGTACATGTGTATTCCCTCATACAAAATGCAGTCCAGTGTTGTGGCAGTCTGCCTGTAGTTTGCACAGTGCTTTGTGACATGCCTAGCAGCCTAGTGTAATTACCTAGTGTGCTGTTATGTCCAGTTATTTGCAAGACATACTGCTGCCAGGCCACCATAATTGTTGTGTATTTCTGACAATGCAGTGGGATTCTGTACAGATGTATGTCACTAACTACTGGGTAGTATGTGGGCATGTGACCTCTGCACCACCAGGTATTATGTGTCAGGACAGACTGGTGTGTGTGAATGCATAAACTGTGTGGGCATATGTAGTCCAGTATTTACATAGTATACCCATGTAAATGGCTATTAACATCCACATTGTGAGGTGTGGTCCACATTTCTCGCATGAATGGGATTTGTGTACACCTCTGGACTGACCACAGAGTGCCAGACTGTCCACATATATTGGTCATATCTCTGCTGTAGTCCACAGGATCATTACTGTGCTAGCAGTGGTACTGTACTATGATGTCCTTAGGATATCTGTCAGTAGCCAGTGGCGCACATGTCAAAAGTAGATGTGACCCCCCCCACACACACAACATGTCTGTTAAGACAATCCCTGTAACAGTAGCAACAGTCTACATATATACCTGCAATACATACATGACATCCCCTTGCACTAAGAGGTTGGGACTACTGGTGCTGATGTAGGACTGTACTCCACGTTCTGGACATATGGTAAATATATATATATATATATATATATATATATATACATATAAACACTCAAATATATACATATAAACACTCAAATATATACATATACACAGCAATATATGTCTACACATATACAGCTATATAGATATATATGCATATATAGTTATGGGCATCTACATATATATCGATATAAATAGGTATATCAGATTAGATATGTATGCACATATAGTCATAGATATCTACATATATACCAACATAAATAGGTATATCTGTACACATAGGATGTGCATACATATATATCTATATATCTATATATACACACATATATATTATATATATATATATATTTATATATATATATATATATATATATATATATATATATATATATATATATAAAATAACTGCGGTGGTGGTGCTGCGGTAGCGTTGTCGCTTCACAGTAAGACCTTGTCCTGTTCGATTCTCAGCTAAAGCGTCTTCTGTGTGGAGACATGCGTGAATGGGTGTACTTTCGTTGAAGGTTGTGCATCAGGGCTGGCAACTCGGCACATAAAAATCTACTGCCAATCATTAGCAGACCAGAGTTCCGCTGTGGCGATCCATAACCGGGAAAAGCCGAAAGACACAACAACAAATATATATATATATATATATATATATATATATATATATAAAACATATATACAGAGAAAGATCTACAAATGGCCATATATATGATGCACTATACAGATGTGTAGACATACATATGTATGAATATATATATATATATATGTATGTACATGTAGACATATATCTACATATGTATATTTATATATCCATATTCCTGTCATGTGTAAACATGATGGTTGTGTATACCTTCCCAGATGTATCTCACGGTATGTATCTGATATGTGTATATTTAGATATAACAACATATGTGATGCAACAGTAATATCAATAACAAGTACTACACAATTGTGGAAGTCAAGGCAATTGTTCAATACTATTTAATATGTGTAGTGACAGATGTATTTGAAGAACAACAACTGTCTTCACAGCTGTCATGGCATAGTGGTTAACTGTTGTGACTATAGTGTACAGGGTGCTGTGTTCATGACCTGTAAGGGCTGCGTATTTGGTTGCTGGGCAGAACAAAGGCTGTCAGATACAGAGTGGTTAAGGCAGTTTTGAGCAGTTTTAAGTGCGTTTGCATGGGTTTGAGCGAATCTAAGCAGTGCTAAGCTACGGTTAAACGTATGGGCCCTTACCCCATGTAGGCTTCGCATTCCAGTGCGTAAATCTGCTTAACTGTTATATTGCAGCAATACTGACACCTGCTAAGCATGGCTCAGCCCTGGTAACCAGTGCTCACATCCCAGTTTGATAACATAGCAGGGTAATGACATCTGTAATAAGTGTATGTAATGCCATGTACAATACATGCGTCTATGTGCTGTCATTACAGTAGCAAGGGGTGTGAGTATCATGTCTGGGACACACAAGTATCTAAGATCTGCACAGCACTGTTATCCATGTGAATGTGTTACATACATGGGTGGTAACCCAGGTTACTTGCTGTCACACTGACATGTATTGTATCATGGTGGTACTACTGTTGACAGTGCTTTTCCAGGCAAGAACAGAGTGCTAAATGTAGTACTGAGAACAAGCACACCTGCAGGCATAGCTGGACTCTAAGGCCTCCCTGTTGTGTCCCTGCTGTGTTAGCTGTGTCACAATATATATCCCCTACTGGATAATGATCCAACATGTGGAATGTAACTGTAGACTACCGTCTGTACAGCACATGTCAGTGAGGGCTTCCAACATGTAG
>NC_056749.1:798005381-798126891 GCF_019279795.1 Protopterus annectens | reverse complement strand
AAGCTAAATGCCAAAAAATGCATAGTCACCCCGTTTGGGAAAAACAAAAAACCCACAAATTACCACATAGGCGGCAGCCCCCTTAATACAGAAGAAGTAATAAGAGATCTGGGGATCCAGGTAGATAATAATCTCTCCTTTGACAATCATATTGCCAAAGTAGTTAGGAAATCCTTCTATGTGGCCTATGTAATTACTAAAGGGTTCGCATCTAGAAATAAAGAGGTTATAGTGCCCCTCTACTCGTCACTCATTAGACCCATCATAGAGTACAATGCCCCATTTGGGATGTACCTCACAAGACACTTCCAACAGCTGGAAAGACCACAAAAGTAACTCACCAAGAGGATTACTGTCCTCAAACATATGTCCTATGCAGCCCGACTGAAAAAACTCCGGGTGTACTCAGTGGCATATCGCTTACTTAGAGGTGATCTCTGCCTGACTTACAAAGCCATGTCCAACTCTGAATTGATGGACATGCTCCACCTAAACAAATCCAAGTCACTGAGAGCCACACGCTCTAGTAAGCTAAACCTCATCACAACAATAAAAAGAAAATGCTGGAGAGATAGATTCCTGTCACAGAGACTCCCCATGCTTTGGAACAAAATTCCAAATTACATCAGGCAGAGCCCCTCACTAACACTCTTCAAGAGAAACCTTGACGAGTGGATGGTTAACAGAAAATACACCCCTGGGATCACTTCATTGGCTCTGCTTGACAGAGGATCAGTTAATTAATCAATGGGGCGGCGAAAGCTGACACAATCTGGCTTGGCTTATAAATGCCCTTGGGCAGATAGCCTAGTACCAACCTATGAACTTATATATGTGTGTATATATATATATATATATATATATATATATATATATATATATATATATATATATATATATATCTATATCAACGAAGTAACCCAAAGTGTGGCAGAAACAGCGTATTAAATACCTTCCAAGGCAAGTATTGTTTTCTCAAAAAACACACAAAATATAGCAGTAACAGCGTGTTAGATGCCTTCCAAAACAAGTGGCGTTTTCTCAAAAAACGCAAAGAAGAATCCAACACAGTCAAGTACACCACAGGGCTTGCTGCTAAATAAATCCAAACAGAAAGCTACAGCTTCTCATTCCAAAAAGTCACAATGTATCACCACCAGGTAAAAGGTAGAAGTTTATTGCAAAACGTTAGCGCTTTCACGGACAAACAGCTTCCGCTTCATCAGACGTGTTCTCAAATTCAAACGTTTACTATTTATATACGTCACATCCAGCATTAATGGATAAATAAAAACTATTAAAACTTCATAAAACTTAGTAAAAATAATACATTATACACACAAATACTAAATAAACAGCATAAATATGTAATAACAAATAATAATGTAAATAAATTCATCACCTGGAATCATATCATAGACGTTGCTTTACTTAAAAGGTCTAGCCTTAAGGATGGGTTTAAGAGGAACACACTCATTAAACCCCTGCCCCTATGTGCTGCTAAACGAAGTATCCACTTCGATTCTGCTTCTTCTGTCAAATTAATAATATCTCCTCTTCTGGCATTAACATGTTGAACATGCAATACTTGAAAAAGGAACCCATGCTCAACACCTAAAGAGAGCGTATGCTTCGCCAAAGCACTGTATACTTCCCCTCTAGCAAGACAATATTGATGGTCCCTCATACGCTCCCTAAGGGTTCTGTTTGTCTTACCCACATAGAAATTAAAACAAATCTTACAGTGGGCAACATACACAACGTTCTTTGTACCACAATTAGAGCTACAACGAATTTCCCACAACCTGCCTGTATCTGGATGTCTGAAATACCTAGATTCATCTATATTGTGGCACTGCACACAGAGACCACATCTCTTAGTGCCACAATTCAATATCATTAAACCTACCTCATGGGATAAACTTAAGTTGGGGAAGCAAAGCTGTTGCTTAAGATTCTTTAAATTTCTATATAAATATGTCGGACAATTTCCGACAATTGCCCTGGTTTTGTCATCAACTAGAAGCATATTCCAGTTATTCAAGATGGCCCGTTCAACTAGTGAGACATTAGTGCTATATGGTAATGTCACTGATACCTTAGGATCCGGGTTCAACTTAATAGCGGTGCCTTCACTCCTTTCAGAGTACTAGGGTTTACCCCTAGTATGTCTAAACTTGTAAGTATTAGAACATATGGCTTTCACTTCTTTTTCATAATAGTCCCTATTTAGAAAGCTATGTTGTAAGTTAGTTAACTCCTTCTCAAACGAGGCATGATCAGAGCAAAGCCTAGACATCCTAAGGGCTTGTCCTTTAACAATATTATCGAACACTTTCGGTGCATGCATACTGTCCCTATAGAGGAATGCCGGTCTATAACAAGATTTCCTAAAGACTTTAGTTAAATATTTATCACAATCATGATAAATAGTCACATCCAAATAGTTGATCTCTTGGTGTGAAAATTCCATAGTAAATTTTAAAAAAACATCCAAATTGTTAATATACTGCAAGAAGCTTGTTAAATGGGCACCAGTGCCTCTCCATAGGATAAAGAGGTCATCCACAAATCGTCTATAAAAGACGATGTTGGAATGTGTGAGCATGACCTCCCTCTCCCAGGCCACCATAACCAAATTGGCATAGGTGTTGGCACAACTGGTGCCCATAGCTACCCCTCTTGTCTGTTTGTAACAGTGATCCTGAAATAGAAAAATATTATTCTCTAATACTGTTTCTAATAGGAGGCAAATAAAGTCTGCTTCTGTGACGGTCATAAAACCAATTATAAGTTGCCTAACCATTTCTATGCCTTCTCTATTCGGTATACAGGTGAAAAGAGAGACTACATCCATGGTAACCAGTTGTATTTCATCTATGTCTCCTAAATCTGTCATAAAATCATACAGCTCTCTCAAAAAGTGCCCAGTATCCTTTAAAACATATTCAAAGTGGGATAGAACCATTTTAAGTTTATAATCCAAAAATATGGAAATCGGCTCAGTAACCCAACCAGAGCCAGCCACTATAGGTCTAAAAGGTGGTAGCTGAGGATTCTTGTGTATTTTAGGTAATCCGTTCCACATAAAAATAATTAAACAAATCAGTAGTCAACAAACCCAAAGATTTGCACTCAACCAACATTTTATACACATCAAATAGCACCGTATCTACTCTATCAAAGGGCAAAGATTCATATGCCTCAGTATGCAACATATCCAACATAGTTTGCACATAATACATCCTGTCCATAACAACAACAAGTCCACCTTTATCGGCTGGGCGCACAATTATATCTTCATTCTTTTTAAGATTAAGTAGGGCCTTCATTTCATTATCACTTAAATTAGTCATACCATCACAAAGGGAGCTTTGAAAATTATTGTATAAATCATTTTCAACCGCTTTGAGAAAAACCTCTAAATTAGCTGGTAAATGCGGATTAAGTAAACTCTTCCTTTTAAAATTACCGCTGTCAGAGTGTGTAGTATCATTAAACAAAAGTTTTAAGCAGACATTACGTGCAAATAATCTGACTGCCAGTATTGCATCACTAATGTCCATGTTAATAGAGGGAACAAAGTTCAAGCCTCTGTTAAGGACATTAAACTCATCAGTAGTTAGAATATGGTGTGAAATATTCCACACTAATGACCTTGGGTCCAAGTTCTCTTGTTGGCATAACCCTGGTTCTCTGTCGAGGGTTCTCTGCGTTTGGCCCCCCTCACAAAGTCTTGCTCTATCGACCTCTTTCTTCCCGGTCTGATAGGTAGTGGGATAGCTGGAAAATCCTTCTCCTCAGGCCTACTATTCGACCTACCATTCGATAACTTGTCCAACTGTATCTTCCGTCTAACAACAGTGCTAGTACGGGTTAGACCTTCATTGTCAACGGAAGATGGACCTGACGAGGAATCAGCCGGTGTAAAATATACTGAGGTCACCAATCAGACCGGGAAGGAAGAGGTCGATAGAGCAAGACTTTGTGAGGGGGTCCAAACGCAGAGAACCCTCGACAGAGAACCAGGTTATGCCAACAAGAGAACTTGGACCCAAGGTCATTAGTGTGGAATATTTCACACCATATTCTAACTACTGATGAGTTTAATGTCCTTAACAGAGGCTTGAACTTTGTTCCCTCTATTAACATGGACATTAGTGATGCAATACTGGCAGTCAGATTATTTGCACGTAATGTCTGCTTAAAACTTTTGTTTAATGATACTACACACTCTGACAGCGGTAATTTTAAAAGGAAGAGTTTACTTAATCCGCATTTACCAGCTATTAGGTTTTTCTCAGCGGTTGAAAATGATTTATGCAATAATTTTCAAAGTTCCTTTTGTGACAGTATGACCAACTTAAGTGACAATGAAATGAAAGCCCTACTCAATCTTAAAAAGAATGAAGACATTATTTTGCGCCCAGCCGATAAGGGTGGACTTGTTGTTGTTATGGACAGGATGTATTATGTGCAAACTATGTTGGATATGTTGAATACTGAGGCATATGAATCTTTGCCCTTTGATAGAGTAGATACGGTGCTATTTGATGTGTATAAAATGTTGGTTGAGTGCAAATCTTTGGGTTTGTTGACTACTGATTTGTTTAATTATTTTTATGTGGAACATCCGTTGATACCTCGTATCAACGGATTACCTAAAATACACAAGAATCCTCAGTTACCACCTTTTAGACCTATAGTGGCTGGCTCTGGTTGGGTTACTGAGCCGATTTCCATATTTTTGGATTATAAACTTAAAATGGTTCTATCCCACTTTGAATATGTTTTAAAGGATACTGGGCACTTTTTGAGAGAGCTGTATGATTTTATGACAGATTTGGGAGACATAGATGAAATACAACTGGTTACCATGGATGTAGTCTCTCTTTTCACCGAATAGAGAAGGCATAGAAATGGTTAGGCAACTTATAATTGGTTTTATGACCGTCACAGAAGCAGACTTTATTTGCCTCCTATTAGAAACAGTATTAGAGAATAATATTTTTCTATTTCAGGATCACTGTTACAAACAGACAAGAGGGGTAGCTATGGGCACCAGTTGTGCCAACACCTATGCCAATTTGGTTATGGTGGCCTGGGAGAGGGAGGTCATGCTCACACATTCCAACATCGTCTTTATAGACGTTTTGTGGATGACCTCTTTATCCTATGGAGAGGCACTGGTGCCCATTTAACAAGCTTCTTGCAGTATATTAACAATTTGGATGTTTTTTTAAAATTTACTATGGAATTTTCACACCAAGAGATCAACTATTTGGATGTGACTATTTATCGTGATTGTGATAAATATTTAACTAAAGTCTTTAGGAAATCTTGTTATAGACCGGCATTCCTCTATAGGGACAGTATGCATGCACTGAAAGTGTTCGATAATATTGTTAAAGGACAAGCCCTTAGGATGTCTAGGCTTTGTTCTGATGATGCCTCGTTTGAGAAGGAGTTAACTAATTTACAACATAGCTTTCTAAATAGGGGCTATTATGAAAAAGAAGTGAAAGCCATATGTTCTAATACTTACAAGTTTAGACATACTAGGGGTAAACCCTATTACTCTGAAAGGAGTGAAGGCACCGCTATTAAGTTGAACCCGGATCCTAAGGTATCAGTGACATTACCATATAGCACTAATGTCTCACTAGTTGAACGGGCCATCTTGAATAACTGGAATATGCTTCTAGTTGATGACAAAACCAGGGCAATTGTCGGAAATTGTCCGACATA
Source organism: Protopterus annectens (assembly GCF_019279795.1). Taxonomy (NCBI): domain Eukaryota; kingdom Metazoa; phylum Chordata; order Ceratodontiformes; family Protopteridae; genus Protopterus; species Protopterus annectens. The sequence continues at coordinate 798,121,143 of NC_056749.1, read as the reverse complement.
TGTATATAGAAATCTAAAGGATCTTAAGCAGCAGCTTTGTTTTCCCAATCTAAGCTTATCCCATGAGGCAAGTTCAATGATATTGAATTGTGGCACCAAGAGATGTGGTATCTCTGTACAGAGCCACAATATAGATGAATCCAGATACTTTAAACATCCAGATACAGGTAGGTTGTGGGAAATTCGTTGTAGCTCTGATTGTGGCACGAAGAACGTTGTGTACGTTGCCCACTGCAAGATTTGATTTAAATTCTATGTGGGCAAGACAAACAGAACCCTTAGGGAACGTATGAGGGACCATCATTATTGTCAAGAGGGGAAGTATATAGTGCTTTAGCAAAGCATATGCTCTCTTTAGGTGTTGAGCATGAGTTTCTTTTTCAAGTAGTGCATGTCCAACAAGTCAATGCCAGAAGAGGAGATATTTTTAATTTGACAGAAGAAGCTGAATCGAAGTGGATATGCTTAGCACATAGGGCAGGGGTTTTAATGAGTGTTCCTCTTAAACCCATCCTTAAGGCTAGACCTTTAAGTAAAAGCGTCTATGATATGATTCCAGGTGATGAATTTATTTACATTATTATTTGTTATTACATATTTATGCTGTTTATTTAGTATTTGTGTGTATAATGTATTATTTTTACTAAGTTTTATGAAGTTTTAAAAGTTTTTATTTATCCATTAATGCTGGATGTGACGTATATAAATAGTAAACGTTTGAATTTGAGAACACGTCTGATGAAGCGGAAGCTGTTTGTCCGTGAAAGCGCTAACGTTTTGCAATAAACTTCTACCTTTTACCTGGTGGTGATACATTGTGACTTTTTGGAATGAGAAGCTGTAGCTTTCTGTTTGGATTTATTTAGCAGCAAGCCCTGTGGTGTACATGACTGTGTTGGATTCTTCTTTTTGCGCTTTGGAGAAACGCCACTTGTTTTGAGGCATCTAACATGCTGTTACTGCTATATTTTGTGTGTTTTTTGAGAAAACGATACTTGCCTTGGAAGGTATTTAATACGCTGTTTCTGCCACACTTTGGGTTACTTCGTTGATTTTATTTCTGTGACTGGGACATACATCTTCTTTTATATATATATATATATATATATATATATAATGTATATATATATATATATACATATATATATATATATATATATATATATATATATATATATGTATATATATATATATATATATATATATATATATATATATGTATATATATATATATATATATATATATATATATATATATATATATATATATATGTATGTATACATATATATATATATATATATATATATATATATATATATATATATATATATATATATATATATATATATATATATATATATATATATATATATAAAATATATGTGTATATATCTATTTAGATATGTATATGTCTATTTAGATATACATTTATATACACACACATATATCTACATGTTTAAATACATTTCCTGTACTGTTGAATGCCTGTGCTGGATGATATGTTTGTGAAAACATCAGGGTTATGTGCATCGGATATGGTGTAGTGGTAGATCACTTTGGCTATAGTATGCAGGGTCCTGGGTTTGAGCCTTACAGAGGCTGTTTATTTTTTGCTGGGCAGAACAAGGGTCGTTGGATACAGAGTGATTAAGGCAGTTTTAAGCAGGTTTGCACAGAGGTTAGCACTGCTAACTTTTGGTTACAGTTTCTTATACTGATTTAGCTTCTCAATTACTTAACTTGTGTAGGCATTGCTTTCCCCTGTGCAAACAAGGTTAAACCCGCTTACTGCTGCTTAAAAGTGCTTACTCCCGCTTACCCCGGCACTAATTTCTTTAAAGGAAATGAAAAAAAGGATGATAGAAAAGTGGTGAAAAAGGGGCACAAAGTGGTAAAGACAGTAAGGAAAATAGCTAGGGATGTGTAGGAAGGGTGTAGGGAAGGTCCATAGCTGTCCATTTCTTCTACAGCAACAGCTGTGCCTATACACTGAATTTGGAGATAGATTTAGACACTCATACCCCTGAGAGAAGGGTGAGGACAACAATAATATGTTGTTAAGCCAAATAAATCAGATTACATGTGTCCAGTGGACATGTGTGCGAAATGGATAGCTATGTATGGGGTGTGATTTGTTTGGGGGAATTGATTGCCCTTTTTTCTTCAGGTGAGAGTGGGATGTTGGTGAGGGATAGTAAGTATATTTGGGGAGGTAGGTTGGGTAGGTTAACAGACAAGGCAAACAAGATGCATACATGGACATTATATGACCCATGTGGGGGGTAAACACCTTGATGGGGAGGGGTGTTGGGAAATCGGAAGCCCATGAGCCCCCTAGTGGAAACAGTGGGACTGAGGTCCCCACCAAAGCTCCTTCACAGCCTCGAAGGTGGCTGTTCTGGGGGCTGAGTAGGAGAGCCAGGCCGACCATCTAGTCATGACACATGGCCCTCAAGCTGACGTAGCAGATCTCTGACCTTCCTGCAGAGCTCACTATGCACCATGACTCGGACCTGACGACGGGTGACAGGTTCCTGTCTGCGCCCACTCCCAGGGGGGGGGGGTAAAGCCCCACCCCCTGAAGTGGTTCCACTCGAAGGTGGTGTAGGACCAATGGACAAGGAGGTCCCAGGTTGGGTCCCAGATGTACTGGTGCCAGGTGCTATGGCCTGTTGAGGTGGGACATGTGGGTCCACCGGGACCGGTCTTCCCAAACGTGCTATGGTCTTATCAACATATGTGGATTAGTAATAGTCAAAACATTCCAGGATTAGGTATACCAGCATGCATAGATATTCCTATTAACCCAAACACCAGATATGGAACAGTTGCATAAGAAACAGAACACATACATATATAGGACCACAGTGGTCATTACAACAGCATGCATGTACATTGATGGCAGCATGCCACCAATGTGGGAGTATTTCAACATAGCACATGCATAGAAACAGATTTAAATAAGTATCAAACAATAGGACATATGTCCCAACAGTAGAGTTAAGTCAGCACATACCAATTGAGTTGTGTATTTAGTTTATTGTTACAGATATGGTGGGGGGGTGTCAATTAACAACTAGTATATTCCTGTAGTTTGCATTACTTTCCTAGTCAGTGCTGTCATCTGTACCTTAAAAGTATTAGTACACTACCCTATTGCCTTAGTTTGGACAGTGGTATGACTGTCAACAACTATATACATGAACTGGTTTTACCTGCAGTCTACACCTCTTTCCTGGTATACCTGTGGAGGTATTGCTTGTTAACACTACCTAACTCTTTCTACACAAACTCCCAGATTCCAGGTTGATGTTATGCACATACCTGTCCATCTCTTTTTGCACACACTCTGGGCATGTCTTCACCATATGCAGGTGAACCGGGATATATTTCTACTATTGCCCTCTTAAACCTTTAGTGACTTGTACAATGACAGGTTTGTTTTATTTGACATTTTCCAACAGATGCCTTATGCAGACCATCCCAAAAAACTCCAACTTTACTCCGTCGCATGTAGCCTACTCAGAGGCGATCTCTGCCTAACACACAATGCTTTGTCAAACCCAGAGCTATTGGACAGGCTCCACTTAAAGAAATCCCAATCCCTCCGAGCTACATGCTCTAGGGACCTAAACCTTGTCACCAAAATAAACAGAACATGCTGTAGGGATAGATTCCTGTCCCAGAGACTTCCCATACTCTGGAACAGACAACCTATCTATGTCAAACAGAGCTCCTCATTAGCACTCCTCAAGAAAAATCTTGATGATTGGATGGGAAATAGGAAATTCACCCCAGGGATCACTTCTGTGGCTCTGCTCAACAGGGACACAGGAAAATAATTTTCTTGGGTGGCGAAAGCCAGTGTACCTTTTTGGCTAGGCTTATATAGGCCCTAGGGCTAATAGCCTAGTACCTACCTATGAACTATGAATATGTACAGGTCTGACAGTCAGTTCTATGTCAATTGGCACACTGATATGGCAGGGGGCAGGGTAACAGCCAGCAGATATGGGCCAAATAACTGGACATTCTGGACATTTCTGTACACTTGTGGGGTATGATTCTGCATACAGCTTACTACCACTCCCAGGATTCGAACCATGGTTGTGTCTGCTAAAAATAAGATACTGCCCATCACAGTTGAATGCGCTATATAGGTATTGCTGTGTATCTCTTTTCTGATTTCTGTCTATAATTGTCCTGTGGTTTTACAGTCTCACCTTTAATTACAACACTCATACAGGATTTCCTAGACAGTTGTATTATGTAGTACAATGTGTGTGACAGTGATGAGTAATACCTTATTATTCCACGCAAATTACCAGTTTCCACACTAGTATTATGTACATACGTCTCACTCTGTTACTGTGCACACTCTGGTCACAGCCTGACAACATGCGGATGGAGATGGGACATACTTGGCTACTTACTCTCATAACATTTTGGGGGGTTGCTAGAGTGACAAGTTTGTTGTTATTGATGCCTGACAATCAGTTCTATGTCTAGTTTGCTGCTTAAATGTCTGGGATCATCTCACTGGTTTGCCAGGGGGACAGGGTGACAGCCAGCATCTATGGGCCGGTTTACTGGACATTCTGGACATTTCTGCACACTTGTGGGGTATGATTCTGCATACAGCCTACTACCACTCCCAGAATTCAAACCATGGCCGTGTGTGCAAAAAATACAAACAGATCACTTTGCAGTTGACTGTGCTTTTTGGATTTTGTTGTCTGTCTTTTCAGTGTTTTCTGTCTAAGTGTCTCTCATTTGTACTATTTGGCCTCTTGATATTACAGCAATCATATACAGACATTCCCACACAATTTATTTATGTAGCCCAGTGTGGGTGACAGTGCTTACTACAACAGTACTATTAGACAGTGCTTACTACAACAGTACTATTAAGTGATTGCAACTCTACATTATCATATGATACCAAAGTGAACACATGCAGTCCAGCAGTTAGACCTTAATTGTCAGGCTACTATACTTTTATTTACATACAACCTATATGAGACTCTTCCCACCCTATTCTCTGGTGTATGCAGTACATGCCTTAAACAATACAGGTTTTATACAGGCAATTAACTTACTACTACTTTTAGATTTATTTCCTATGACAGTACATGCAAGAGTATTACTAACCTGCCTCGTGTCACAACCGCCCCAATCTACAGCCATGGGCTTCCTGGTTCATAGCCCGCTCACCTGCCACTGTGAAAGACATAAGAGGAATATTTAGCCATACCGATCCATAATATACATGAGCTGGCAATTAATAAACAGGTACTGGACTGATACTTACACATGGCTGAGACTTCCCCTGTCCTCCTAGCCTCTTGGATCCAATGATCCAAGAGAATCCCCTTTCTCCTTTTGAGGTCGGCATAGTGATGCCTGACCTGCTCACCAGTTAAGGGTATGCCAGTGGCACTGGTGAGGTCACGGGCAAGATGGTCCCAAGCTTCTGCTTTGTATTGGGAACCCTGGTACTGGTCCTACAGCAGTCTCATGTCATGGTCTTTCACAAGAAGTCCTGCCATGACTCTGGACTCCTGGATGCCCCAGCACTGCGCCCTAAAGTGCACACCCTCTCCCATTTCAGACATAGTGCATACAAGAGGAAGCTACAACCAGTTATGAGATGTATTCCCACCTGTTGGGTTTAAATAGGGCTGGTTTCCCACACTTTGTTGTGATTGGATGGTTTTGAAAAGGCTAAGCTATGGGCAATCCTGCTTACCTAAGGTTGGCATTGCTTAAAGAGGTATACCAATGGGCAGACTGAGTTAGCTGGCCTACACATTGCTTACACCTACTAAGCTGGGCTGTGCAATGCTTAGCATTGCTTAATATTTAAATTGCATTATATTTGCATTGTGGCATTGATTTATTATTCATTACATGTTATATATATGTCAGGTATCCATGTTTCATGTGTAGGTACACTGTATGGGGTCTTTGTGTTTATTAGTGGAGTTCAATACTTTATTACAATGACACCGCACATCTGGGCTTAATGCAGTACTCTAGTTCACATATTTATGTCCTGTAGTAGGTTATACAATATAAAACTTATATAGATGCCTTTCACATGTTTAGTTTGTATTTCCTATGGTGAGGATCTGTTTGGTGATACCTCAGTCTTATGTACTGTTGTGATGGCTTAGTGGTTAACTACTGTGATTATAGTGTACAGGGTCCTCAGTTCAAGACCTGCAAAGACTGTTTATTTTGTTTCTGGCCAAAACAGTGGCTGATGCATACAGATTGATTAAAGCACTTTTAAGCAATTGTAAGTGGGTTTGTGCGAAGGTAAGCAATGCTAAACTCCGGTTAAATATGCTTACAGAGTGTTAGCTTCAATATTGCTTACCCCCATGAAAATAGGCTTAAACCCTCTTACTATTGCTTAAATATGCTTACTCCCACTTACTAATGTGTAACTATGCTTACTCTTGCTTACTAGTGCTTACACCCGCTTACCACCACACTAATTTAGACAGTAATGTCTAATGGTTCTTGGGCAGGAGATGGATTTGGCAACTGTATGGTTTATCATTCATTACATGTTTTACCTTCCATTTGTATCCCTGATTCCTGTGTACATATACTGTATGGGACACATGTATTATCTGTGGACTTTGCAACATTATGACAATGACATCTCACATCTGCATTTAATGCAGTACTCCAGTTCACAAATATGTATTATGTCGTACATTATGCAACAAAATAAATTGATCATAAAGTGATTTGACACGGAAAAAGGATTGTATTGGAGTGGGACTCGAACCAGGAATTACTGTTCATAAGGTGAATGCTCTTCCCACTACACTATTGTTGTACTGCTTCATTTGCGTATATCTTGCTTTTTATCCTCTTGTGCCATTTAAGATGCATTAACCTTAGCTAAACGATGGGCAAACCTGCAAACCTACGGTTAAATTTGATCTGTTTCATAAAAAAATTCTTTATATTTAAATGTTTTAACTGTTGCTCTTGTACACTTGGGGGAAGTTGCAGGGGGTATGCGAACACCTATGAGCGGTCTCGCTCATTCTTACTCCTACACTGCTGTTCTTGATTGCAGGGGTATGTATATGCTAAGAGCTAAAAACAAGTAATCTCTGTGGTATCCCCAAAGTCTCAAAACAACCCACTAAAGTGCAGTGGGTCCAAAAACAAAACAGTGTAAGAAACTTCTCTGTGTGGAAGATTTTTAGTCCATATATTTCTAGTTAATCACTGTATATTAATCAGATCAGACAATAGTAGTAGAAGTAGCGAATGTAAACTTGTCTTAAGTCAAAACAAAACAAAAAATAATAATAGAAAATATATAATTGTACAGCATTACTAAGTATTCAAAAGTAATCCAAGCAAGGCAGGCAGTCTGTTTCCAGTCGAAAATCCTTTATTAAGTACACAGACAAGCGATCCAAGTAAAACAAAAATAGAGTAATAATTTCCTCACAAACTTTCTAGATATGTATATATATATACTTTTTATCAGGCATGGGAGTGGTTTATTGTGCTGTAAAACAAAATGTTATTGGTACACATGTTAAATTCACATCCCTTCCCCCATCAGTGTGACATTCGAGCTGGTCCTGCCCTACTTAGTAGCTGTCATAATAATATATAACCCTTATGTACTTTAAATAAAATTTATAATAATGTGGTACCTCTTATTTAACCCAATTATTAAGTAGATTATTAAGTCTGTGATTTTATCAAAGACAATATACTACATGGCTGGAAATATATCAACCTTAGTTCATTTGGCAATAAAAAATATATATAAATATATACATATACATTTTGCATGTAAATATCAATTTTTATTTTCATAACCTATTGTTAACAAAGATCACTTTCGTCCTTCTAGACTTCTTCAGGTCTGTGTACAAGAACCCTAAAAACCTATATAATTGCATAATTAGTATAGTTATTACACATCATTTTGAATAAAGTGGAAAAAAGAACCAGAAAAAAATAAAAATAAGAAAAAATGTATGTATGATGATGGAAACAAAATATACACTTAAATTTCAACTGATTTAAAATGGTATTTAAAACCAGTTCGTAGAATAAAGTAAAATGATATACAATTAGTCATGTAAACAATGTGGCAATTTTCTAAGTTCCAGTGCACTTTTAATTGAACAGTAGTAGTTTAGTCCAGGCTTCCTAAAAGAGTTCAGCTTTAATTGCCACATGAGTTCATGTTTCTCCAGAATATTTGGGATGTCTCCTTCAAGATCACCCATGTCTATGTGATCCAGAGTCTGGTACTTAAATCCTGTGTGTCTTTTATGAAGAGAAAGGTGTTTGGCTAGTGCATTATTTTTACATCCAGAGCAGACTTCTGACAGATGACATGAAATCCTACGCTTGAGTTTATTTACAGTCTTGCCCACATAGAATGCATCACATTCATTGCACTGTGCCCTGTAAATTACGTTTTTATTGTTACAGTCACCCCCTGCACTGGTTTTAATGATCTTCTTTAAATAAGGGCAATAGAAGCTATCACCTTGCTGTATAAATATACAAAATGTAGAATTAGTTTCACATCTTTTAGTGCTTTTCTCACATGGTTTATGTTTAAATTCAACAAAACTTCTAATGTTCCTGTCCTTCCTATAAACAAATGATGGGGCTTCACCTAAGATGTTAATCAGAAAAGGGATTCCTGTGACAATGTCCCAGTTTTCTTCAATAATATTTTTGATACTGTGATAATCCAAGGTGTATGTCAGGATGCAGCTATTCTTGCATTTGTTATTCTCTGTGGAATTACTTAACATTTTTCTACTGGGGAGGTTGAGTGAAGGTGCTTCAGTCCTTTTCAGTTCTATAATGGGTTCCAGGATGTTTTTTAACATCTGACTTTCATAGCCTCTCACTAGAAAATCATTCTCTAAGTTGTTCAGGTTTCTCAAAAATGGTTCCATCTCTGTGGTAATTCGAGATAACCTATAGCCTTGGGACTGCACTACATTATACTTGGTTTTTGTAAGATGTAGACTTTTACTGTTGAGTAATAAGTTAACCCTTGTTGGTTTTCTGAATAGATCAGTGGTGATTCTGTTATTGTTGGTGTCCTTGGAAATCTGCATATCTAAGAAAGTGGTTGAAGTACAGCTATGGGACAAGGTAAATTTCAGGAAGGAGGTTGTTTGATTGAGGTAAGTGATAGAATCTCTAAGCTGCAAGGTGTCACCTTCCCACACAATAAAGACATCATCAATAAAATGTAAATAGCATGTGATATGCTGCGTGTAATCTGTGTTTTTTAACACAAATTCCTCCTCCCATTTGCCCAGGGCAATGTTAGCTATGCTGGGAGCCATGGCAGCCCCCATTGTTATACCAGTTTTTTGTTTGTAGTGTTTGCCATTGAAAGCAAAGAAATTGAAAACCAGTGCAGGGGTGACTGTAACACTAAAAAAGTAGTTTACATGGCACAGTGCAATGAATGTGATGCATTCAATGTGGGCAAGACTCTAAATAAACTCAAGTGTAGGATTTCATATCATCTGTCAGAAATCCGCTCTGGATGTAAAAATAATGCACTAGCCAAACACCTTTCTCTTCATAAAAGACACACAGGTTTTAAGTCCCAGATGCTGGATCGCATAGACATGGATGATCTTGAAGGAGACATCCCAAATATTCTGGAGAAACATGAACTCATGTGGCAATTAAAGCTAAACTCTTTTAGGAAGCCTGGACTAAACTACTACTGTTCAATTAAAAGTGCACTGGGACTTAGAAAATTGCCACATTGTTTACATGACTAATTGTATTTTGTTTTATTTTATTCTACAAATTGGTTTTAAATACCATTTTAAATCAGTTGAAATGTAAGTATATATTTTGTTTCCATCATCATACATACATTTTTTCTTATTTTTATTTTTTTCTGGTTCTTTTTTCCACCTTATTCAAAATGATGTGTAATAACAATACTAACTAATGCATTTATACAATTATATAAGTTTTTAGGGTTCTTGTACACAGACCTGAAGAAGTCTAGAAGGACAAAAGTGATCTTTGTTAACAATAGTTTATGAAAATAGAAATTGATTTTCACATGCAAAATGTATATGTATATATTTATATATATTTTTTGATTGCCAAATGAACTAAGATTGATTTATTTCCAGCCATGTAGTATATTGTCTTGGATAAAATCACAGACTTAATAATCTACTTAATAATTTGGTTAAATAAGAGGTACCACATCATTACAAATTTTATTTAAAGTACATAAGGGTTATATATTATTATGACAGGTACTAGCTATGGCAGGACCAGCTCGAATGTCACACTGATGGGGGAAGGGATGTGAATTTAACATGTGTACCAATAACACTTTGTTTTACAGCACAATAAACCACTCCCATGCCTGATAAAAAGTATATATATATTTAGAAAGCTTGTGAGGAAATTATTACTCTAATTTTGTTGTACTTGGATCGCTTGTCTGTGTACTTAATAAAGGATTTTTGACTGGAAACAGACTGTCTGCCTTGCTTGGATTACTTTCAAATACTTAGTAATGCTGTGCAATTATATATTTTCTATTATTACTTTTTGTTTTGTTTTGACTTGATGAGTTTACGTTCGCTACTTCTACTACTATTGTCTGATCTGATTAATATACAGTGATTAACTAGAAATATATGGACTGAAAATCTTCCACACAGAGAAGTTTCTTACACTATTTTGTTTTTGGACCCACTACACTTTAGTGGGTTGTTTTGAGACTTCGGGGATACCACGGAGATTACTTGTTTTTTGTTGGTACTTTGGTTTCTGAGACCAAGGTTTTTGTTCCGTCAAAGGATCCCTGAATCGGTGTGGAATTCCAGCATTTTAAGACATGGATAATGACAGGCTAAAAGATTTACTAACTGTACCTATCTGGAATTATACAGAATCAGATCAGATACAAACAGATACAGAAAATGGACAGGGAAGAATTGGCCCAGAAAATAAGAATTCAGAGACGTTTCCTAAACAAGAAAAGCAACTGAAATGCATGCAGGGTCTCTACCGGGAACACATTTATTTACAACATAGCATAGATAAGAAGAGACTACCCCGGGGACTTAGATTGAACAAAAGACCAATGTGGAAAAGTATGGATGATTCACTTTCTATGGAATGGGAAGATATTTTAGAGGATGCCAGCTACAAACTTATTTGTCTGCTAGTAAGGCAAAACCTTAGTGTGCAGGAAGCTACAAAGGCTGACATCACATCTTTAAAAACAACATTGGAAAATGAGAACCACAATAATCTAGATGCTAAATTTGAGCTGCTTAAAGAAAGAGTGAAAGGATATGAGCAGTCCATTAAAGAAAGAAAGATTAATAAAATGAAACAAGATCAACTGGACAAAGATGATCCTGGGAGACTTACTAGGAGGTACAATAATAACAACAACAGGAGAATCAACAACAGACAAGGTTTTAGTTATTACAGGGGATATAAGGGAAAGTATAATCATGCCAGCACACCTCAACCGGATTTTCCCAGGGGAGATCCTTGCACAAAACTGGACAGGGGCACAATACAGGACCACCAGGAGACTGCCCCTCTAACATCTTATCCCTCACAATCCCAATCCCCTCTGGCTATCAACACTCCACAGAAGCCTTTGACATCACAGAAGGATCAGGACAGGAACATAAGCCACAATGGCAACCAGAACTGACAGAGAGTTCTACAGGATGAATTACAGGGCTACCAGGACAACCGGGACCACAGACAATCCAGCTACCAGGAGCAACAGCACCTTCACAGAGACCAGTTTCTTCAGGAAGACCAATATCAACAGCACAGACCTCAACCACCACACCAATACCGAAGCCAGAACCAGTACCAGAACAAGAACGATGACCACCACCAGAGCTTGTCCCTCTTACCAGGTCCCCCCATATCACAGCCACATTGAGGAATACTACTACAACCCACCGAGATTCCAGAAAGCAGAGGAGGAATTCCAGAGGTCTCATACTCTATCCACGAACTCCCAGGGAGTCAGGAGAACCAAACAGTGGACAGGGGTGAGGGAAATACAATACCTGGGCAATCCTGACTGGAACCCCGACTACAACCCAGGTCCTAGGCCCAGACAGAGGAACCAGCCACAATAACAGGTACAATAACAACAACAACAGGTACCACAATAATAGGTGCTCCACTTATCTGGAACCACTCTGTTAAAACACTGACTGAAGAGGAAAAAAGTGTGTTGTCCAAAGGACTTACTTTTGTACCAAGCTTCAGGAGTGAGGTTGCTCAGGTACTGATAGACCTTAAAATGTTTGTGAGGAAGCTCAACTTAAGGGTACAGTTTCATGGCAAAAGTAATGACACTGAAAATAAGCCAATTGATGAAACTATAAAAAGGGCTAGCAGCTACTGTCCACCACTACATCAAACACTAGCTGCTTTCGAAGTGAAATGTGAGCTGGATATCAGGAAACTGCTTAAAAAACCTCCAAAGAAAAAACTTTATAACTTAACACAGGGAGAAAGAAAAGCATTGTTTGAGCTAGGCAATGATAAATCCAGGCGTGTAATGAAGGCAGACAAGGGAGGAGGTATACTTGTGACTGATACCACTAGCTACAACCAGACGATAGAGAACATTCTGGAGGATAACAGATTTTATGAGTTATTTACCAAGGATAACATAAAAAGAGCATATGATTTATGGAACACTAATCTCACCACATTATGGGAAGAAAAACTTATCACTGAATATCTTTATAATTATTTATGGAGTCCATGCCCACGTTTATCTTACTTTTTTGGAATACCAAAGCCACACAAGAACAGCGAAAACCCACCTTATAGACCGGTGGTAGCAAGTAGAGGTTCCCTTACTGAAGTCACAGCCATTTACCTTTATTACTTGCTGAAACCTCTAGCAGAAAAGAATAAGTCATACATAAGAGATTCAATGGATTTTTTGAAGAAAATAAAAAACATTACAGTGAAAGCTGACGGTATTTTAGTAACTATTGATGTGGAATCCATGTACACAGTGCTCCCTCACAATTACTGTATAACAGCAGCTATGGAGACTTTTAAGAAACATAATCAGGGTACACAAGCACAACTGCAAAAGTTAAGCAAGCTCATTATTCTTGTACTGGACTTCAATTTATTTACTTTCAATGGCAAACACTACAAACAAAATATTGGTACAGCAATGGGGGCTGCCATGGCTCCCAGCATAGCTAACATAGCCCTGGGCAAATGGGAGGAGGACTTTGTGTTAAACAACACAGATTACATGCAGCATATCACATGCTATTTACGTTTTATTGATGATGTCTTTATTGTGTGGGAAGGTGACACCTTGCAGCTTGGAGATTTTATCACTTACCTCAATCAAACAACTCCCTTCCTGAAGTTTACCTCTTCCCATAGCTGTACTTCAACCACTTTCTTAGATATGAAGATTTCCAAGGACACCAACAATAACAGAATCACTACTGATCTATTCAGAAAACCAACGAGGGTTAACTTATTACTCCACAGTAAAAGTCTACATCCTACAAAAACCAAGTATAATTTAGTGAAGTCCCAAGGCTATAGATTAGCTCGAATTACCACAGAGATGGAACCATTTTTGAGAAACCTGAACAACTTAGAGAATGATTTTCTAGTGAGAGGCTATGAAAGTCAGATGTTAAAAAACATCCTGGAACCAACTATAGAACTGAAAAGGACTGAAACACCTTCACTCAACCTCCCCAGTAGAAAAAAATGTTAAGTAATTCCACAGAGAATAACAAATGCAAAAATAGCTGCATCCTGACATACACTTTGGATTATCACTGTGATTCCTCACATCTCTGTTGAAACTGTCTTCCCCAACCCCACCCCTCATTTTCTGCCTTGTCTTCAGCTGATATAACTGTTTTTTATAGCTTGTGTGTTGCTTAACTCAATGTTCCCTTAATTTGACCTGTTAATAACAGCCTGCATTTAAATTGGAACCTGTGTGCTGAGAGACAGCCTTACAAGACTATCTGCAAATATATAGAGCTGAGTATATTTTTCTGTAATATTCTGTATTATAGAGCTAAATTGTTGCTTAGATATCTGTTGTCTTACTGTTCTGCAAATATACAGAGATCAGTATATATTTTTTTGGTTTTATAATTTGCACTGTGATTCCTCACATCTCTGTTGAAAAAGTCTTCCCCACCCCAACCCCTCATTTTCTGCCTTGTCTTCAGCTAATATAACTGGTTTTTATAGCTTGTGTGTTGCTTAACTCAAGGTTCCCTTAATTTGACCTGTTAATAACAGCCTGCATTTAAATTGGAAGCTGTGTGCTGAGAGACAGCCTTACAAGACTATCTGCAAATATATAGAGCTGAGTATATTTTTCTGTATTATAGAGCTAAATTGTTAGATATCTGTTGTCTTACTGATCTGCAAATATAGAGATCAGTATATATTTTTTTGGTTTTATAATTTGCACTGTGATTCCTCACATCTCTGTTGAAACTGTCTTCCCCACCCTCATTTTCTGCCTTGTCTTCAGCTGATATAACTGTTTTTTATAGCTTGTGTGTTGCTTAACTCAAGCATCACTTAATTTGACCTGTTAATAATAGCCTGCATTTAAATTGGAAGCTGTGTGCTGAGAGACAGCCTTACAAGACTATCTGCAAATATATAGAGCTGAGTATATTTTTCTGTATTATTCTGTATTATAGAGCTAAATTGTTGCTTAGATATCCGTTGTCTTACTGTTCTGCAAATATACAGATATCAGTATATATTTTTTTGGTTTTATAATTGCACTGTGATTCCTCACATCTCTGTTGAAACTGTCTTCCCCACCCCACCCCCTCATTTTCTGCCTTGTCTTCAGCTGATATAACTGTTTTTTATAGCTTGTGTGTTGCTTAACTCAAGGTTCCCTTAATTTGACCTGTTAATAATAGCCTGCATTTAAATTGGAACCTGTGTGCTGAGAGACAGCTTTACAAGACTATCTGCAAATATATAGAGCTGAGTATATTTTTCTGTATTATTCTGTATTTTAGAGCTAAATTGTTGCTTAGATATCTGTTGTCTTACTGTTCTACAAATATACAGAGATCAGTATATATTTTTGGTTTTATAATTTGCACTGTGATTCCTCACATCTCTGTTGAAACTGTCTTCCCCACCCCCCTTCCCATTCTTGGTTGTAGTTTAAGTTTGGTGGCTTTTGCAGTGCCCGCCCCACTGTAGATTTGATCTAGGACACTCCCCCAGTCCCATCCCTTTACCGCATTCTACCTAATAAACCCTTTGTGCACTTGCTTTTAGTCCTCTTTAATTTAATTACACTTTTTAAAACTGTGTGTGGACTAATATTGCTACATACTCAAATGTGCCTGCTTGCTCTACATGTGAATTGTTTTTACTACTGTTTTTGCTATTTTTCTGAAAAAAAGATTGCAAGCCTGTTTCCTACCTTTCATGCAATTAGTGTTCCAGATACAGATTTGCTGTATCCAGGACTGTTTGTAAGCTTCTGAGCCCCCCAAGCCTTTCTGTGTTGGAGGGAAGCCTTCTAGCTTATCAGTGGGAGTGGTAAGCATTAGGTAACCTGTCTACCACATAAGGAGTGATTCTGGCCCAGAATTTGTAGTTATTGGCCATTTGGGCGGTCTTCCATCTCTCTCAACTTTCTGATTTGAAGGCCTGCAGTTGCACTTTTTTCTGTCCTGTAACTCCTGGGCCAATCTCATTTGCTCACTCAAAAAAAAAAAAAATGTTATCTGCTTTTACTGTATTTGTGTTTCTTCCTACTTTATTTTGCTTTTGCGTCATCTTAAAAGTACTCAATTGTATTTATTACTGCTTGGTGTAACTCATTCTAAGCCTTTTAGTTTAAGCACTTAGGCTTCAGACCAGTTGTTTTACATTAAGAAGGTTTGTGGTCTGCACTGTACTGGCAGAACAGGTAGCTTACATCCTTCTACGTTGGGAACTGCTGAATGAGGGCTCAGTGTCTGTTATTCTAATAGTGTATTAATTCTGGTTTAAGCACTTGGGCTTCAGGCCAGTTATTTTACATTAAGAGGGTTCGTGGTCTGCACTCTTGTGGGAGGAGAGGCTGGACTCTGTCCTTCTGAGCTGGGAATTTCTGGTTAAAGGCTTATAGTGCCTGCATATTTTAACTGCTTCTTACTGAAATTGGTACACCTTGTTTGCTGTAGCATAGACTAGATCCAGGCCTGCTGAATCTAGCTTTGTTTGTATAACTTGAGCACTAATCCAGGCATTCTTTAAAGTATTAAATTGTATTTATTACTGCTTGGTAGGAACTTGATTAAAGTGTAGCTATCATTCTAAGTCTTTTGGATTAAGCTGTTTTCAAAAGGGTACTTCACTCGACAGGATTATTTTTTCTTGTTCCTTTTGGATTAAGCACTTGGGTTTCAGACCAGTTGTTTTACATTAGGAAGGTTTGTGGCCTGCACTGCGGTGGCAGAACAGGTAGCTTACATCCTTTTAAGTTGGGAACTGCTGATTGAAGGCTCAGTGTCTCTTATTATAAAAGTGTATCAGTTCTGGTTTAAGCACTTGGGCTTCAGGCCAGTTATTTTACATTAAGAAGGTTCGCGGTCCGCACTCTTGTGGGAGAAAAGGCTGGACTCTGCCCTTCTGAGCTGGGAATTTCTGGTTAGAGGCTTATAGTGCCTGCATATTTGAACTGTTTCTTACTGAAATTGGTACACATTGTTTGCTGTAGCATAGACTAGATCCAGGCATGCTGAATATAGCTTTGTTTGTATGCTTGTTGTTTGTTTGCTTGTTATTTCCCTGAAATGCTAATTCCACCTAAAACATGGCTTTTCATCGCATCTGTGGATCCCTAGTGATATCTGTATTGCTTACTGTACTTATTTCCTTGTTTCACTTGAAAGAAAGTTACTGTTTGTCATTTTTGCATTTAAGTTACTTGTAACACATTGCATTTAAGTTACCTGGCACTTGCTCACTAAAGCAATTATATAAGTCAGCACTAAAAAATGAAAAGTACAACACCCTCACAAACTCCCCTTGAGTACCTTGTTACCCATTGGCCCTTTTTTTTCAATTATAAAGGAATTCCCAATACTATTCTAGCATGTCCAAAGGTCAGTTGTCAATCTCCTCTCTGGTCCAACTGGTGAATCTGGGAATCTTGAGGCAATGTTACAACTGCCTCATGTACACAGACAACCCTCTCCTCCTCCCAACAAATTCCAACACATGTGAGAGATGCAACCATATAGCCAAACTGGAGGCTAAGCTCTCTCAACTCAGTACTGGCGTAACCAGTCAGGAGGAGAAGGAAACCACACTCACTACAATTCCATTCTCACATAGACCTACCATGACAGCAAACCAAACACATAAAACACAAAAACATACTCGGAGGCTCTAAATAAAAATCTGCCTAAGCAGCAGAGACCTACAAAGCAGACACCCAAGCAACCGCTACCCCAAAACAAAACAAGTGCAACACATAGCTCACAAAGCCAGTATGCCGAACAGTCACAGCCCTTAAGGCTAAACAACACACCTGATACACTTGTAATAGGTGACTCTATTGTCAGACACACTGATGTCCCGCTCACCAGGCTGAACAAGGAGAAGGTCACGGTGAGCTGCCTGTTGGGCGCTAGGATCCGCCACATAACACAAGCACTCAGGTCACTCCAAGGCAAGTGCAAATATGACTCAGTCATTGTCCATACTGGTGTGAATGACCTGAGATGTACCTCCCTGGACTACATGAAAAGAGACATAGAAGGAGCTCTCTGAGCATGTAGCCCAGGCCAGTATGACCCTGACCTTGAGTAGCATCTTACCCTCACCAAGAATGATGCCACAATATGAAGACAAAATGATCAATTTCAACAATTGGCTTTGGTATTGGTGTCATTCAAAGGGGATCCAATGCCTGTCAGCCTGGGATGACATGCTCGACAAGCCACGATGCTTTGCTAGGGACGGCTTGCACCTGTCACCCCTGGGCTTTCGGATATTGGCAAAGGCTCTTGCTACCCCAATAGTGCCTTTTTTAGGCAAGGCTCAAAAGACAAACCCACCTTCATAGGTATCACAAGGGATAAGAAACTAAGAGTAATGCTACTCAACGCTAGAAGTCTAAACCTCAAGATGCATGCACTCGAAACTCTCCTTAGCATGGAGAACATCGATAGCTGTGCAGTAACAGAAACCTGGTACAAGGCTCCTGAGAGCACCCCAGCACTACCATGTTATACCTCATACCATGCTTTTCGGCCCCAAAACTTGGACCGACCCACAAAAGGAGGGGGAGTATCAGTATTCGTCAAAGATACCCACACCTCCAGGTTGGTGACACAGCATGAAGCATCAGAGACTATCCATGTGCAACTAACAGTGGGTAAAACTGCCTTCCAGTTTATAGCCTGCTACAGACCACCCTCCCAAACCCAGGAACCCCACTCAGCCTTCCTGAGAACACTGGAAAATATGACGGTCTCTCCAAACACCATTATATTGGGCGACTTCAACTACCCAAACATAGACTGGGTGCATTACTCTAGCTCCAACACCCTAGCCCAAAGGTTCCTAGAATTTATAAACTCAAATGCTATGGAACAACTTGTTACCACTCCCACAAGAGGGGAAAACATACTGGACCTGATCATCACCAACATGGGCACTCTATGCTCCAGACCACAAGTGTATCCCTCACTGGTAAGATCAGACCATAAACTAATCTCACTGGATATTCACATCCCGACCCCACCCCCTGCCCAGAAAACCACAGTGAAAAACTTCTCTAAAGCAAATTTCACACTCCTCAAAACTGAGGTGGTTCATAGGTTCATAGGTTCATACTAGGCTATCTGCCCTAGGGCATTTATAATCCTAGCCAGAGTGTGTTTGGCTTTCGCCACCCATTTTAAATTTATTTTGCTATGCTCTTTTTCGCGGTTAGTATACTGTGCCTCTGTCTAACAGTGACACAGAAGTGATACCCGGGGTAAACCTATGATCTCCCATCCACTCATCAAGATTCCTCTTGAAGAGAGTCAATGAGGAACTCTGCCTAACTTGGACTGGGATTTTATTCCAGAGTGAAGGGAGCCTCTGGGTTATGAATCTGTCCCTCCAGCATGTCTTATTTATTTCAGTGCTGAGGTTCAAGTCTCTCGAGCGCATAGCTCGATGGGATTTGGATTTTCTGAGGTGCAGCATGTCCATTAATTCCGGGTTGGACATGGCTTTATACATCAGGCGGTATGCCACTGAGTAGAGCTGGAGTTTCTTTAACCAGGCAGTGTATGGCATCTGTTTGAGCCCTTTGATCCTCTTGGTGAGGTACTTTTGGGGTCTTTCCAGTTGCTGCAGGTGTCTGGTAAGGTACATCCCAAAAGGGACATTGTACTCAATTATGAGCCTGATGAGGGATGAGTAAAGAGGCACAATGTCCTCCCCTGATCTAGATGTGAATCCCTTCATGATTATGTGGGCTATATAAAATGTTTTTCTAACCACTTTGGCCACGTGGTTGTCAAATGAGAGATTGCTATCAACTTGGGTCCTCAGGTCCCTAATTACTTCTTCTGTACTTAATGGATTACCACCTATGTGGTAATTTGTGGGCACTTTGTTTTTGCCAAAGGGGATGACTATACACTTTTTGGCGTTTAGCTTGAGGCCATGGCTCTGGCACCAGTTGTCTCTTTCTATGAGGCCCTTTTGGAGGATGCTAATGTCGGCTGGAGAGTCGATTATGGCGCCCAGTTTGCAGTCATCTGTGAACTCGGTCAGCCACAGTCCTTCCATGTTGGCCTGTACCTCTGAGAAATATATACCGAACAAGAGAGGTCCCAGGACTGAGCCTTGTGGGATGCCACTTGTAACTGGTTTGGAGTCTGACATGGCTCCAGCAATTCTAACCATGTGGGTTCTGTCCTTGAGCCAGTTTGCAACCCATCTAGTGACATAGGGGTTTATATTTAAGCTGGTGAGCTTATCTATAATGCCCGAGTGGGGTATTGTATCGAAGGCTTTTGCGAGGTCCAGGTAGAATGTGTGGACCACCTTCCCCTCGTCAATGGCCTTGGTGACTATTTCAAAGAAATCAACCAGGTTTAAGAGGCAGGATCTGCCCTTAACAAAGCCGAACTGGGTAGGATCCAGTGTCTGTAGGTCCCCAATATCTTTATTTATGAGGTCCATGATGATCCTTTCCATAGCTTTGCAGACCAAGCTAGTCAGGCTTATGGGGCGATAGTTTCCAGGATCTGTTGAGGCACCACCTTTGTGGAGAGGGACCACTGTTGCTGTACGCCACTCTTTGGGTACATATCCTGTAGTAAGGCTGAGATTGAACAGTAGTTTTATGTTTGGGTTTAGCTCTTCTTGGAGTTCATGTAGGACGCAGCCCGGGACACCATCTGGTCCCATTGCTGCTGTTTTTTTTTTGCTTTGGAGAGGGCAGCTCTTACCTGAGCATCTGAGATGTCAGGGGGCAGCACTCTGCTGGGATAGATATTTGCCCTTTTGGTGGTGAGGGGGGGAGAAGTTTGCACTGAACCTGTCAGCTAGGATGTTGGCAATGTCTGTGGGTTCAGTGTATTTTTTGTCATTTTGGACTAATTCTGAGCATATCTGGGAATTTCCACCCAGGTTCCTAACATAACTAAAGAAATCCTTCAAAGCCCCCGGGCCTGTGGAAAATACGGCCCAGACCGCAGAATCCTTTATAAATGCATTCTATGAACACCTTCAGGAATGCATGGATCATGCAATCCCAAATAAAACCAAGACCCAATCCTCCAAAGGCAGACATCCTGTCTGGTGGACCCCAGCCATAAAGAAACTATACAATAGAAGGAGGAAGCTACTACATGATAGAGCAAAATCCCAAAAAGGGAAGGCATCTCTGATCAGTATTAGCAAAAAACTACGGGCACTCATAAAATCATCTAAGGCCAGCTTCGAGAGAAATTTGCACAGGACACTAAGGATAATCACAAGGCTTTCTTTAGTTATATTAGGAACCTGGGTGGGAATTCCCAGATATGCTCAGAATTAGTCCAAAATGACAAACATTACACCAAACCCACAGACATTGCCAACATCCTAGCTGACAGGTTCAGCGCAAACTTCTCCTCCCCCTCTCCACCAAAAGGGCAAATATCTATCCCAGCAGAGTGCTGCCTCCCTGACATCTCAGATGTTCAGGTAAGAGTCACCCTCTCCAAATCAAAAAACATAGCATCAATGGGACCAGATGGTGTCCCGAGCTGCGTCCTACACGAACTCCAAGAAGAGCTAAACCCAAACATAAAACTACTGTTCAATCTCAGCCTTACTACAAGATATGTACCCAAAGAGTGGCGTACAGCAACAGTGGTCCCTCTCCACAAAGGTGGTGTGTCAACGGATCCTGGAAACTATCGCCCCATAAGCCTGACTAGCTTGGTCTGCAAAGCTATGGAAAGGATCATCATGAACCTCATAAATAAAGATATTGGGGCCCTACAGACACTGGATCCTACCCAGTTCGGCTTTGTTAAGGGCAGATCCTGCCTCTTAATCCTGGTCAATTTCTTTGAAACAGTCACCAGGGCCATTGACGAGGGGAAGTTGGTCCACACAGGCCATTGACGAGGGGAAGGTAGTCCACACAGCCTACCTGGACCTCACAAAAGCCTTCGATACAATACCCCACTCGGGCATTATAAATAAGCTCACCAGCTTAAATATAAACCCCTATGTCACTACTTGGGTTGCAAACTGGCTCAAGGACTGAACCCACATGGTTAGAATTGCTGGAGCCATGTCAGACTCCAAACCAGTTACAAGTGGCATCCCACAAGGCTCAGTCCTGGGACCTCTCCTGCTCAGTATATATTTCTCGGAGGTACAGGCCAACATGGAAGGACTGTGGCTGACCAAGTTCACAGATGACTGCAAACTGGGTGCCATAATCAACTCTGCAGCCGACACAAGCATCCTCCAAAAAGGCCTCATAGAAACAGACAACTGGTGCCAGAGCCATGGCCTCAAGCTAAACACCAAAAAGTGCATAGTCATCTCCTTTGGCAAAAACAAAGTGCCCATAAATTACCACATAGGTGGTAATCCATTAAGTACAGAAGAAGTAATTAGGGACATGGGGACCCAAGTTCATAGCAATCTCTCATTTGACAACCACATGGCCAAAGTGGTTAGAAAAACATTTTATATAGCCCACCTAATCATGAAGGAATTCACATCTAGAACAGGGGAGGCCATTGTGCCTCTTTACTCATCCCTCATCAGTCCCATAATTGAGTACAATGCCCCTTTTGGGATGTACCTTACCAGACACCTGCAGCAACTGGAAAGACCCAAAAAGTACCTCACCAAGAGGATCAAAGGGCTCAAACAGATGCCATATGCTGCCCGGTTAAAGAAACTCCAGCTCTACTCAGTGGCATACCGCCTGCTCAGAGGCGATCTGTGCCTGACGTATAAAGCCATGTCCAACCCGGAATTAATGGACATGCTGCACCTCAGAAAATCCAAATCCCATCGAGCTACGCGCTCAAGAGACTTGAACCTCAGCACTGAAATAAATAGGACATGCTGGAGGGACAGATTCATAAGCCAGAGGCTCCCTTCACTCTTGAATAAAATCCCAATCCAGGTTATGCAGAGTCCCTCATTGACTCTCTTCAAGAGGAATCTTGATGAGTGGATGGGAGATTGTAAGTTTACCCTGGGTATCACTTCTGTGTCACTGTTAGACAGAGGCCCAGTATACTAACCTCGAAAAAGGGCATAGCAAAATTAATTTAAAATGGGTGGCGAAAGCCAAACACACTCTGGCTAGGCTTATAAATGCCCTAGGGCAGATAGCCTAGTATGAAGCTATGAACAGTATCAAAAATATTATTAAAGAAAACTGGGACATTCTCACAGGAAACCCTTTTCTGATTAACATCTTAGGTGAAGCCCCATCATTTGTTTATAGGAAGGCCAGGAACATTAGAAGTTTTGTTGAATTTAAACCTAGACCATGTGAGAAAAGCACTAAAAGATGTGAAACTAATTGCACATTTTGTATATTTATACAGCAAGGTGATAGTTTTTATTGCCCTTATTTAACGAAGATCATTAAAACCAGTGCAGGGGGTGACTGTAGCACTAAAAAGTCATTTACAGGGCACAGTGCAATGAATGTGATGCATTCTATGTGGGCAAGACTGTAAATAGACTCAAGCATAGGATTTCATGTCATCTGTCAGAAATCCGCTCTGGATGTAAAAATAATGCACTAGCCAAACACCTTTCTCTTCATAAAAGACACACAGGTTTTAAGTTCCAGATCCTGGATCGCATAGACATGGGTGATCTTGAAGGAGACATCCCGAATATTCTGGAGAAACATGAACTCATGGGGCAATTAAAGCTGAACTCTTTTAGGAAGCCTGGACTAAACTACTACTGTTCAATTAAAAGTGCACCAAAACAGAAAATTGCCACTTTGTTTACATGACTAATTGTATTTTATTTTATTTTCTTCTACAAATTTGGTTTTAAATACCATTTTAAATCAGTTGAAATTTAAGTGTATATTTTATTTCCATCATCATACATACATTTTCTCTTATTTTTATTTTTTTCTGGTTCTTTTTTCCACTTTATTCAAAATGATGGTAATAACAATACTAACTAATTGTTACAATTATTTAGGTTTTTAGGGTTCTTATACACAGACCTGAAGAGGTCTAGAAGGACGAAAGTGATCTTTGTTAACAATAGGTTATGAAAATGGAAATTGATTTTTACATGCAAAATGTATATGTATATATTTATATATATTTTTTTGACTGCCAAATGAGCTAAGGTTGATATATTTCCAGCCATGTACTATATTGTCTTGGATAAATTCACAGACTTAATAATCTACTTAATAATTTGGTTAAATAAGAGGTAGCACATCATTATAAATTTTATTTAAAGTACATAAGGGTTATATATTATGACAGCTACTACATAGGGCAGGACCAGCTCGAATGTCACACTGATGGGGGAAGGGATGTGAATTTAACATGTGTACCAATAACACTTTGTTTTACAGCATAATAAACCACTCCCATGCCTGATAAAAAGTTTATATATATATTTAGAAAGCTTGTGAGGAAATTATTACTCTATTTTTGTTTTACTTTGATTGCTTGTCTGTGTACTTAATAAAGGATTTTCGACTGGAAACAGACTGCCTGCCTTGCTTGGATTACTTTTGAATACTTAGTAATGCTGTACAATTATATATTTTCTATTATTAGTTTTTATTTTGTTTTGACTTAAGACGAGTTTACGTTTGCTACTTCTACTACTATTGTCTGATCTGATTAATATACAGTGATTAACTAGAAATATATGGACTGAAAATCTTACACACAGAGAAGTTTCTTACACTGTTTTATATTCTGAGAGCTCTGCTCTCAGACATGCCCCCTGCACTTGCACACACTCCGTGTCCGTTTAGGCTCTTAGGCAGGGTGCCTTCATTAATATGCATGGCGCACTGCCGTCCTGCCCCTAAACAGCCGCTTCCATGCAGTAATAAGCTAGTCCTGCATGGAAGGATAGTGAATCTGGGGGATTGTTTAATCAGCAAATAGATCATGTTTTTTTGTATTGTTTTTGTAACTGGATGCCTCATAGTTACGTTACCAGTATCTCTACACGTCTGTCCCACATTGTATAGTATGCCAAAGTTATGTTACCAGTATTTGTACACATCTGCCCCACTCAGTACAGTATTGTACAGATAGCTACCAGTATCTGTACAAATGTCCGACTCAATCAGTATGACATTGTACAGTTAGGTCACCAGTATCTGTGCACATGTCTGTCTCACTCAGTATAGTATGGCATAGTTATGTTACCAGTATCTGTACCTGTCTGTCTCACATGATATAGTACTGCACAGTTATGTTACCAATATCTATACATATATCTGTCCCACTTGATATATTACTGCATAGCTATTATTACCAGTATCTCTACCCATATCTGTGCCACTTGATACAGTCCTGAATAGTTCTGTTACCATTATCTTTACCGTTATTTGTCCCTGTTGGTGCAGTACCTCATACTTATGTTACCATTATCTGTACACATCTCTGTCCCACTCGGTATAGTACTGCACAGTTATGTTACCAGTATCTACCAGTATCCATACACATGTATGCCCCAGTAGGTGTAGTACAGACCAGTTATGTTACCAGTATCTACCAGTATCCATACACATGTATGCCCCAGTAGGTGTAGTACAGACCAGTTATGTTACCAGTATCTACCAGTATCCATACACATGTATGCCCCAGTAGGTGTAGTACAGACCAGTTATGTTACCAGTATCTCTACACATGTCTGCCCCACTAGGTATAGTACAGCAGTTATATTACCAGTACACATACACATGTCCATCCCACTAGGTACAGTACGGCATTCTTATGTTACCAGTATCCACCCCACTAGGTATAATACAACATAATTATGTTTCCAGTATCCATACACATGTCTGTCCCACTAGGTACAGTACGGCATAGTTATGTTACCAGTATCTATACACGTCTGCCCTACTAGGTATGGTACAGCATAGTTATGTTACCAGTATCCATACACATTTCCGTCTCACTAGGTACAGTACAGCATAGTTATGTTACCAGTATCCATACACATGTCTGCCCCACTAGGTACAGTACAGTATAGTTATGTTGCCAGTATCTCTGCACATATCTGCCCCACGAGGTATAGTACAACATAGTTATGTTACCACTATCCATGCATATGTCTGTCCCACTAGATATAGTACAACAAAGTTATGTTACCAGTATCCATACACGTCTGTCCCACTAGGTATAGTACAGACAGTTATGTTACCAGTATCCATACACATGTCCATCCCACTAGGTATAGTACAGAATAGTTATAGGTCCATAGGTTCATAGGTGTGTATTAGGCTAATAGCTCTGGAGCCTTTACAAGCCTAGACCATAGCATTACCCTGGCATTGTGACACCAGATCTTAGTTCCCAGTACCTCTGTTGAGTAGAGCCACCGGGGTGATCCCTGGGGTGAATTTTCTATTTCCCATCCACTCATTAAGATTTCTCTTGAAGACAGCCAATGAGGTGCTCTGTTTGACATGTATAGGAAGTCTATTCCATAGCATGGGCAGTCTCTGGGTTATGAACCTGCCCCTCCAGCTTGTTTTGTTGATTGTGGTAATGAGGTTGAGGTCTCTGGAGCATGTGGTGTGGAGGGATTGGAATTTATTTAGATGTAACATTTCTAACAGAGCTGGGTCAGACATGGCTTTGTAACTCAAGCAGAGATCGCCTCTAAGTAGGCGATATGATACAGAGAACAGTTGAACTTTTTGTGTTTGTCCCTATAGGACAAGTGTTTAAGGCTTAGGATCCTCTTTGTGAGGTACTTTTGCAGCCTTTGCAGTTGTTGCAGGTGTCTAGTGAGGTACATGCCAAACGGGGCATTGTACTCAATGATTTGCCTAATGAGGGAAGAGTAGACGGAGACAATGACCTCTTTCTTCCTGGATGCAAATCCTTTAGTAATGAGATATGCCACATAGAAGGACTTTCTGACCACAGTGGCAATGTGGTGATAAAAAGAGAGGTTGCTGTCAACCAGTGTTCCCAGATCTCTTATAACGCCTTCTGTGTTCAGTGAACTAACATCAATGTGGTAATTCATGGGAACCATGTTTTTCCCAAAGGGGATGACGATACATTTTTTGGCATTGAGCTTAAAGCCATGGTTCCAACACCAGTTGTTCATCTCAGTGAGGCAATTTTGTAGGATGTCAACATCACTTGGGGAGTTAATAATAGATTACTTGCAATTGTCTGAGAACTTTGCCAGCCAGAGCCCCTTCGTGTTGGCCTGGACATCAGAGAAGAAAATACCAGACAGGAGAGGACCCAAGACCGAACCCTGTGGGACTCCACTCGTGACTAGTCAACAGTCTGACTTGAAGTCAGCTACTTTCACACTGTGGGATCTATCTTTGAGCCAGTTTGCAATCCACCTAGTGATACAGGGGCTTATGACTAGCTTAGTGAGTTTTTCTATGATTCCTGAGTGGGGAATAGTATCAAAGGCCTTGGCCAGATCAAGGTAGGCTGTATGAACCATCTTACCTTCATCCTCATCTCTGGTAAATGACTCAAAGAAGTCGACCAGGTTGAGCAGGCATGATCTATCCTTCACAATGTGAAACCAGTATCCATACACATGTCTGCCGCACTAGGTATAGTACAGCATAGTTATGTTACCAGTATCCATACACATGTCTGCCCTAGTGGGTATATTACAGCACAGTTATACTACCAGTACACATACACGTCTGCCCCAATAGGTATAGTACAGCACAGTTATGTTACCAGTATACATACACATGTCTGCCCCAATAGGTATAGTACAGCATAGCTATGTTACCAGTTTCCATACACTTGTCTGTCCCACTAGGTATAGTTCAGCATAGTTATGTGACCAGTATCCATACACATGTCTGCCCCAGTAAGCATACTACAGCACAGTTATACTACCAGTATCCATACACATGTCTACCCCAGTAGGTATAGTACACCATAGCTATTTAACAAGTATCCATATACATGTAAGCCTCACTAGGTATAGTACAGCATAGTTATATTACCAGTATCCATACACGTCTGTCCTACCAGGTACGGTACAGCATAGTTATCTTACCAGTATCTGTACACATATCTGTCCCACTAGGTATAGTGCAGTATAATTATGTTACCAGTATCTGTATATACATCTACCCCACTCACTGTAGAACTGCATAGTTATGTTACCAGTTTCCACACACGTCTGTTCCACTAGGTATAGTACAGCATATTTATGTTACCAGTATCCATAAACATGTCTGCCCTACTAAGTATAGTATAGCATAGTTATGTTACCAGTATCCATACATGTGTCTGCCCCAATAGGTATAGTACACCATAGTTATGTTAACAGTATCCATACACGTCTGTCCCACTAGGTATAATACAGTATAGCTATGTTAACAGTATCCCTAAACATCTCTGAAACACTAGATAGAGTACAGCATAGTTATGTTACCAGTATCCACCCACATGTCTGGCCCTTTAGATATAATACAGCAAAGTTACGTTACCAGTATCCATACACATCTCGTTCCCACTAGGTATAGTAGAGCATAGTTATGTTACCAGTATCCATACACGTGTCTGTTCCACTAGGTATAGTACAGCTTAGTTATGTTACCAGTATCCATATAGATGTCTGTCCCACTAGGTATAGTTGAGCATAGTTATGTTACCAGTATCCATATAGATGTCTGTCCCACTAGGTATAGTTGAGCATAGTTATGTTACCAGTATCCATACAGAGGTCTGTCCCACTAGGTATAATACAGAATAGCTATGCTACCAGTATCCCTACACATGACTGTCCCACTAGGTATAGTACAGCATAGTTTTGTTACCAGTATCCCTACACATGTCTGTCCCAATAGGTATAAAACAGTATAGTTATGTTACTAGTATCCCTAACATGTCTGTCCCATTAGGTAGATTACAGCATAGTTATGTTACCATTATCCATACACATCTCCGCCCTACTTGGTATACTACTGCATAGTTATTTTACCAGTATTTGAACATGTCTGTCCCACTAAGTATAGTGCAACATAGTTACATTACCAGTATCCATGCACATGTCTGCCCCCTAGGTATAGTACAGCATAGTTATGTTACCATTATCCATACATGTCTGCCCAACAAGGTATAGTACAGAATAAGTTATGTTGCCAGTATCCCTACACATGTCTGTCCCGCTAGGTATAGTAGAGCATAGTTATGTTACCAGTATCTGTACACATCTGTCCCACTAGGTATGGTACAGCATAGTTATGTTACCAGTATCTATACACATGTCTGTCCCACTAGGTATAGTACAGAATAGTTATGTTACCAGTATCCATACACATGTCGTTCCCACTTGGTATAGTAGAGCATAGTTATGTTACCAGTATACATACAGATATCTGTCCCACTAGGTATAATACAGAATAGTTATGTTACCAGTATCCCTACACAAGTCTGCCTCACTAGGTATAGTACAGCGTAGTAATTTTACCACAATCCATGCACATATCTGTCCCACTAGGTTTAATACAGTATAGCTATGTTACCAGTGTCCATACACATGTCTGTTCCACTAGGTATAGTACAGCATAGTAATCTTACCAGTGTCCATACACGTCTGTCCCACTAGGTATAGTACAGCATAGTTATGTTACCTGTATCCATACACATGTCTATCCCACTGGGTATAGTACAGCATAGTTATGTTACCAGTATGCATATACATGTCTGTCCCATTAGTTAAAGTACAACATAGTTATGTTACCAGTATCTGTACACATGTCTGTCCCACTAGGTATGGTACAGAATAGTTATGTTACCAGTATCTATACACATGTCTGTTCCACTAGGTATAGTACATCATAGTTATGTTACCAGTATCCATACACATGTCGTTCCCACTAGGTATAGTAGAGAATAGTTATGTTACCAGTATCCATACATGTGTCTGTCCCACTAGGTATCGTAAAGCATAGTTATGTTACCAGTATCCATACACATATCTGCCCCACTAGGTACAGTACATCATAGTTATGTTACCAGTATCCATACACATGTCTGCCCCACTAGGTATAGTAGAGCATAGTTATGTTACAAGTATCTTTACACATGTCTGTCCCACTAGGTATGGTACAGCATAGTTATGTTACCAGTATCTATACACGTCTGTCCCACTAGGTATAGTAGAGCATAGTTATGTTACCAGTATACATACAGATGTCTGTCCCACTAGGTATAATACAGAATAGTTATGGTATTAGTATCCCTACAGATGTTTGTCCCACTAGGTATAATACAGAATTGTTATGTTACCAGTATCCCTACACATGTCTGTCCCACTAGGTAGAGTAGAGCATAGTTATGTTACCAGTATCCATACATGTGTCTGTCCCACTAGGTATAGTACAGCATAGTTATGTTACCAGTATCCATACACATGTCTGTCCCAGTAGTTACAGCACAACACAGTTATGTTACCAGTATCTATACAAATGTCTGTCCTACTAGGTATCGTACAGCATAGTTATGTTACCAGTATCCATACGCGTATACCCCACTAGGTATAGTAGAGCATAGTTATGTTACCAGTATCCATACACATATCTGCCCCACTAGGTATAGTACAACATAGCTATGTTACCAGCATCTATACACATCTGTCCCACTAGGTAGGGTACAGCATAGTTATGTTACCAGTATCCATACACATGTCTTTCCCACTAGGTATAGTAAAGCATAGTTATGTTACCGGTATCCATACAGATGTCTGTCCCACTAGGTAAAATACAGAATAGTTATGTTACCAGTATCCCTACACATGTCTGCCCCCTAGGTATAGTACAGCATAGTTATGTTACCAGTATCCATACACATGTCATTCCCACTAGGTATAGTAGAGCATAGTTACGTTACCAGTATCCATATAGATGTCTGTCCAACTAGGTATAATACAGAATAGTTATGTTACCAGTATCCATACACATGTCGTTCCCACTAGGTATAGTAGAGCATAGTTATGTTACCGGTATCCATACAGATGTCTGTCCCACTAGGTATAATACAGAATAGTTATGTTACCAGTATCCCTACACATGTCTGCCCCTTAGGTTTAGTACAGCATAGTTATGTTACCAGTATCCATACACATGTCGTTCCCACTAGGTATAGTAGAGCATAGCTATGTTACCGGTATCCATACAGATGTCTGTCCCACTAGGTATAATACAGAATAGTTATGTTTCCAGTATCCCTACACATGTCTGTCCCACTAGGTATAGTACAGCATATTTATGTTACCAGTATCCATATAAATGTCTGTCCCACTAGGTATAGTAGAGCATAGTTATGTTACCAGTATCCATATAGATGTCTGTCCCACTAGGTATAATACAAAATAGTTATGTTACCAGTATCCCGACACATGTCTGCCCCCTAGGTATAGTACAGCATAGTTATGTTACCAGTATCCATACACATGTCATTCCAATTAGGTATAGTAGAGCATAGTTATGTTACCAGTATCCATACACATGTCGTTCCCACTAGGTATAGTAGAACATAGTTATGTTACCAGTATCCATATAGATGTCTGTCCCACTAGGTATAGTAGAACATAGTTATGTTACCAGTATCCATACATTTGTCTGCCCCACTAGGTACAATACAGAATAGTTATGTTACCAGTATCCCTACACATGTCTGTCCCACTAGGTATAATACAGAATAGTTATGTTACCAGTATCCCAACACATGTCTGCCCCCTAGGTATAGTACAGCATAGTTATGTTACCAGTATCCATACACATGTCATTCCAATTAGGTATAGTAGAGCATAGTTATGTTGCCAGTATCCATACACATGTCGTTCCTACTAGGTATAGTAGAGCATAGTTATGTTACCCATATCCATACACATGTTGTTCCTACTAGGTATAGTAGAGCATTGTTATTTTACCAGTATCCAGACACATGTCGTTCCCACTAGGTATAGTAGAGCATAGTTATGTTACCAGTATCCCTACACATGTCTGCCACAGTAGGTGGAGTACAACATAGTTATGTTGCCAGGAACAATACACATGTCGTTCCCACTAGGTATAGTAGAGAATAGTTATGTACCAGTATCCCTACACACGTCTGTCCCACTAGGTATAATACAGAATAGTTATGTTACCAGTATCCATACACATGTCGTTCCCATTAGGTATATTACAACATAGTTATGTTACCAGTATCCATACACATGTCGTTCCCACTAGGTATAGTAGAGCATAGTTATGTTACCAGTTTCCCTACAGATGTCTGTCCCACTAGGTATAATACAGAATAGTTATGTTACCAGTATCCATACACATGTTGTTCCCACTAGGTATATTACAACATAGTTATGTTAGCAGTATCCATACACATGTCGTTCCCACAAGGTATAGTAGAGCATAGTTATGTTACCGGTATCCCTACACATGTCTGCCCCAGTAGGTAGAGTACAACATAGTTATGTTGCCAGTATCCATACACATGTTGTTCCGACTAGGTATAGTAGAGCATACTTATTTTACTTGTATCCATACATGTGTTGTTCCCACTAGGTATAGTAGAGCATAGTTATAGGTTCATAGGTTCATAGGTTCATACTAGGCTATCTGCCCAAGGGCATTTATAAGCCTAGCCCATAGTTATGTGGCTTTCGCCACCCCTTTAGTTTGAATAAAAACTATGCCTATCATTTTGCTGTGCCTCTGTCAAGCAGTGACGCTGAAGTAATCCCTGGGGTATATCTGCAATCTCCCATCCATTGGTCAAGATTCCTCTTGAACAAGACCAGAGAGGTGCTCTGCCTCACATGTACCGGGATTTTGTTCCACAGCATAGGGAGTCTCTGGGTGATGAATCTGTCCCTCCAGCACGTTCTATTTATAACCGTGTCAAGGTTTAAGTCTCCGCCCTTGTGGTTCTGAGGGATCTAGATTTTTGAGGTGAAGCATATTCATCAAATCTGGGTTTGACATGGCCTTATATGTCAGGCACAGGTCACCTCTGAGCAAGCGGTATGAGACTGAATAGAGCTGGAGTTCTTTCAGTCGGGCAGCATAAGACATATTTTTGAGACCCTTTATCCTTTTGGTGAGGAACTTTTGGGGCCTTTCAAGCTGCAGCAGGTGTCTGGTCAGATACATTCGAACGGGCATTGTACTCAATCATAGGTCTAATAAGTGATGAGTACAGGGGACGATGACCTCCCTTGATCTAGATGTGAATCCCTTCATGATCAGGTGGGTGATATAGAAGGTTTTCCTAACTACTTTAGCAACATGAGTGTCAAACGAAGGCTACTGTCAACCTGGGTCCCCAGATCTCTGATGACTTTTTCTGTGCTCAGTGGATTGCCACCTATATGGTAGCTAGGGGTAGCCTTGTTTTTCCCAAAGGGTATGACTATGCATTTTTGGCGTTTAACTTCAGGCCATGGCTCTGGCACCAGTTATCCATTTCTGTGAGGCCCTTCTGGAGGATATCTGTGTCAGATGTGTTTTCGACTATGGCGCCCAGTTTGCAGTCATCTGCAAACTTTGTCAGCCATAACCCTCCTGTGTTTGCTTGTACTTCAGAAAAGTAGATGCCGAACAAGAGTGGACCCAGGACTGAGCCCTGTGGGACACCACTTGTGACAGGCTTTGAGTCTGACATGGCTCCAGCAACTCTGACCCTGTGGGTTCTGTCACTTAGCCAGTTTGCAACCCATCTTGTGATGTATGGGTTTACATTCAAGCTGATGAGTTTTTCGATGATACCTGAGTGGGGTATTGTGTCGAAGGCCTTTGCCAGGTCGAGGTAGGCTGTATGGACTGCCTTTCCCTCATCAATGGCCTTGGTGACTGTCTCGAAAAAGTCAACCAAGTTTAAGAGGCAGGATCTGCCTTTGACAAAGCCAAACTGAGTTGGATCCAAAGTCTGCAAGTTCCCTATGTCTTTATTTATGAGTTCCATTATGATCCTCTCCATGGCTTTGCAGATAAGGCTTGTCAAGCTAATGGGGCGGTAATTTCCAGGGTCTGTGGAGGCACCGCCCTTATGAAGTGGGACCACAGTCGCCGTGCGCCACTCCTTGGGTACGTATCCTGAGGTGAAGCTAAGATTAAACAGCTGTCCTAACTGTGGGTTTAATTCCTCATTGAGTTCATGAAGCACACAGCCGGGGACACCATCCGGTCCCATGGATGCTGTGTTTTTTGCCTTAGTGAGGGCAGTTCTCACCTGGGCGTTGGAGATGTTTGTGGGGCAACAATCCTCTGGAATAGATTTCTCTCCTTTTGGGGGAGGAGAGAAGTTTGCACTGAACCTGTCAGCCAGTATGTTGGCAATGTGTGTAGGTTCAGTAATTTTCACATCATTTTGAACTAATTCTGAGCATGTCTGGGAGTTTCCTCCTAGGTTTCTAACATAGCTAAAGAAGGCCTTATGATTCTCTTTAGAGTCCTTGGCGATTTTTCTCAAAATTTGCCTTGGATGATTTTATGAGAGCTCTTAGTTTTTACTTATAATGATCAAAGGTGTCTTACCTTTCAAGGATTTTGCTCTATCTTGTAGTAGCTTCCTCCTTTTGTTGTAGAGCTTGTTTATGGCTGGGGTCCACCAGACTGGACGCTTGCCTTTGGTACAGAGAGTCTTAGTTTTGTTTGGGATTGCCTGATCCATGCAGTCCTGTAGGTGCTGGTAGAAGGCATTTGTAAGTGATTCAGCGGTTTGAGTAATGTTTACCACTGGCTCAGGGGCCTTAAAGGAGACCACACTAGTTTTTAGAAGTGTGAAATTGGCTTTTGAGAAGTTTTTCACTGTGGTCTTTTTGTTTCAGGTGGGGGCGGGATGAGGACCTCCAGCGAGATTAGTTTATGATCTGATCTCACCAGTGAGGGGTATACTTCGGTGTTGAACATTTTGATCCCATGTTCGTGATGATGAGATCAAGTATGTTTTCTCCTCTTGTGGGGATGGTGACTAGTTGTTCCATGGCATTTGAGTTTATGAACTCCAGGAATCTTTGGGTTAGAGTGTTCGGGCTTGAGTAGTGTTCCCAGTCTATATTAGGGTAGTTAAAGTCACCTAGTATGATGGTGTTTGGAGATACATTTATCCCTCCAATGTTTTCAGGAAGGCCATGTGAGGTTCCTGAGTTTGAGAGGGTGGCCTGTAACATGCTACAAATTGCAGAGCAGTCTTGCCTATGGTTAATTGCACCTGGATGGTCTCCGATGCATCATGCGTTGCCACCAACCTTGAGGTGTGGGTGTCCTTTATGAATATGGACACCCTCCTTTCTTGGTGTTGTCCAGATTTTGGGGCGGAGCATGATATGAGGTGAAACCTGTTAGTGCTGGGGTGCTCTCAGGAGCCTTGAACCAGGTTTCTGTCACAGCACAGACATCGATGTTCTCCATATTGAGAAGGGCCTCGAGTGCGTGCATCTTGAGATTGAGACTTCTGGCATTGAGCAGCATTACCCTTAGTTTTTTCCTTTTGGTGTTCTAGGGTGGTAGGTTTAGAATTTGAGCCTTGCCTAAAAAGGCACTATGGGGTGGCAAGAGCCTTTGCCAATATCCGGAAGCCCAGGGTGACAGGTGCAAGCCGTCCCTTGCGAAGCAGCGTGGCTTGTCCAGCATGTCATCCCAGGCAGACAGACATTGGATCCCCTTTGAATGACACCAGAATTTAAGCCAATTATTAAAGCTGATCATCTTATCACTGTATTGTGGCATCATTCTAGGTGAAGGTAGGATACTGCTCAAGGTCAAGGTCATACCTGCCTGGGCTACATAATCAGAGAGCTCCTCGATGTCCCTTTTCATGTAGTCCAAGGAGGTACGTCTCAGGTCGTTGACACCAGCGTGGACAATGACTGAGTCGTACTTGTACCTGCTGTTGAGAGACCTGAGTGCTTGCGTTATGTGGTGGATTCTAGCGCCTGACAGGCAGCTTACTGTGACCTTCTCTTTACTCAGTCTGGTGAGCGGGACGTCAGTGTGTCTGACTATGGAATCACCAATGACAAGTGTGTCTGGCATTTTGTTTGGCCTTAAGGGCTGTGACTGTTTGACACTCTGACTGTGTGGTCTATGTGTTGCATGTGTTGGGTCGTGAGGTGGTAGTTGTTTGGGTGTCTGCTTTGGTGGCCTCTGCTGTTTTGGTAAATTTTTGATCAGAGCCTCCGAGTATGTCTTTGTGTGAGTATGTGTATGATTTGAAGTTGTGATGGTACCATGTGTGACTGGGTATGTATTGTGTGTGGTTACCTTCTCCTCCTGTCTGGTCTTGCCAGTCCTATGTTGAGAGAGCTCAGCCTCCAGTTTGGCCGTATAGTTGCATCTCTCGCATGTATTTGTGTTTTGTGGGAGAAGGAGAGGATTGTCTGTGTACATGAGGCAGTTGTAACATTGCCTCAATATTCCCAGGTTCACCAGTTGAGCTGGAGAGGACACTAGCAACTGATCCTCGACATACTAGAAGTAGTAGATAAAGAGACTTTCAAAGGACTCCGGGGAAGTGGGTTTTAGGCTGGTGGGGTACTATCTATAATAAGAGTGCTTTATCAAGGTGCAAGTACTGTAGGAGTAAGTGCTAGGCTTTACAGATAGAGAATAGTCTACTTGGGAATCAAGTAGAGATGAACTTTTCAGTTATAGGATATGCTGGTTAGATCAGCAGTACAGCTCGAGGAAGGTAGTTTTAAGGGAAGATTGGAAGAGTGGAATTTAGATGGCCCAAATAGTTTAACCTTGTTTAACCGCCGCTGCTCTTGTGTGCAACAGTGGTAACTCAGCTTAAATCAGCTTCACGCGTTTAGCGTGTTTTATAGCAGGGGGCTGAAGGGAGCTAGGAATTGGCCCAAAACGACCAATGGACTACTAGTTTCT
Organism: Protopterus annectens; assembly: GCF_019279795.1. Classification (NCBI taxonomy): domain Eukaryota; kingdom Metazoa; phylum Chordata; order Ceratodontiformes; family Protopteridae; genus Protopterus; species Protopterus annectens. Next base: position 798,084,475 of record NC_056749.1, on the reverse strand, counting down.
GGCTGAAACTTCACCAAATCAGACAAAAGGGCCGCTCAGTGCTTCCCACTCCCACTGGTAAGCAAAGAAACTTCCCTCCTTCCTAATAAGGCAATGGATCAGTAACAGGAACTAAAAACAAAGCCCAGGGATCAGCAACTCTGAAACTGGACTACTCTAGTTCAGTAAGGCGGGAAAACAAGAGATTTTTTTGTTTTATTACAGAGACAAGGAAAAAAAACAGACAGTAATTGCTGTAAATCGGCTAGCGCACTTTAGTGTGTAGCCTACAGAGACAATTTGCAACAATTAGTAACTTAAAGTGCAATAAACAGTGTAAAATGCAGAAATCACTTAAAGTAGCAATAAAACAGGCGAAATGCAGTTGCTAGCTTAAATAACAGTGGGAAAGCCACAAAAATACTTATATCTGGTAGAAAGTCACTCTTTTAGCTCTCTGCTGCTTGGATCACTCTGCAGGCCACCACGAGGATCTGTGCTGAGTTGGTACAAGCTGGAAAACGCGTGTTTAGCGTGTTTTATAGCAGGGGGCTGAAAGGAGCTAGGAATTGGCCCAAAACAACCAATGGACTACTAGTTTCTGGCTGAAACTTCACCAAATCGGACAGAAAGGCTGCTCAGTGCTTCCCACTCCCACTGGTAAGCAAAGAAACTTCCCTCCTCCCTAATAAGGCAATGAATCAGTAACAGGAACTAAAAACAAAGCCCAGGGATCAGCAACTCTGAAACTGGACTACTCTAGTTCAGTAAGGCAGGAAAACAAGTGATTTTTTTTTTTGTTTTATTACAGAGACAAGGAAAAAAACACACAGTAAATGCTATAAATGCTGTAAATCGGCTAGCGCACTTTAGTGTGTAGCCTACAGAAACAATTTGCAACAATTAGTAACTTAAAGTGCAATAAACAGTGTAAAATGCAGAAATCACTTAAAGTAGCAGTAAAACAGGCGAAATGCAGTCGCTAGCTTAAATAACAGTGGGAAAGCCACAAAAATACTTATATCTGGTAGAAAGTCACTCTTTTAGCTCTCTGCTGCTTGGATCACTCTGCAGGCCACCACGAGGATTTGTGCTGAGTTGGTACAAGCTGGAAAAACGCGTGTTTAGCGTGTTTTATAGCAGGGGGCTGAAAGGAGCTAGGAATTGGCCCAAAACGACCAATGGACTACTAGTTTCTGGCTGAAACTTCACCAAATCGGACAGAAAGGCTGCTCAGTGCTTCCCACTCCCACTGGTAAGCAAAGAAACTTCCCTCCTCCCTAATAAGGCAATGGATCAGTAACAGGAACTAAAAACAAAGCCCAGGGATCAGCAACTCTGAAACTGGACTACTCTAGTTCAGTAAGGCGGAAAACAAGAGATTTTTGTTTTATTACAGAGACAAGGAAAAAAACAGACAGTAAATGCTATAAATGCTGTAAATCGGCTAGCGCACTTTAGTGTGTAGCCTACAGAAACAATTTGCAACAATTAGTAACTTAAAGTGCAATAAAAGTGTAAAATGCAGAAATCACTTAAAGTAGCAGTAAAACAGGAAATGCAGTCGCTAGCTTAATAACAGTGGGAAAGCCACAAAATACTTATATCTGGTAGAAAGTCACTCTTTTAGCTCTCTGCTGCTTGGATCACTCTGCAGGCCACCACGAGGATCTGTGCTGAGTTGGTACAAGCTGGAAAACGCGTGTTTAGCGTGTTTTATAGCAGGGGGCTGAAAGGAGCTAGGAATTGGCCCAAAACGACCAATGGACTACTAGTTTCCGGCTGAAACTTCACCAAATCGGACAGAAAGGCTGCTCAGTGCTTCCCACTCCCACTGGTAAGCAAAGAAACTTCCTCCTCCCTAATAAGGCAATGGATCAGTAACAGGAACTAAAAACAAAGCCCAGGGATCAGCAACTCTGAAACTGGACTACTCTAGTTCAGTAAGGCGGGAAAACAAGAGATTTTTTGTTTTATTACAGAGACAAGGAAAAAACAGACAGTAAATGCTATAAATGCTGTAAATCGGCTAGCACTTTAGTGTGTAGCCTACAGAAACAATTTGCAACAATTAGTAACTTAAAGTGCAATAAACAGTGTAAAATGCAGAAATCACTTAAAGTAGCAGTAAAACAGGCGAAATGCAGTCGCTAGCTTAATAACAGTGGGAAAGCCACAAAAATACTTATATCTGGTAGAAAGTCACTCTTTAGCTCTCTGCTGCTTGGATCACTCTGCAGGCCACCACGAGGATCTGTGCTGAGTTGGTACAAGCTGGAAAACGCGTGTTTAGCGGGTTTTATAGCAGGGGGCTGAAAGGAGCTAGGAATTGGCCCAAAACGACCAATGGACTACTAGTTTCCGGCTGAAGCTTCACCAAATCGGACAGAAAGGCTGCTCAGTGCTTCCCACTCCCACTGGTAAGCAAAGAAACTTCCCTCCTCCCTAATAAGGCAATGGATCAGTAACAGGAACTAAAAACAAAGCCCAGGGATCAGCAACTCTGAAACTGGACTACTCTAGTTCAGTAAGAGGGAAAACAAGAGATTTTTTTGTTTTATTACAGAGACAAGGAAAAAAAACAGACAGTAAATGCTATAAATGCTGTAAATCGGCTAGCGCACTTTAGTGTGTAGCCTACAGAAACAATTTGCAACAATTAGTAACTTAAAGTGCAATAAACAGTGTAAAATGCAGAAATCACTTAAAGTAGCAGTAAAACAGGCGAAATGCAGTCGCTAGCTTAATAACAGTGGGAAAGCCACAAAAATACTTATATCTGGTAGAAAGTCACTCTTTTAGCTCTCTGCTGCTTGGATCACTCTGCAGGCCACCACGAGGATCTGTGCTGAGTTGGTACAAGCTGGAAAACGCGTGTTTAGCGTGTTTTATAGCAGGGGGCTGAAAGGAGCTAGGAACTGGCCCAAAACGACCAATGGACTACTAGTTTCTGGCTGAAACTTCACCAAATCGGACAAAAAGGCCGCCCATGTGTATGGTTACCAGTATCCATACACATGTCATTCCCATTAGGTATCGTAGAGCATAGTTATGTTACCAGTATCCCTGCACATGTCGTTCCCACTAGGTATAGTAGAGAATAGTTATATTACCAGTATCCATACACGTGTCATTCCCACTAGGTATAGTAGAGCATAGTTATGTTACCAGTATCCATAGACATGTCGTTCCCACTAGGTATAGTAGAGCATAGTTATGTTACAAGTATCTTTACATGTGTCTGTCCCACTAGGTATGGTACAGCATAGTTATGTTACCAGTATACATACAGATGTCTGTCCCACTAGGTATAATACAGAATAGTTATGGTATCAGTATCTCTACAGATGTCTGTCCCACTAGGTATAATACAGAATTGTTATTTTACCAGTATCCCTACACATGTCTGTCCCACTAGGTAGAGTACAGCATAGTTATGTTACCAGTATCCATACATGTGTCTATCCCACTAGGTATAGTACAGCATAGTTATGTTACCAGTATCCATACACATGTCTGTCCCAGTATTTACAGCACAACACAGTTATGTTACCAGTATCTATACAAATGTCTATCCCACTAGGTATCATAAAGCATAGTTATGTTACCAGTATCCATACACGTCTACCCCACTAGGTATAGTAGAGCATAGTTATGTTACCAGTATCCATACACATATCTGCCCCACTAGGTATAGTACAACATAGTTATGTTACCAGCATCTATACACATCTGTCCCACTATGTAGGGTACAGCATAGTTATGTTACCAGTATCTATACACATGTCTATAACACTAGGTATAGTACAGCATATTTATGTTACCAGTATCCATACACATGTCATTCGCACTAGGTATAGTAGAGCATAGTTACGTTACCAGTATCCGTATAGATGTCTGTCCCACTAGGTATAATAGAGAATAGTTATGTTACCAGTATCCATACACATGTGTGCCCCCTAGGTTTAGTACAGCATAGTTATGTTACCAGTATCCATACACATGTCGTTCCCACTAGGTATAGTAGAGAATATGTCCCACTAGGTATAATACAGAATAGTCATGTTTCCAGTATCCCTACACATGTCTGTCCCACTAGGTATAGTACAGCATATTTATGTTACCAGTATCCATATAGATGTCTGTCCCACTAGGTATAGTAGAGCATAGTTATGTTACCAGTATCCATACAGATGTCGTTCCCACTAGGTATAGTAGAGCATAGTTATGTTACCAGTATCCATATAGATGTCTGTCCCACTAGGTATAGTAGAGCATAGTTATGTTACCAGTATCCATACATTTGTCTGTCCCACTAGGTACAATACAGAATAGTTATGTTACCAGTATCCCTACACATGTCTGTCCCACTAGGTATAATACAGAATCATTATGTTACCAGTATCCCAACACATGTCTGCCACCTAGGTATAGTACAGCATAGTTATGTTACCAGTATCCATACACATGTCATTCCAATTAGGTATAGCAGAGCGTAGTTATGTTACCAGTATCCATACACATGTCTGTCCCACTAGGTATAGTACAGCATATTTATGTTACCAGTATCCATATAGATGTCTGTCCCCCTAGTTATAGTAGAGCATAGTTATGTTACCAGTATCCATACACATGTCGTTCCCACTAGGTATAGTAGAGCATAGTTATGTTACCAGTATCCATATAGATGTCTGTCCCACTAGGTATAGTAGAGCATAGTTATGTTACCAGTATCCATACATTTGTCTGTCCCACTAGGTACAATACAGAATAGTTATGTTACCAGTATCCCTACACATGTCTGTCCCATTAGGTATAATACAGAATCATTATGTTACCAGTATCCCAACACATGTCTGCCCCCTAGGTATAGTACAGCATAGTTATGTTACCAGTATCCATACACATGTCATTCCAATTAGGTATAGCAGAGCATAGTTATGTTTCCAGTATCCCTACACATGTCTGTCCCACTAGGTATAGTACAGCACAGTTTTGTTACCAGTATCCCTACACATGTCTGTCCCACTAGGTATAAAACAGTATAGTTATGTTACTAGTATCCCTAACATGTCTGTCCCATTAGGTAGATTACAGCATAGTTATGTTACCATTATCCATACACATCTCCGCCCTACTTGGTATACTACTGCATAGTTATTTTACCAGTATTTGAACATGTCTGTCCCACTAAGTATAGTGCCACATAGTTACATTACCAGTATCCATGCACATGTCTGCCCCCTAGGTATAGTACAGCATAGTTATGTTACCATTATCCATACATGTCTGCCCAACAAGGTATAGTACAGAATAAGTTATGTTGCCAGTATCCCTACACATGTCTGTCCCGCTAGGTATAGTAGAGCATAGTTATGTTACCAGTATCTGTACACATCTGTCCCACTAGGTATGGTACAGCATAGTTATGTTACCAGTATCTATACACATGTCTGTCCCACTAGGTATAGTACAGAATAGTTATGTTACCAGTATCCATACACATGTCGTTCCCACTTGGTATAGTAGAGCATAGTTATGTTACCAGTATACATACAGATATCTGTCCCACTAGGTATAATACAGAATAGTTATGTTACTAGTATCCCTACACAAGTCTGCCTCACTAGGTATAGTACAGCGTAGTAATTTTACCACAATCCATGCACATATCTGTCCCACTAGGTTTAATACAGTATAGCTATGTTACCAGTGTCCATACACATGTCTGTTCCACTAGGTATAGTACAGCATAGTAATCTTACCAGTGTCCATACACGTCTGTCCCACTAGGTATAGTACAGCATAATTATGTTACCTGTATCCATACACATGTCTATCCCACTGGGTATAGTACAGCATAGTTATGTTACCAGTATGCATATACATGTCTGTCCCATTAGTTATAGTACAACATAGTTATGTTACCAGTATCTATACACATGTCTGTCCCACTAGGTATGGTACAGAATAGTTATGTTACCAGTATCTATACACATGTCTGTTCCACTAGGTATAGTACATCATAGTTATGTTACCAGTATCCATACACATGTCGTTCCCACTAGGTATAGTAGAGAATAGTTATGTTACCAGTATCCATACATGTGTCTGTCCCACTAGGTATCGTAAAGCATAGTTATGTTACCAGTATCCATACACATATCTGCCCCACTAGGTACAGTACATCATAGTTATGTTACCAGTATCCATACACATGTCTGCCCCACTAGGTATAGTAGAGCATAGTTATGTTACAAGTATCTTTACACATGTCTGTCCCACTAGGTATGGTACAGCATAGTTATGTTACCAGTATCTATACACGTCTGTCCCACTAGGTATAGTAGAGCATAGTTATGTTACCAGTATACATACAGATATCTGTCCCACTAGGTATAATACAGAATAGTTATGGTATTAGTATCCCTACAGATGTTTGTCCCACTAGGTATAATAAAGAATTGTTATGTTGCCAGTATCCCTACACATGTCTGTCCCACTAGGTAGAGTAGAGCATAGTTATGTTACCAGTATCCATACATGTGTCTGTCCCACTAGGTATAGTACAGCATAGTTATGTTACCAGTATCCATACACATGTCTGTCCCAGTAGTTACAGCACAACACAGTTATGTTACCAGTATCTATACAAATGTCTGTCCCACTAGGTATCGTACAGCATAGTTATGTTACCAGTATCCATACGCGTATACCCCACTAGGTATAGTAGAGCATAGTTATGTTACCAGTATCCATACACATATCTGCCCCACTAGGTATAGTACAACATAGCTATGTTACCAGCATCTATACACATCTGTCCCACTAGGTAGGGTACAGCATAGTTATGTTACCAGTATCTATACACATGTCTTTCCCACTAGGTATAGTATAGCATAGTTATGTTACCGGTATCCATACAGATGTCTGTCCCACTAGGTAAAATACAGAATAGTTATGTTACCAGTATCCCTACACATGTCTGCCCCCTAGGTATAGTACAGCATAGTTATGTTACCAGTATCCATACACATGTCATTCCCACTAGGTATAGTAGAGCATAGTTACGTTACCAGTATCCATATAGATGTCTGTCCCACTAGGTATAATACAGAATAGTTATGTTACCAGTATCCATACACATGTCGTTCCCATTAGGTATAGTAGAGCATAGTTATGTTACCGGTATCCATACAGATGTCTGTCCCACTAGGTATAATACAGAATAGTTATGTTACCAGTATCCCTACACATGTCTGCCCCTTAGGTTTAGTACAGCATAGTTATGTTACCAGTATCCATACACATGTCATTCCCACTAGGTATAGTAGAGCATAGCTATGTTACCGGTATCCATACAGATGTCTGTCCCACTAGGTATAATACAGAATAGTTATGTTTCCAGTATCCCTACACATGTCTGTCCCACTAGGTATAGTACAGCATATTTATGTTACCAGTATCCATATAAATGTCTGTCCCACTAGGTATAGTAGAGCATAGTTATGTTACCAGTATCCATATAGATGTCTGTCCCACTAGGTATAATACAAAATAGTTATGTTACCAGTATCCCGACACATGTCTGCCCCCTAGGTATAGTACAGCATAGTTATGTTACCAGTATCCATACACATGTCATTCCAATTAGGTATAGTAGAGCATAGTTATGTTACCAGTATCCATACACATGTCGTTCCCACTAGGTATAGTAGAACATAGTTATGTTACCAGTATCCATATAGATGTCTGTCCCACTAGGTGTAGTAGAGCATAGTTATGTTACCAGTATCCATACATTTGTCTGTCCCACTAGGTACAATACAGAATAGTTATGTTACCAGTATCCCTACACATGTCTGTCCCACTAGGTATAATACAGAATAGTTATGTTACCAGTATCCCAACACATGTCTACCCCCTAGGTATAGTACAGCATAGTTATGTTACCAGTATCCATACACATGTCATTCCAATTAGGTATAGTAGAGCATAGTTATGTTGCCAGTATCCATACCCATGTCGTTCCTACTAGGTATAGTAGAGCATAGTTATGTTACCCATATCCATACACATGTTGTTCCTACTAGGTATAGTAGAGCATTGTTATTTTACCAGTATCCAGACACATGTCGTTCCCACTAGGTATAGTAGAGCATAGTTATGTTACCAGTATCCCTACACATGTCTGCCACAGTAGGTGGAGTACAACATAGTTATGTTGCCAGGAACAATACACATGTCGTTCCCACTAGGTATAGTAGAGAATAGTTATGTACCAGTATCCCTACACATGTCTGTCCCACTCGGTATAATACAGAATAGTTATGTTACCAGTATCCATACACATGTCGTTCCCATTAGGTATATTACAACATAGTTATGTTACCAGTATCCATACACATGTCGTTCCCACTAGGTATAGTAGAGCATAGTTATGTTACCAGTTTCCCTACAGATGTCTGTCCCACTAGGTATAATGCAGAATAGTTATGTTACCAGTATCCATACACATGTTGTTCCCACTAGGTATATTACAACATAGTTATGTTAGCAGTATCCATACACATGTCGTTCCCACAAGGTATAGTAGAGCATAGTTATGTTACCGGTATCTCTACACATGTCTGCCCCAGTAGGTAGAGTACAACATAGTTATGTTGCCAGTATCCATACACATGTCGTTCCGACTAGGTATAGTAGAGCATACTTATTTTACTAGTATCCATACATGTGTTGTTCCCACTAGGTATAGTAGAGCATAGTTATATTACCAGTATCCATACACATGTCATTCCCATTAGGTATCGTAGAACATAGTTATGTTACCAGTATCCCTGCACATGTCGTTCCCACTAGGTATAGTAGAGAATAGTTATGTTACCAGTATCCATACACGTGTCATTCCCACTAGGTATAGTAGAGCATAGTTATGTTACCAGTATCCATAGACATGTCGTTCCCACTAGGTATAGTAGAGCATAGTTATGTTACAAGTATCTTTACATGTGTCTGTCCCACTAGGTATGGTACAGCATAGTTATGTTACCAGTATACATACAGATGTCTGTCCCACTAGGTATAATACAGAATAGTTATGGTATCAGTATCTCTACAGATGTCTGTCCCACTAGGTATAATACAGAATTGTTATGTTACCAGTATCCCTACACATGTCTGTCCCACTAGGTAGAGTACAGCATAGTTATGTTACCGGTATCCATACATGTGTCTATCCCACTAGGTATAGTACAGCATAGTTATGTTACCAGTATCCATACACATGTCTGTCCCAGTATTTACAGCACAACACAGTTATGTTACCAGTATCTATACAAATGTCTGTCCCACTAGGTATCATAAAGCATAGTTATGTTACCAGTATCCATACACGTCTACCCCACTAGGTATAGTAGAGCATAGTTATGTTAGCAGTATCCATACACATATCTGCCCCACTAGGTATAGTACAACATAGTTATGTTACCAGCATCTATACACATCTGTCCCACTAGGTAGGGTACAGCATAGTTATGTTACCAGTATCTATACACATGTCTATAACACTAGGTATAGTACAGCATACTTATGTTACCAGTATCCATACACATGTCATTCGCACTAGGTATAGTAGAGCATAGTTACGTTACCAGTATCCATATAGATGTCTGTCCCACTAGGTATAATAGAGAATAGTTATGTTACCAGTATCCATACACATGTGTGCCCCCTAGGTTTAGTACAGCATAGTTATGTTACCAGTATCCTTACACATGTCGTTATCACTAGGTATAGTAGAGAATATGTCCCACTAGGTATAATACAGAATAGTTATGTTTCCAGTATCCCTACACATGTCTGTCCACTAGGTATAGTACAGCATATTTATGTTACCAGTATCCATATAGATGTCTGTCCCACTAGGTATAGTAGAGCATAGTTATGTTACCAGTATCCATACACATGTCGTTCCCACTAGGTATAGTAGAGCATAGTTATGTTACCAGTATCCATATAGATGTCTGTCAGACTAGGTATAGTAGAGCATAGTTATGTTACCAGTATCCATACATTTGTCTGTCCCACTAGGTACAATACAGAATAGTTATGTTACCAGTATCCCTACACATGTCTGTCCCACTAGGTATAATACAGAATCATTATGTTACCAGTATCCCAACACATGTCTGCCACCTAGGAATAGTACAGCATAGTTATGTTACCAGTATCCATACACATGTCATTCCAATTAGGTATAGCAGAGCGTAGTTATGTTACCAGTATCCATACACATGTCTGTCCCACTAGGTATAGTACAGCATATTTATGTTACCAGTATCCATATAGATGTCTGTCCCACTAGTTATAGTAGAGCATAGTTATGTTACCAGTATCCATACACATGTCGTTCCCACTAGGTATAGTAGAGCATAGTTATGTTACCAGTATCCATATAGCTGTCTGTCCCACTAGGTATAGTAGAGCATAGTTATGTTACCAGTATCCATACATTTGTCTGTCCCACTAGGTACAATACAGAATAGTTATGTTACCAGTATCCCTACACATGTCTGTCCCACTAGGTAAAATACAGAATCATTATGTTACCAGTATCCCAACACATGTCTGCCCCCTAGGTATAGTACAGCATAGTTATGTTACCAGTATCCATACACATGTCATTCCAATTAGGTATAGCAGAGCATAGTTATGTTTCCAGTATCTCTACACATGTCTGTCCCACTAGGTATAGTACAGCATATTTATGTTACCAGTATCCATATAGATGTCTGTCCCACTAGGTATAGTAGAGCATAGTTATGTTACCAGTATCCATACACATGTCGTTCCCACTAGGTATAGTAGAGCATAGTTATGTTACCAGTATCCATATAGATGTCTGTCCCACTAGGTATAGTAGAGCATAGTTATGTTACCAGTATCCATACATTTGTCTGTCCCACTAGGTACAATACAGAATAGTTATGTTACCAGTATCCCTACACATGTCTGTCCCACTAGGTATAATACAGAATCATTATGTTACCAGTATCCCAACACATGTCTGCCCCCTAGGTATAGTACAGCATAGTTATGTTACCAGTATCCATACACATGTCGTTCCTACTAGGTATAGCAGAGCATAGTTATGTTACCAGTATCCATACACTTGTTGTTCCTACTAGGTATAGTAGAGCATTGTTATTTTACCAGTATCCAGACACATGTCGTTCCCACTAGGAATAGTAGAGCATAGTTATGTTACCAGTATCCCTACACATGTCTGCCACAGTAGGTAGCGTACAACATAGTTATGTTGCCAGGAACCATACACATGTCGTTCCCAATAGGTATAGCAGAGAATAGTTATGTTACCAGTATTCCTACACATGTCTGTCCCACTAGGTATAATACAGAATAGTTATGTTACCAGTATCTATACACATGTCGTTCCCATTAGGTATATTACAACATAGTTATGTTACCAGTATCCATACACATGTCGTTCCCTCTAGGTATAGTAGAGCATAGTTATGTTACCGGTATCCATACAGATGTCTGTCCCACGAGGTATAATGCAGAATAGTTATGTTACCAGTATCCCTACACATGTCTGTCCCACTAGGTATAATACAGAATAGTTATGTTACCAGTATCCATACACATGTCCTTCCCACTAGGTATAGTAAAACATAGTTATGTTACCAGTATCCATACACATGCGTTCCCCCTAGGTATAGTAGAGCATAGTTATGTTACCAGTATCCCTACACATGTCTGTCCCACTGGGTATAATACAGAATAGTTATGTTACCAGTATCCATACACATGTTGTTCCCACTAGGTATATTACAACATAGTTATGTACCAGTATCCCTACACACGTCTGTCCCACTAGGTATAATACAGAATAGTTATGTTACCAGTATCCATACACATGTCGTTCCCATTAGGTATATTACAACATAGTTATGTTACCAGTATCCCTACACATGTCTGCCCCAGTAGGTATAGTAGAGGATAGTTATGTTACCAGTATCCATACACGTGTCATTCCCACTAGGTATAGTAGAGCATAGTTATGTTACCAGTATCCCTACACGTCTGCCCCAGTAGGTAGAGTACAACATAGTTATGTTGCCAGTATCCATACACATGTCTTTCCCACTAGGTATAGTAGAGCATAGTTATGTTACCTGTATCCCTACACATGTCTGTCCCACTAGGTATAATACAGAATAGTTATGTTACCAGTATCCATGCACATGTCATTCCCACTTGGTATATTACAACATAGTTATGTTACCAGTATCCATACACATCGTTAGCACTAGGGATAGTAGAGCATAGTTATGTTATCAGTATCCCTACACATGTCTCTCTCACTAGGTATAATACAGAATAGTTTTGTTACCAGTATCCATACACATGTCATTGCCACTAGGTATATTATAACATAGTTATGTTACCAGTATCCATACACATGTCGTTCCCACTAGGTATAGTAGAGCATAGTTATGTTACCAGTATCCATACACATGCCGTTCCCACTAGGTATAGTAGAGCATAGTTATGTTACCAGTATCCATACACATGTCGTTCCCACTAGGTATAGTAGAGCATAGTTATGTTAGCAGTATCCATACAGATGTCTGTCCCACTAGGTATATTACAGAATAGTTATGTTACCAGTATCCATACACATGTCGTTCCCACTAGGTATAGTAGAGCATAGTTATGTTACCAGTATCCCTATACATATCTGCCCCAGTAGGTAGAGTACAACATAGTTATGTTGCCAGTATCCATACACATGTCTGTCCCACTAGGTATAATACAGAATAGTTATGTTACCAGTATCCATACACATGTCGTTCCCACTATTACTCTAGCATGTCCAAAGGTCAGTCAATGGTTTAATCTCCAGTCCAGCTGGTGAATCTGGGAATTTTGAGGCAATGTTACAACTGTCTCATGTACACGGACAACCCTCTCCTCCTCCAAACAGGTTCAAATATATGTGAGAGATGCAACTATTTAGCCAAGCTGGAGGCTGAGCTCTCTCATCTCAAAACTGGTGTAACCAGTCAGGAGGAGAAGGTAACCTTACACAACACAATTCCAGTATCACATAGTCCCACCACATCAGCGAACCAAACACATAAATACACAAAACATACTCGGAGGCTCTAAATAAAAATCTACCTAAGCAACAGATACCTACAAAGCAGACATCTAAGCAAACGCTACCTCAAAACAAAACACGCACAACACATAGCCCACAAAGTCAGTGTGCCAAGCAGCCACAGCCCTTAAGGCTGAATAACACACTTGATACTCTTGTAATAGGTGTCTCTATTGTCAGGCACACTGACGTCCTGCTCACCAGGCTGAATAAAGAGAAAGGCACGGTGAGCTGCCTGTCGGGTGCTAGGATCCGCCACATAACGCAAGCACTCAGGTCACTCCAAAGCAAATACAAATATGACTCAGTCATTGTACATGCTGGTGTGAATGACCTGAGACTTACCTCCCTGGACTACATGAAAAGAGACATAGAGGAGCTCTCTGATCATGTAGCCCAGGCTGGTATGACCCTGACCTTGAGCAGCATCTTACCCTCACCTAGAATGATGCCACAGTACAAAGACAAAATGATCGATTTTAACAATTGGCTAAAATTTTGGTGTCATTCAAAGGGGATCCAGTGTCTGTCAGCCTGGGATGACATGCTCGACAAGCCAAATTGCTTCGCTAGGGACGGCTTGCACCTGTCACCACTGGGCTTTCGGATATTGGCAAAGGCTCTTGCCACCCCCATAGTGCCTTTTTTAGGCAAGGCTCAAAAGTCAAACCCACCCCCATAGACAGCACAAGGAACAAGAAACTAAGGGTAATGCTCCTAAACGCCAGAAGTCTTAACCTCAAGATGCATGCACTCGAAGCTCTCCTCAGGATGGAGAAAATTGATATCTGTGCAGTTACAGAAACCTGGTTCAAGGCTCCAGAGAGCACCCCAGCACTACCAGGCTATACCTCATATCATGCTTTTGGGCCCCAAAACCCGGACCGAACCACAAAAGGAGGGGGAGTTTCCATATTTATCAAGGATATCTACACCTCCAGGTTAGTGGCATTGCACGAAGTATCGGAGACCATCCATGTGCAACTAACAGTGGGCAAGACTGCTTTTCAGTTTATAGCATCCTACAGACCACTCTCTCAAAGTCAGGAATCCCACTCGGCTTTCCTGAAAACATTGGAGAACATGAAGATCTCTCCGTACACCATTATATGGGGTGACTTCAACTACCCAAACATTGACTGGGAGCACTAATCTAGACCCAGCACCTTAGCCCAAAGGTTCCTGGAAATTATAAACTCAAATGCTATGGAACAACTAGTCACCACTCCCACAAGAGGGGACAACATACTAGACCTGATCATTACCAACATGGGGATTCTATGCTGCACACCAGAAGTATATCCCTCATTGATAAGATCAGACCATAAATTAATTTCACTGGATGTCCACATCCCGACCCCACCCCCAGCCCAGAAAACCACAGTGAAAAACTTCTCAAAAGCGAACTTCTCACTTCTCAAAACTGAAGTGGTATCCTTCAAGGCCCCAGGGCCAGTGGAAACTATGGGCCAAACTGCAGAATCCTATATAAACGCATTCTACGGACATCTCCAGGAATGTATGGATCATGCTATCCCAAACAAAACCAAGATCCAATCATCCAAAGGCAGGCGTCCAGTCTGGTGGACCCCTGCCATTAATAAACTGTACAACAGAAGGAGGAAGCTACTACATGATAGAGCAAAATCCCTAATAGGGAAGGCATCTCTGATCAGTACTAGCAAAAAAATTACGATCCCTCATAAAATCCTCCAAGGCCAGCTTCAAGAGAAAAATTGCACAGGACACCAAAGACAATCATAAGGCTTTTTTCAGTTATGTTAGAAACCTGGGATGCAACTCCCAGACTTGTTCTGAGTTGATTCTAAATGACAAAAAATACACTGAACCCACAGACATCGCCAATGTCCTGGCAGACAGGTTCAGTGCAAACTTCTCCCCTCCCCCCAAAAGAGCAAGTATCTATCCCAGCAGAGGGCTGCCTCCCAAACATCTCTGATGCTCAGGTGAAGGCTGCCCTCTCCAAAGCAAAAAACACTGCTTCCATGGGACCAGATGGCGTCCCAGGTTGCATCCTACATGAACTCCAAGAGGAACTAATCCCTCAAATAAAACAGCTATACAATCTCAGCCTCACTACAGGATATGTGCCCACAGAATGGCGTACAGCAACAGTGGTCCCACTCCACAAAGGTGGAGCCTCTATGGACCCTGAAAACTATTGCCCCATAAGCCTGACTAGCTTAGTCTGCAAGGCTATGGAGAGGATCATCATGGAGCTCATAAACAAAGACATTGGGGACCTACAGACACTAGATCCTACCCAGTTCGGCTTTGTCAAGGGCAGATCCTGCCTTTTGAACCTGGTCGACTTCTTTGAAACAGTCACCAAAGCCATAGATGAAGGGAAGGTAGTCCACACAACCTATCTGGGCCTTGCAAAGGCATTTGACACAATACCCCACTCGGGCATCATAGATAAGCTATCCAGCTTAAATATAAACCCCTATGTCACAAGATGGGTCGCAAACTGGCTCAAAGACAGAACCCACAGAGTGAGAGTTGCTGGAGCCATGTCAGACTCAAAACCGGTCAGAAGTGGCATCCCACAGGGTTCTGTCCTGGGACCACTCTTGTTCGGTATATACTTTTCCGAGGTACAGGCAAACGTGGGAGGACTATGGCTCACCAAGTTCGCAGACGACTGCAAACTGGGCGCCATAATCAACTCTCCATCTGACACAAACATCCTTCAAAAAGGTCTCACAGAGACTGGTGCCAGAGCCATGGTTTAAAGCTAAATGCCAAAAAATGTATAGTCATACCCTTTGGCAAAAACAATGTGCCCACAAATTACCACTTAGGCGGAAACCCATTAAGTACAGAGAAAGTTATTAGGGACCTGGGGACCCAAGTTGATAGCAATCTCTCCTTTGAAAACTACATTGCCAAAGTGGTTAGAAAGGCCTTCTACATAGCCCACCTCATCACGAAGGGTTTCACATCTAGATCAAGAGAGGTAATCGTGCCCCTTTATTCATCCCTCATCAGGCCCATCATAGAATACAATGCCCCTTTTGGGATGTACCTTACCCGACACCTGCAGCAATTAGAAAGACCCCAAAAGTATCTCACCAAGAGGATCAAGGGTCTCAAACAGATGCCATATGCTGCTCAGTTAAAAAAACTCCAGCTCTACTCAGTTGCATACCGCCTACTTGAGGCGATCTATGCCTGACATACAAAGTTATGTCAAATCCAGAATTAATGGACATGCTCCACCTCAGTAAATCTAAATCCCTTAGAGCCACACGCTCGAGGGACTTGAACCTCATCACAGAAATAAATAGAACTTGCTGGAGGGACAGGTTCATAACCCAGAGGCTCCCTTCGCTCTGGAATAGAATTCCAGTTCATGTGAGGCAGAGCACCTCACTGAATCTCTTCAAGAAGAATCTCGATAGGTGGATGGGGGATCGTAAGTTTGTCCCAGGGATTACTCCCATGTCACTATTAGACAGAGGCACAGTAAACTAAACCTTAAAAAGGGCACAGTATACTCAAATCAAGGGGTGGTGTAAGCCATACAGAATCAGGCTAGGCTTAAAATTGCCTCAGGGTAGATAGTCTAGTATGAACCTATGAACCTATGAACCACTAGGTTTAGTAGAGCATAGTTATGTTACCAGTGTCCATACAGATGTCTGTCCCACTAGGTATAATACAGAATAGTTATGTTACCAGTATCCCTACACATGTCTGCCCCAGTAGGTTGAGTACAGCATAGTTATGTTACCAGTATTCATACACATGTCATTCCCACTAGGTATAATACAGAATAGTTATGTTACCAGTATCCATACACATGTCGTTCCCACTAGGTATAGTTGAGCATAGTTATGTTACCAGTATCCCTACACATGTCTGTCCCACTAGGTATAATACAGAATAGTTATGTTACCAGTATCCATACACATGTCATTCTCACTAGGTATATTACAACATAGTTATGTTACTAGTATCCATACACATGTCGTTCCCACTAGGTATAGTAGAGCATAGTTATGTTACCAGTATCTATACACATGTTGTTCCCACTAGGTATAGTACAGCATAGTTATGTTACCAGTATCCCTACACATGTCTGCCCCAGTAGGTAGAGTACAACATAGTTATGTTACCAGTATCCATACACATGTCGTTCCCACTAGGTATAGTTGAGCATAGTTATGTTACCAGTATCCCTACACATGTCTGTCCCACTAGGTATAATACAGAATAGTTATGTTACCAGTATCCATACACATGTCATTCTCACTAGGTATATTACAACATAGTTATGTTGCCAGTATCCATACACATGTCATTCCCACTAGGTATAGTAGAGCATAGTTATGTTACCAGTATCCCTACACATGTCTGCCCCAGTAGGTAGAGTACAACATAGTTATGTTACCAGTATCCATACACATGTCTATAACACTAGGTATAGTACAGCATACTTATGTTACCAGTATCCATACACAAGTCGTTCCCACTAGGTATAGTAGAGCATAGTTATGTTACCAGTATCCATACAGATGTCTGTCCCACTAGGTATAATACAGAATAGTTATGTTACCGGTATCCATACTCATGTCATTCCCACTAGGTATAGTAGAGCATAGTTATGTTACCAGTATCCCTACACATGTCTGTCCCACTAGGTATAATACAGAATAGTTATGTTACCAGTATCCATACACATGTCATTCCCACTATGTATATTACAACATAGTTATGTTACCAGTATCCATACACATGTCGTTCCCACTAGGTATAGCAGAGCATAGTTATGTTACCAGTATCCATACACATGTCGTTCCCACTAGGTATAGTAGAGCATAGTTATGTTACCAGTATCCATACACATGTCGTTCCCACTAGGTATAGTAGAGCATAGTTATGTTACCAGTATCCCTACACATGTCTGCCCCAGTAGGTAGAGTACAACATAGTTATGTTGCCAGTATCCATACACATGTCATTCCCACTAGGTATATTACAACATAGTTATGTTTCCAGTATCCATACACATAGGTTCATAGTTTCATAGTTTCATACTAGGCTATCTGCCCTAGGGCATTTATAAGCCTAGTCAGAGTATGTTTGGCTTTCGACACCCATTTTAAATTAATTTTGCTATGCCCTTTTTTGAGGTTAGTATACTGTGCCTATGTCTAACAGTGACACAGAAGTGATACCTGGGGTAAACCTACGATCTCCCATCCACTCATCAAGATTCCTGTTGAAGAGAGTCAATGAGGGACTCTGCCTAACCTGGACTGGGATTTTATTGCAGAGTGAAGGGAGCCTCTGGGTTATGAATCTGTCCCTCCAGCATGTCCTAATTATTTCAGTGCTGAGGTTCAAGTCTCTTGAGCATGTAGCTCGATGGGATTTGGATTTTTTGAGGTGCAGCATGTCCCTTAATTCCGGGTTGGACATGACTTTATACGTCAGGCACAGGTCGCCTCTGAGCAGGCGGTATGCCACTGAGTAGAGCTGGAGTTTCTTTAACTAGGCAGCATAACCAGCCACCTCGAACAATACAAATAAAGTACAACTCTGCCCCTTGGCTAACTAAGGAGACTAAAACTCTAATGCTACTAAGGGACAAAACTTGGAAACTATACAATAAAAATAAAAACCCAGCTTCATTCCTTCAATTTAAGTAACTCCGCAATCTTACTAAATAACTTATCATAAAAGATAAAAAATCATACTACAACAAACTACAGTCTACCCTCACAAACAATCCCAAAAAATTCTGGAATTCCATCAATTCCCTCTTACACCCAGGTACTAAATCCAATCCCTGTCCAGACAACAATAGGACTGACACAGAAATTGCAACCCTCTTCAACTCCTTTTTTACCAGATCCATAGCTGAACTGACTAAATCCTTCTCCACTTCCACCCGCAGCCCAAACCCAAAGCCTTCTTCACCATCCTACCCTCACTCCTGCTCCCATAAACCCCCTCCCACTTTTATTCTACAACCCGTGTCTACCACTGGAATCAAAAAACTTCTTTCCAAACTCAAACCGTGCTCCAATGCCCCCGACAATATCCCATCACTCTTTCTCAAGCTCGCAGCAGATGACATCGCCATACCTATCAGCATTCTCATCAGTAGATCCATCCAAGAATCTTATGTTCCCAAACTTTGGTGAGCTGCCCACATTCTGCCCCTTCATAAAGGAGGCAAAAATAATAGCATTTCTAACTTCCGCCCAATAGCCATTCTTTCCCCAATTTCAAAAGTCCTTGAAAAATGTATCCACCGGCAACTCATGCCCTACCTCCTCAATAACCATCTCCTCACTCCTACTCAACATGGGTTTCGGCCTGGCCACAGTACCATAACTGCTCTCCTTTCTTTCCTAGACATTGTCAACCATGCCCGTTACTCTGGAGATATTGTCTCCACTGTTCTTCTTGACCTTTCCAAGGCATTCGACACAATATCCCACACACTCCTTCTCAACTACCTTTCTAACCTCAGTCTCTCCGACAATTCCCTTTCTTGGTTCAAAAGTTATCTCTCAGATAGATCCCAAGCTGTGAAATGGAATACAGGTACCTCGAACTTCTTACCTACCCCTACCGGAGTCCCTTAGGGTTCTATTCTCGGACATCTGCTCTTTAATGTCTTTATCAATGATCTCCACTCTGCAATTCCTCATTCTCAAATTGTACAATATGCAGACGACTCCACTGTTATCTGCTCAGCCCCTAGCCTTCCCGAGCTCCAAGCCAAAACCCAACTGGCCTTCACAACCACAGAAAATTGGATGCTTCAAAACCATCTTTCCCTTAATACCAATAAATCCCATATCATTCTCTTCTCCCCCTCAAAAGCTCTGCCTCTTGATAAGCCATCTTTCAAAATCTCCAGCCTCTCCGAGTCCCCAATAGAAGTTGTTAGTTGTGCAAAATTACTCGGAGTTGCCATTGATGAACACCTGAAATTTAATACTTATATTCAACTAAACATAAAAAAAACATCAGAAGCTCGGTATGCTTTACAGAAATGCTAACTTTCTTTCTTTAGCTACAAGACAAACACTCGCCACTACCTACCTTCTCCCTTCTCTGTTGTATGGTGCTCCTCTTCTAACCAACCTCACCGCTTCTATCTCCTCAAAACTTGAATGTTGCTACTACAAAATCACCAAATTCGCTACTAACTCCACTCATTCTACACACCATTGCATCTGCCTACGTAGTCTCCAATGGCTAGAACTCCCTAATCACCTCGATTACCTCCAACTTACTACTGCACACAAACTAATTTTTAAACCCACTGCTTGCCCTGCATTATCTAATATCTTGCCCTTCTACACTCCTCTCCGGCCCCTAAGATCTGGCCACCAAAATCTTATTTCAGTATACAAACCCAAACAACCTCCTGGCCACCTCCTACTTTCCTATACTACAGCAAAAAAATGGAACTTGCTTCCTCCCCTTCTAAGAGTCACTACAAGCTATGAACAATTCAAATCTCTTCTCCATTCTCACCTCTCCCAAAACTGGAAATGTAATTGTACACTTCCTACCTAGATCTTAATACATCCCAGTTGCAATTTTCCCCCTCCGGTCCCTCTTCTTCCATCTCTCTCCTCAGCTCCCCTCCCTCTACTTCTTTATCTCCTCTCTCACCCCTGCTTAAACTCTCTCCCCTGCTTAAACTCTCACCCCTGCTTAAACTTTCTCCCCTGCTTAAACTCTCAACCCTGCTTAAACTCTCTCCCCTGCTTAAACTCTCTATTTATTCCTTTTAAATCGTCTCCTCCCCACTGCCTACATGCATGTCTAGTCTCACAAATGTATCTTTTACCTTTTTCATAAGATGTACTTTTAGACTCAAACATAAAATGAATCTTAGTCTAACTGTTCTTTTTTATCTTCCTCCTGGCATCTCTTCTCCTTTAAATTCTTTGCATCTCCTTCACTTCTCCTCTGTTTTACTTCTCTTGCATTCAAGATCTATGTATAATTTCTTTTTATCTCTCTCTTCTATGCTAACAATACAGTTGCATAAAAATATTAATTTCTTATGTATACTGCCAAATGTACTATATTTTTGGAAATTGTTAAAGGTGTTATGCTGTTAGAACACAGAGTGTTATGTGTGTAATGTATTATTATTATGGAGCTTTTCTCCCAGGGCCTCCACTGAAAACGGGCTTTCAGGCCCAGTGGACTTCCCCGGTTATCAAACTGGAAATAAATAAATAAATAAATAATATGGCATCTGTTTGAGCCCTTTGATCCTCTTGGTGAGGTACTTTTGGGGTCTTTCCAGTTGCTGCAGGTGTTTGGTAAGGTACATCCCAAAAGGGGCATTGTACTCAGTTATGGGCCTGATGAGGGATGAGTAAAGAGGCACGATGACCTCCCCTAATCTAGATGTGAATCCCTTCATGATTAGGTGGGCTATATAAAATGTTTTTCTAACCACTTTGGCCACGTGGTTGTCAAATGAGAGATTGCTATCAACTTGGGTCCCCAGGTCCCTAATTACTTTTTCTGTACTTAATGGATTACCACCTATGTGGTAATTTGTGGGCACTTTGTTTTTGCCAAAGGGGATGACTATACACTTTTTGGCATTTAGCTTGAGGCCATGGCTCTGGCATCAGTTGTCTGTTTCTATGAGGCCCTTTTGGAGGATGCTTGTGTCGGCTGGAGAGTTGATTATGGCGCCCAGTTTGCAGTCATCAGCGAACTTGGTCAGCCACAGCTGTTCTGTGTTGGCCTGTACCTCTGAGAAATATATACCGAACAAAAGAGGTCCCAGGACTGAGCCTTATGGGACGCCACTTGTAACTGGCTTTGAGTCTGACATGGCTCCAGCAATTCTAACCATGTGGGTTCTGTCCTTGAGCCGGTTTGCAACCCATCTACACAGGCTACACAAACACATAACACATCTGGGTCACACCTTTTCAGTGTTGCTTGCACAACTCCTCCCCTTCCTGCTCCACCTACATCAGCTAACTCTGCTCCATCTGCTGGTGCAGTGGTACCCTCTGAGGCATTAGTAGTGGAGGTAGCAATTTTGTCACACATTAGGAGATGACAGGACTGGAGGAGGGCATAATGGAGAGGGCTCATAGTGCCCACATTGGCAGGCTTAAAAAGGTCCTGCATTGTATTGCCAAAACAATGGTGTGTGTGGCACTGACCCAGGCAAGTGGCACAGGAAAAAGTGATGACAGTTCTTAGGGTGAAGAAAACATTTTCATTGCTCTCAAGCTGGATGTGGATGCACCTCTGATATCCCCTACCTATCCACAATCATAGTGTGTCCAAACCAATTATATCCATCTCCATCCCTGTCTGTCATGTATGTCCTGTATGTCTATGCCTACCTACCTGACCTTCACATTCCTAAGCACCTTTCCCAACATTCTCTCTCACAAAAAAGTTGAAAAGTTATGTTCTATACATGTTCACTTTGCCTATGTGTTATCGTGACAAACCTGATTTGGTCCCATTGGCTATACAACATGTCACCCATCCCTGGTGTGGTGGCTCTACATAGTCATGAAATTCTGTGTATTATTCTACATTTATGTTTTGACAAAATGGATATTTATGGTATTCTCCCACCATCATCCTGCAGATTTCTGTATTTTACCCTGCTTACTACATTCTTCTTGCCTTTCATTCTCACCACTGCCTTAATAACCCCTTTTTGACATATTTAATCTGGTCAAGAATAGAATCACATGCAACACACATAGCCAGAAATGGCCCATTAAAACTCTTCTCATTTTGTCCCAGCATTTGTGCAAAGGTTGGCATCACCCACCACTGCTGAATGATGGTGAATGACATTTACTTTCCTATGGCAAAATCTGAATATTTTAATTTCAGCCACACAAGTAACATTTGGCTCACACAAATGTGGTTAAATCTGCTGCACTATAGGAATACAGATAAAGACAGACTACAGGCACTATTTTGAATCTGTTACTCTATCAGTTCATAGGTTTCTTGATAGAATGTACTAGAAATTCCCATCTGATGTTTAAAGATAATTCCCCAGTTTGTAGACCGATGTTTATGCATAGTGTTAAGGGTCTGATTACAGCTGTATATCAAATTATTATTTTATGGCATTTTATATCCCTATCATATGTTTAATTCCAAATGTCTGTATGCATTTGTAGTTACAATATTTCATTCATTCGAGTAGTGCAGTAAGACAGCATTTAGAAAGACATTCCAGCCCCAACAGGGAGACTCAGTACCCCCATCCTGCTCGTGCCTTAGTCTTATTCCTACTCTGCTATTCTTTCTTGCTCCCTATAACAAGCATTTTATTTACAGAGCATGACAGAGCACTAATGAGGACACAGCTAAGAGTAACACCCTGTAAAGATGGTCCTAATGTCTCATAAACAACACTCTGATTTCTCTCTTCGTATCTCTCTTTCTGTCTCTCTTTACCCCTTATACTTCATTAAGCTGTCACTGGCCCTTCAAGTGTTTTATTTAAACTGTACAAAGAAGGAGTTCCTTTGTGACATTGTGAAATAATGCTCAGATCTATAGACTGATTGTTACATACTTTCAAGGGTTCTAATCCAGAAATGTCTCAGAAGTATATGCCAAGATTTTTAATGAGTGGCTATAATGGCATTTTTTGTCATATCTTTTCAGCTGGACACAAAATATGTGACATTTTATATAGTGTAGAAATATTTTTATGGTTTCTGTATGAACATAATCAATTCATTTTAAAGTTGTTTAGTCATATTACAATTGAGTTTTTCTAATATATACAACATAGCATTTTTACTATCATCTTATTATTACTGATGTATATTTTCTCTTAACAATATAGCCTGTATTTTTAGGAATGTGGAAACATTTTAATTGCATATGTTAATCGCTGATTTGAGATAATTTAAACTGAAGGGTTGGGATCTGTTCACTTAGTTCTAATGAAGTCCCAGTAGATTTATTGTGGACAAAAGCACCTAACTTGTGTGCTGGTTATTTGTTCTGGGCATGTTTTCCAGTTTTACCATATTTCTGTTTTTTTTTTAAGTTTTTACTTTTGTGGTATTTGACACCTTTTATAAATTTATTTAGTTCTTTTTTGCATCATTTTGGATACATGAGTCCTGATACCTCGAGCCAGCAGCTGTCCTGTTTTAGGCAAGGCCTTTATTAGTCTCCCCACTGCTATCCAAATGCTGCTAGCTATGGTTACTTAGGTGACCCAGGAGGAAGTGAACAACATTGGTAGTTCTACACAAATGGATGAAGGTTATGACATTTTACACTGTAACTAGCATGGTTTGGCACTTCTTCTCTGAGAACTTCTTACTCACCAGATTTCTCCTATTTAAATCAAGATAGAATCAACATAACCAGCCTTTGTCCGGATATAAATTCTGAAATCAGGAGGACCCAGCCAGTGTCTTCTTTGGTAAATTACATTTATTTGGAAACTACAAGGAGTAACAACACTTTGCAGTCCTTAAAAGATGAACAATGAACAAGGACATTATCCCACAGGTCGTAACACTTGAGATGTTAACATCAACAATGTTAATCTATGTTCTCATTTAGATTCTTTTATGCAACAGCGAGCAGATTTGAGTTTTAACTTTCAGAAATGGCTATCTTTTGCTTTCTGCTTTTCATTTTTCATAATTTGATGTTACTAGAGACAACAAAGACTATTTATCTGTAGAAAAATGTTAAAAAGCTTTGAAAAAAAAACTTGTTAAAGTAAGGAATTTGCAATTTGATGATGTTTATCTAAATGAGTATTTAAAATGGAAATTTGTGCCACAAGGGTTGAGGTGTTGCAAGTTTTCTAATGAAGTGGAACCAGATTTTGTTTTATACAAGGAACTGGTCGGCATGTTTGACCACCATGGCTTTGAGATAATGAAAGCTATTATTGTATATAATGAGAACATAAATAGACAGCTTTTTGCTTATTTAGTAGAACTTAATTACAGAATTACATAGTTCAGAATACAGAAACTATTTTTGTAGAGTATATTGTAAATGAAATAAGGCTTATAACATAAAGAACAAGAAACTTTTGTATGATTTAAAACAATATAAAGATGGTGTGGCCTACCCTCTGAGGACTACATTTACTAGGAATAGTGTCCATAATGGTGGTTCAAATAAGTCTAAACAGTGGAAAATGAGTTTTGAAACTCCAAATGATTTTGGGAATAGGGAGACGGTTGAGAACAATGATAATAACAACTACAGACCATACAAATAGGTTTATGATTCACAGACTGATTATTCCAATTTTGTTTCCAACCCTGTCCCTGACCCTCATGACCCTTTAAAGTCCCTCCTCAGGGGATTGGCAAGGATGGCAAATCACCATCGAGAGGGGGGGGATGACAACATGGCCAACTCCCGAGTAGAACAAAACAGACAATTACAGAGGGAAGGATAGAACTTGAGTATTTTAGTTAGCAACAAAAGAGTTGTGTCTTTGTTATCTAGATATTACTTTTGATTTTTTCAAGTTATTTGAAAAGGGGTTCATCTTTGCACCTTCAACACCTTTCAGTTTGATGGATTGCTTGACAAAACTGAAATTATTTTCTAGGCATCCTAACTTGCCACTACATTTTAGTTCAAATGAAATTTATGCAACCCCTTTAGATAATTTCACCATCACAAGTTTTAGGAAAATGAGAATATTTCAGCCCCCTAACCACCTGACAGTTAAAATTTTGAAAAGGAATGAGAAAGAGAGGTATTTATCAATATTATAATATCACTAGCAAAAGATGATGGAACAATTTTAAGTCAAGCAGAGAGAAGACTATTGGCCTTTTTAAAAAAAATATCAAGAGTATACATATTATGAAACTGGACCGGGGTATTGTTAGCTGTGATTTTATAGATTATTCTAGCAATATGTTTTTGATTTTACAAGGTAATGGCAGATATGAATAGTTATCCAAGAATGAAATTAATATCACTTCTAGGCAAATTGATTTGCAGCTGTAAGACTGGTTTACACAAGGGACAATCTCTTTTGAAATGTATAATTTTTTAATCACCAAATCCCCTGTGACATCTTCCATTTTTGAATTCCAAATGTGCATAATGATGTATTTCCTCCTTGCAGACTTTTTTGTGGCTGCCCAAAATTTCAGACATCTTCTTTGCCATTTAGTTTGATAGACTTTGCAAACCTCTTATGAACTACAAAACATATTTATTAATAGATTCCTTGGGATTTTCTAGAAATAAACAGGGAAGATCTGTATAAGGAAGACTTAATATTTCTTACTGTGGATGCTCAGGATTTGTTTTCCTGTAATCTGCAGGATACTGGCCTTGAGTTTTTTCCATGATGTTGTGGTGGCTTGTTGTCTTTCAAACTCAGATACTAATTCATTGCTGCTTGTATGACTATAATTTTAGAAAACAATTTTATGTTTTTCGAAAGTGAATTTTATAAATAAACCAAAGGTGTTGCAATGGGTGCAGCTTGTGCCATAGCTTTTACCAGTCTGGTTTTGTTGGCATGGGAGAAATGTCTTATCTTCCTGTCTGACTCTTACCACCACCGTGTTCTGTATTTAAGATACCTTAATGATGTATTCATTTTATAGGATGGTACTGAGGAAGAAGCTGAGGATTTTGTCCAATTTATGAATAATGCAATTGAATTTCTTGTTTTCCCACATCAATGTGTCAGATAAAGTAAATTTTGAACACTACCATTACTAAATATAGAGGTAGGTTGATTCTAATATATACATAAACCCTACCTTTATTAATACATACTTGCATTTTAATAGTTCACACTCTTTGTCACTTAAAAAGGGTCTAGTAAAGGGTCAGTTTATATGTTTAGACCACACATTTTCTTTTTTTCTCAATAATCATTATTAATTTTTCCAATTAAAAAACACACACACAAAAAGAAGTTCTAAATCACAGTTAAACAGAGTGAACAACTTGTGGTAAGACAATTCTGTTTTCGTAGTGATATTATTAAAGTATATCACCCGCGAGTTACAACAACATAAAAAGAATAAGGAAAAGAATAAAAAGTGAACTTTTTACAAAAGTGCTATATGCCATAAGTAGAAGGAAATCATCTTCAAACAGATACATATTTGATGTTACAAAACTTATTAAATTTATGTACACAGGGACCTGACAAACATTAGACAAAGGGAATATATAAAAAGAAGAGATCCAGGGATTATAACTAGATCCCCAGAAATATCAGTCAAGTATGATAAGATTTAGTTCAATATAAGGTCAAAAATGATACCTCAGTATTCCATAAGGTGTTTATAGTCTTCAGTATTTGACTTAAGAAACTTGTGGGCTGTTAAATATTTAGTTGCCTTTATTTTAAACCCTTTCCAACTAAGTATGAATCTGCCCTTCCAGTTCAATGTGATATATAGTTTAACTAATGCAAATAACATGGTTAAGAAGTGGGTGTATAATTTTATTATTTCAGGTGGAACAATGTGTGATAAGACAAACTTCCATGATAAGGTAGATTCTTCATAGTCCATCTTGATAAGTTTATCTTCATAGTCCATCTTGATAAGTTTATCTCTCAAAGAGCACCAGAGTTAATAAACACACTTGCAACTCCAGAAAATGCATAGGAGATCTGCTTTGTGATTGTCACAGTGAGGGCAGAAGGGTGAGAAAGATGAATTAAATTTATTCTAGGTCGCAGGTGTTATGTATCAAAAACTGGGTATAATTAAGTCTTTTAAAGGGTAATGTTTTGGAAGAAATTTTTATTGAGTGGGTAATTACTTCATTAGATATAGAAGCTTTAAGGTCAGACCAGTATTTAGAAAACAAAGCTTGGTTTTTATTTCTAATAGAGTTGATTACTTTGTACATTCTTGATATCATATTTTTTCATAAGAAATAGATTCCAAAGACCTTTACAAATATTAATGTCAGACTCTAGATTGAGGTAGGCTAGTGTATTGAAACAGGCTTCCTTTATTTGTCTTAGTATGATAAAGTAACTCTTAGGGAAATTAATTGAGACTTTCAAGTATACGTTGGATTGATCTCTATAGGGATAGAGGTCTAAAACCCTATATTCCTTTAGCAAGGGGAAATTATTTAGATTTATCATTAAATTATTGATTTTAAAATTTAGGTTAAGGTGTATAGGTTGTAAAATTTAGAAATCATTAGTTAAATTCAAAGATTTAATAAGGGTTTGAAAGATTGTTATATCGTTTCTTAAGGAGGCATGAATTTTAGATTTTTTTCTGATTTGTTTTATCTAGGAAATGGAGAGCTTTGGGATTAATATTAAGTGATTTAATATATTTATGGCAGAATTCTAACTGGGGGGGGGGCAATCTGTCCACTCAGGATTGTGTTGTGATATTAATAGAAGTCTGTTAATGCTGACAATCTCATAGTAAAGTTTGAAGTCACGGAAGTTAAAACACCCTTTATCCTTAGGGCTTATGAGCCTTTGATAGGAGATTCTAATTAATTAAGGAGACCAGATAAATTTAACTAAGGAAGAATGAAGTTTTTTAAAGGAATTATTGTGTATTGTCTGTGTAGTTTTAAATCTATATAACAACCTAGGTAATATGTTCATTTTAATGATCTCAACTTTGGACAGGAAGGGAAGTTGGAACTTACCCCATCTAATACAGTCTTGCTGTATAGTTGACCAGAGATTTGTAATATTATTTGAAGTATCCAGCTTTGTGTTATGTTGAAATAGGATTCCTAAATATTTCAAGGAATATTTAATTTTGGTCAGAAGGGGATAAAGAGGCAGCAAGTTGGGTGAATTAATTGGGAAGATTGTAGATGTATCTGGGTTTAATTTATAATTAGAAAATTTTGAGAAAGTATTAATGAGCTAGAATTTTTGGTCTATCTGAACTTGGCATTGTAAAGTATATATTTAGATAATTTGCAAAGGCTGATAAAGGAATTCTAGTTTTGAATAACTTCGGAAGTTGATGAAAAGTTTTTTGTGTAATAAGTAAGAGTAATGGTTCAATGTACATGTTGAAGAGATACGGGGAGAGGGAACATCCTTGAAGTGTACCATTTTTGATATTAATCCTGTTAGAGGTAGTCTTATTTATAAATAACGAGGTATAGGCATTAGTATATAGCGTTTAGACGGTATGATTAAAAGTTGGAGGAAGGCCAAAATAGGGAAGCACAAGTAGGAGAAAGTTTAGATTAAGTCTATCAAAGGCTTTGGAAGCATCTGCGGCTAATGCAAAAGCAAGGCTATGGCTTAGGTTGGCTAGTTTTAGCATGGCATCTAATATGAATGTGTTATCGCAGGTTTGCCTAAGTTGAGTAAAGCCTGATTGCCCAGAAGATATAATATAGGGAATAATGGGTTTTAATCTATTGGCTAATATTGAGGAGATTGTTTTTAGATCTATGTTAATCAAGAATGTGGGCCTGTAATTTTCCAGGAGTTTAGGGTCTGCATTTTCTTTATGTATAAGTACAGTTTTAGAAGCAATGAAGTAGATATCTGAAATGACGTTATCAATAATAAAGTTATATAAAAGTAGAAGTATGTTTGAAACTTTTGCACATAAGGTCTTATAAGACTCAGTGGTAAAGCCATCTGGACCTGGCGCTTTATTGACTTTAAGGTTTTTAATGACATAAACAACTTCCTGAAGTGTATTGGGGGGTGCAATATGTTTTTGATGGGCTTATTCTATTCTAGGAAAGTTTAGTTGGTTCACAAATTGAATAATCTTCTGTTCTGAGGCTGAGAACGATTGATTCTCATATATTTGAGAATATAGTTCTTCAAAAAACTGAACAATATCTTTATTGGTAGAAAAGATTCTATCCTGGTATATTATTTTAGAAATAGTAGGTTATGATTTATTATGGTTGATTAAGGCTGTTCGGTTTGATTCTCAGCTAGAGCGTCTTCTGCGTGGAGACATGCGTGAATGGGCATACCTTCATTGAAGGTTGTGTGTCAAGTCTGGTAACTCGGCATGTAAAAATCAACTACCAATTATTAGCGGACCGGAGTTCTGCTATGGTGACCCCTAACCAGGAAAAGCCAAAAGACACAAAAATCTAGCTAGTAATTTAGAGGAGATATGAGGTCATTCCAAAAAAATTGCTAGAGTTTTGTTTTGTAAAAATCTAGTTGTCTTGCATTAAGTAAGTACAATTCTTTCTGACGCCTGTATAGTTGATTTTCAGTCTCTTGGGAGAAATTTATAAATCCTCTTCTAACTCAGCAATCCTAGATTTAATAGAATTTTCTTCTAATGTGGCATTCTCTTGTAGTGGGATGTTTTATTAATGAGGAACCTACGAATTTGAACTTTAGTGGAAGCCCATTCAATATCTAGAGGAAGTTGGGAGACAGGGGATTCATTTAGGAAAGCTTCTGGTAATATATTAATTCGCTCTATAATGTCCTCTTTTTTCAAAAGATTCAGGTTCAGAGTCCAATTATAGCCTCTGTTCAGAGGGTAAAACTTATCAGTCCAGTTGATAATAAGAGAATTTTTCGAGTGATTGGAGAAGAATCTACGATCACTCTCGAAATTTATGTCTAATTGAAGAAAGAAATCAGATATTAGAAAAAAATCAGTCCTGGACCAACCTTTATGACACTGGGAATAGAAGGCATATTTGTCTTGGGGTTTGAATTTCTTCTTGAAGTTATATGGATCAAATAATCCAAAATAATTTTTTAGCTCTGTGAGCAGCAAACTAGCTTGTTTGTTAAACTTTTTTTAGGTATTGATCTGTCTGACAAGGGATATTGATAAGAGTTCCACTCCCCCCAATAATTAAAAAGTGATTCTGGAATTGGGTTAAAATTTTGTAAATTGACATAATGAAGTCTTGTGGATTAGAACAAGGGGCATATAGGTTCAAAAGTAAGATGATTCTATCAAAAGTAGGAGAAGTGAAAGTTATGTAGCATCATGTCACCAACAAAGATTCTCTGACTGTTAGTCAGGAACTGACAGCCCTCCTAGACAGTATAGTTTGTACTGGTGTTAAGACATATTTTTCACAAATCACCTATAGAAAGGATAGTCAGGTCACTGTGAACGAAAAGATTTTTTGGATAAACACCTACATGGAAAAAGTGTCCTGTTTTAAAAAAATGGAAATGTGTAGAGCATCCAAGCCTTCTCACACATGTGTTCAGACAGGATGGTGTGCATTTGTTTGGGTCAGGGAAGGGAATTTCTGCAGCAGATATTTTGCAATATTTGACAAACACTAGCCATGATTTTTGCCAGGTCAAAAATGTAACATTTCACAGATAGCAATATTTGATGCATCTCTGATGGTTGTTAATGCTAGGAGCATTAATAATAAAGTTTTATTTTTATTAGAAAACTTACTACGTTCCCACAACATTGATGCTGTTATAGTTTGTGAAACATGGTTAAAGAACAATGACTGGAAACCAGTTCTGTCAGGGTATAAATGTTTTTACTGTAACAGACATTCTAACAAAAAATCAGGTGGAGGTGTTATGATAGGGATTAAAGATAGCTATGAGACTTGTGATTATTACATGTTCAATGATAACACCAATACTATAGACTGTGTAACTGTGACAATAAAGACAACCCTGGAACATATAACAATTGTTGGAGTTTACAGACCACCAAAGTCAAGTGAAGATGACCTAGAGGAATTCATACATTTCTTACATGAAACACAGGAAGGAAGAATAATATTAGCTGGGGACTTGAATCAATATTATTCCAGTCTGTTTCTGGTAAATTTAACAATGTTATTCAGGAACACCAAATGCTTCAGATTGTAAAAAAACCTACCAGGGGCGGAATATACTAGATATTGTTTGTGTACCCAAAGAAATTACTGTAACTTCAAGTCATGTTTTACCACCACTGATGTGCAGTGATCATGGGGTCATAAAGGTTAATTTGTTGCTAGATAATTCTGCCAAACTGAAATCTAAGCCAATGCACAGAAGGTTAATTAGAAGAAGCAAAACAGTTACTATATAAAACTAACTGTAGTGAGGTGTTCAGTGGAAAAATGGCAGATGGAATGTGGAAAGTTTTGAAAGAGAAATTGTTTGAGTGCAAAAAGTAAAAAAAAATGTTTAACATCAGGATCTAGGCACACAGCATCAAGGGGTATATTTCCATAAGAACAAGATGAACCTGATTAAAGTGAGAGACAAAAAATATAAGAAATGGAAGATAGGACGAACTACAACTTTGAAAACTGAAATAAATGAGCTGGACAAACAGATTAAGCATAGTGTTAGACAAGATCAAGAAATATTTAAAGAAAATGTATATAAAGATATTGAGCATAATAGGAAACCTTTTTATAAATATATAAGATGTGGAAGGAGTAAAGATACACAAATTGATAAACTGTGTGCAAATTCTAAAATTTATTATCAGACACAACAGATTATAGATATATTTACAAAATATTATGCAAAACAGCTTGGCTCCACAAAAGGGGTGGTAAGTTGTCCTAGTTGCATCCAGGTAACCCCAGATACTGGAATCCAATAAGATTATATTGAAAAAGAACTCTGCAAACTGGATCCAAACAAAGCACAGGGAGAAGACGGAATAAGTAACAATGACATGAGAACACTTAAGCAAGAACTTACACTGCCATTACATCTATTATTCACTAGGTCATATAAATATGGGGAGATTCCTCAAGATTGGAGACATGCACTTATTAAACCTGTCTTTAAGGGAAAGGGGAGTAGGACAAACCCAGAATCATATAGACCCTTAAGACTACTTTCATGTTGTGGAAAAATAATGGTGAAGGTAATATTGGATAAGTTATTGTCAGAACTGGATAGGCTGGGACTTGAAACCATATATCAGCATGCATATGCTGAAAACAGATATATTACCGACTGTAACATGATGTTCTATAACAATATAATAACAGCTATGAATGAAAAATTGTGCTGTGGTTTGATTTATATAGATTTAACTTCAGCATTTGACAGTGTCATGCACAAAACACTGATCAATAAATTAGTACAACTAGGTATTGATGTACTGTTGATAAGATGGATAGCTGCATGGCTTACAAATAGGACATGGCAATTATCCCACACCAACTGGACAGGTGAAATCTTTGGTTACAGTCAAGGTGTCCCACAGGGCTCTGTACTAAGCCCTTACTTGTTTAGATTGTATCTTTCAGACCTTACTTTTTCATCTGAGGTGTTCTACAGTTTATATGCTGATGACCTGAACTTGGGTAAACTTATTAAATGTGTTACAGATAAGGCATGTCTGCAAAATAATTTGACTAAATTGACCATTTGGGCACAGGAGAATAATATGTTGATAAATGCATCAAAAATTAAGCATATGAGATTTGGGAGACATAAACTGAAAGGTGAATATTTAATACAGCACACCGTGATTGAAATTGTAGACTCATTTAAGGACCTGGGTATATGGGTAGATTCGGCTATGAGTTTTTCTAATCATATCAACCAATTGGCTAATGATAGTTATAGAACTATAGGTTGTATAAAAAGATTTATAAAGTCTAGGAAATCAAACATAATAAATCCATTGTTTGTTAGTTACATTAGACCCAAACGTGAGTATGGAATAACAATATGGAAACCCTATAAGAAAACAAACATGAATAAACTAGAACGAGTACAGCATAAATATACTAAGGGCATCTATGGATGTGAAAATCTAAGTTATTATGAAAGACTAAAATTTCTGAACTTGTACAGTGTCTCTTACAGATATTTAAGAGGAGGTCTTATTCAGGTATATAGGGCATTTAGGGACAACTACCTCTGGAAATGTTTGGGGTTAACAAAAAGTACTAGAGAATCATCAGATAACCCATGTAGGAGATTCTATAGGAATGAGAAGTGCACTAACTGGTTCTGTGACAGAGTAGCTGATGCATGGAACAGAATACCAAATTACATTAAAGTACTAGAGAATCATCAGACAACACATGTAGGAGATTCTACAGGAATGAGAAGTGCACTAACTGGTTCTGTGACAGAGTAGCTGATGCATGGAACAGACTACCAAATTACATTAAAGTACTAGAGAATCATCAGACAACACATGTAGGAGATTCCATAGGAATGAGAAGTGTACTAATTGGTTCTGTGACAGAGTAGCTGATGCATGGAACAGACTACCAAATTACATTAAAGTACTAGAGAATCATCAGACAACACATGTAGGAGATTCTATAGGAATGAGAAGTGCACTAATTGGTTCTGTGACAGAGTAGCTGATGCATGGAACAGAATACCAAATTACATTAAAGAATTAGAGAATCATCAGACAACACATGAAGGAGATTCTATAGGAATGAGAAGTTACTAATTGGTTCTGTGACAGAGTAGCTGATGCATGGAACAGACTACCAAATTACATTAAAGTACTAGAGAATCATCAGACAACACATGTAGGAGATTCTATAGGAATGAGAAGTGCACTAATTGGTTCTGTGACAGAGTAGCTGATGCATGGAACAGAATACCAAATTACATTAAAGTACTAGAGAATCATCAGATAACACATGTAGGAGATTCTATAGGAATGAGAAGTGTACTAATTGGTTCTGTGACAGAGTATCTGATGCATGGAACAGAATACCTAATTACATTAAAGTACTAGAGAATCATCAGACAACACATGTAGGAGATTCTATAGGAATGAGAAGTGCACTAATTGGTTCTGTGACAGAGTAGCTGATGCATGGAACAGAATACCAAATTACATTAAAGTACTAGAGAATCATCAGACAACACATGTAGGAGATTCTATAGGAATGAGAAGTGTACTAACTGGTTCTGTGACAGAGTAACTGATGCATGGAACAGACTACCTAATTACATTAAAGTACTAGAGAATCATCAGACAACACATGTAGGAGATTCTATAGGAATGAGAAGTGCACTAATTGGTTCTGTGACAGAGTAGCTGATGCATTGAACAGAATACCAAATTACATTAAAGTACAAGAGAATCATCAGATAACACATGTAGGAGATTCTATAGGAATGAGAAGTGCACTAATTGGTTCTGTGACAGAGTAGCTGATGCATGGAACAGAATACCAAATTACATTAAAGTACTAGAGAATCATCAGACAACACATGAAGGAGATTCTATAGAAATGAGAAGTTACTAATTGGTTCTGTGACAGAGTAGCTGATGCATGGAACAGACTACCAAATTACATTAAAGTACTAGAGAATCATCAGACAACACATGTAGGAGATTCTATAGGAATGAGAAGTGCACTAATTGGTTCTCTGACAGAGTAGCTGATGCATGGAACAGAATACCAAATTACATTAAAGTACTAGAGAATCATCAGACAACACATGTAGGAGATTCTATAGGAATGAGAAGTGCACTAACTGGTTCTGTGACAGAGTAACTGATGCATGGAACAGACTACCTAATTACATTAAAGTACTAGAGAATCATCAGACAACACATGTAGGAGATTCTATAGGAATGAGAAGTGCACTAACTGGTTCTGTGACAGAGTAACTGATGCATGGAACAGAATACCAACTTACATTAAAGTACTAGAGAATCATCAGACAACACATGTAGGAGATTCTATAGGAATGAGAAGTGCACTAATTGGTTCTATGACAGAGTAACTGATGCATGGAACAGACTACCAAATTACATTAAAGTACTAGAGAATCATCAGACAACACATGTAGGAGATTCTATAGGAATGAGAAGTGCACTAATTGGTTCTGTGACAGAGTAGCTGATGCATGGAACAGAATACCAAATTACATTAAAGTACTAGAGAATCATCAGACAACACATGTAGGAGATTCTATAGGAATGAGAAGTTACTAATTGGTTCTGTGACAGAGTAGCTGATGCATGGAACAGAATACCAAATTACATTAAAGTACTAGAGAATCATCAGACAACACATGTAGGAGATTCTATAGGAATGAGAAGTGCACTAATTGGTTCTGTGACAGAGTAGCTGATGCATGGAACAGAATACCAAATTACATTAAAGTACTAGAGAATCATCAGACAACACATGTAGGAGATTCTATAGGAATGAGAAGTGCACTAATTGGTTCTGTGACAGAGTAGCTGATGCATGGAACAGAATACCAAATTACATTAAAGTACTAGAGAATCATCAGACAACACATGTAGGAGATTCTATAGGAATGAGAAGTGCACTAATTGGTTCTGTGACAGAGTAGCTGATGCATGGAACAGAATACCAAATTACATTAAAGTACTAGAGAATCATCAGACAACACATGTAGGAGATTCTATAGGAATGAGAAGTGCACTAACTGGTTCTGTGACAGAGTAACTGATGCATGGAACAGAATACCAAATTACATTAAAGTACTAGAGAATCATCAGACAACACATGTAGGAGATTCTATAGGAATGAGAAGTGCACTAATTGGTTCTGTGACAGAGTAGCTGATGCATGGAACAGAATACCAAATTACATTAAAGTACTAGAGAATCATCAGACAACACATGTAGGAGATTCTATAGGAATGAGAAGTGCACTAATTGGTTCTGTGACAGAGTAGCTGATGCATGGAACAGAATACCAAATTACATTAAAGTACTAAAGAATCATCAGACAACACATGTAGGAGATTCTATAGGAATGAGAAGTGCACTAATTGGTTCTGTGACAGAGTAGCTGATGTATGGAACAGAATACCAAATTACATTAAAGTACTAGAGAATCATCAGACAACACATGTAGGAGATTCTATAGGAATGAGAAGTGCACTAATTGGTTCTGTGACAGAGTAGCTGATGCATGGAACAGAATACCAAATTACATTAAAGTACTAGAGAATCATCAGACAACACATGTAGGAGATTCTATAGGAATGAGAAGTGCACTAATTGGTTCTGTGACAGAGTAGCTGATGCATGGAACAGAATACAAATTACATTAAAGTACTAGAGAATCATCAGACAACACATGTAGGAGATTCTATAGGAATGAGAAGTGCACTAATTGGTTCTGTGACAGAGTAGCTGATGCATGGAACAGAATACCAAATTACATTAAAGTACTAGAGAATCATCAGACAACACATGTAGGAGATTCTATAGGAATGAGAAGTGCACTAATTGGTTCTGTGACAGAGTAGCTGATGCATGGAACAGAATACCAAATTACATTAAAGTACTAGAGAATCATCAGACAACACATGTAGGAGATTCTATAGGAATGAGAAGTGCACTAACTGGTTCTGTGACAGAGTAACTGATGCATGGAACAGACTACCAAATTACATTAAAGTACTAGAGAATCATCAGACAACACATGTAGGAGATTCTATAGGAATGAGAAGTGCACTAATTGGTTCTGTGACAGAGTAGCTGATGCATGGAACAGAATACCAAATTACATTAAAGTACTAGAGAATCATCAGACAACACATGTAGGAGATTCTATAGGAATGAGAAGTGCACTAATTGGTTCTGTGACAGAGTAGCTGATGCATGGAACAGAATACCAAATTACATTAAAGTACTAGAGAATCATCAGACAACACATGTAGGAGATTCTATAGGAATGAGAAGTGCACTAACTGGTTCTGTGACAGAGTAACTGATGCATGGAACAGACTACCTAATTACATTAAAGTACTAGAGAATCATCAGACAACACATGTAGGAGATTCTATAGGAATGAGAAGTGCACTAACTGGTTCTGTGACAGAGTAACTGATGCATGGAACAGAATACCAAATTACATTAAAGTACTAGAGAATCATCAGACAACACATGTAGGAGATTCTATAGGAATGAGAAGTGCACTAATTGGTTCTATGACAGAGTAACTGATGCATGGAACAGACTACCAAATTACATTAAAGTACTAGAGAATCATCAGACAACCTGTGTAGAAGGTTCTATAGGAATGAGAAGTGCACTAACTGGTTCTCTGACAGAGTAACTGATGCATGGAAC
This sequence comes from Protopterus annectens, assembly GCF_019279795.1. Classification (NCBI taxonomy): domain Eukaryota; kingdom Metazoa; phylum Chordata; order Ceratodontiformes; family Protopteridae; genus Protopterus; species Protopterus annectens. The sequence continues at coordinate 798,046,297 of NC_056749.1, read as the reverse complement.
AGACTACCAAATTACATTAAAGTACTAGAGAATCATCAGACAACACATGTAGAAGGTTCTATAGGAATGAGAAGTGCACTAACTGGTTCTGTGACAGAGTAGCTGATGCATGGAACAGAATACCAAATTACATTAAAGTACTAGAGAATCATCAGACAACACATGTAGGAGATTCTATAGGAATGAGAAGTTACTAATTGGTTCTGTGACAGAGTAGCTGATGCATGGAACAGACTACCAAATTACATTAAAGTACTAGAGAATCATCAGACAACACATGTAGGAGATTCTATAGGAATGAGAAGTGCACTAATTGGTTCTGTGACAGAGTAGCTGATGCATGGAACAGAATACCAAATTACATTAAAGTACTAGAGAATCATCAGACAACACATGTAGGAGATTCTATAGGAATGAGAAGTGCACTAATTGGTTCTGTGACAGAGTAGCTGATGCATGGAACAGAATACCAAATTACATTAAAGTACTAGAGAATCATCAGACAACACATGTAGGAGATTCTATAGGAATGAGAAGTGCACTAATTGGTTCTGTGACAGAGTAGCTGATGCATGGAACAGAATACCAAATTACATTAAAGTACTAGAGAATCATCAGACAACACATGTAGGAGATTCTATAGGAATGAGAAGTGCACTAACTGGTTCTGTGACAGAGTAACTGATGCATGGAACAGAATACCAAATTACATTAAAGTACTAGAGAATCATCAGACAACACATGTAGGAGATTCTATAGGAATGAGAAGTGCACTAACTGGTTCTCTGACAGAGTAACTGATGCATGGAACAGACTACCAAATTACATTAAAGTACTAGAGAATCATCAGACAACACATGTAGGAGATTCTATAGGAATGAGAAGTGCACTAATTGGTTCTGTGACAGAGTAGCTGATGCATGGAACAGAATACCAAATTACATTAAAGTACTAGAGAATCATCAGACAACACATGTAGGAGATTCTATAGGAATGAGAAGTGCACTAATTGGTTCTGTGACAGAGTAGCTGATGCATGGAACAGAATACCAAATTACATTAAAGTACTAGAGAATCATCAGACAACACATGTAGGAGATTCTATAGGAATGAGAAGTGCACTAACTGGTTCTGTGACAGAGTAGCTGATGCATGGAACAGAATACCAAATTACATTAAAGTACTAGAGAATCATCAGACAACACATGTAGGAGATTCTATAGGAATGAGAAGTGCACTAATTGGTTCTGTGACAGAGTAGCTGATGCATGGAACAGAATACCAAATTACATTAAAGTACTAGAGAATCATCAGACAACACATGTAGGAGATTCTATAGGAATGAGAAGTGCACTAATTGGTTCTGTGACAGAGTAGCTGATGCATGGAACAGAATACCAAATTACATTAAAGTACTAGAGAATCATCAGACAACACATGTAGGAGATTCTATAGGAATGAGAAGTGCACTAATTGGTTCTGTGACAGAGTAGCTGATGCATGGAACAGAATACCAAATTACATTAAAGTACTAGAGAATCATCAGACAACACATGTAGGAGATTCTATAGGAATGAGAAGTGCACTAACTGGTTCTGTGACAGAGTAACTGATGCATGGAACAGACTACCAAATTACATTAAAGTACTAGAGAATCATCAGACAACACATGTAGGAGATTCTATAGGAATGAGAAGTGCACTAATTGGTTCTGTGACAGAGTAGCTGATGCATGGAACAGAATACCAAATTACATTAAAGTACTAGAGAATCATCAGACAACACATGTAGGAGATTCTATAGGAATGAGAAGTGCACTAATTGGTTCTGTGACAGAGTAGCTGATGCATGGAACAGAATACCAAATTACATTAAAGTACTAGAGAATCATCAGACAACACATGTAGGAGATTCTATAGGAATGAGAAGTGCACTAATTGGTTCTGTGACAGAGTAGCTGATGCATGGAACAGAATACCAAATTACATTAAAGTACTAGAGAATCATCAGACAACACATGTAGGAGATTCTATAGGAATGAGAAGTGCACTAATTGGTTCTGTGACAGAGTAGCTGATGCATGGAACAGACTACCAAATTACATTAAAGTACTAGAGAATCATCAGACAACACATGTAGGAGATTCTATAGGAATGAGAAGTGCACTAATTGGTTCTGTGACAGAGTAGCTGATGCATGGAACAGAATACCAAATTACATTAAAGTACTAGAGAATCATCAGACAACACATGTAGGAGATTCTATAGGAATGAGAAGTGCACTAATTGGTTCTGTGACAGAGTAGCTGATGCATGGAACAGAATACCAAATTACATTAAAGTACTAGAGAATCATCAGACAACACATGTAGGAGATTCTATAGGAATGAGAAGTGTACTAATTGGTTCTGTGACAGAGTAGCTGATGCATGGAACAGACTACCAAATTACATTAAAGTACTAGAGAATCATCAGACAACACATGTAGGAGATTCTATAGGAATGAGAAGTGCACTAATTGGTTCTGTGACAGAGTAGCTGATGCATGGAACAGACTACCAAATTACATTAAAGTACTAGAGAATCATCAGACAACACATGTAGGAGATTCTATAGGAATGAGAAGTTACTAATTGGTTCTGTGACAGAGTAGCTGATGCATGGAACAGACTACCAAATTACATTAAAGTACTAGAGAATCATCAGACAACACATGTAGGAGATTCTATAGGAATGAGAAGTGCACTAATTGGTTCTGTGACAGAGTAGCTGATGCATGGAACAGAATACCAAATTACATTAAAGTACTAGAGAATCATCAGACAACACATGTAGGAGATTCTATAGGAATGAGAAGTTACTAATTGGTTCTGTGACAGAGTAGCTGATGCATGGAACAGACTACCTAATTACATTAAAGTACTAGAGAATCATCAGACAACACATGTAGGAGATTCTATAGGAATGAGAAGTGCACTAATTGGTTCTGTGACAGAGTAGCTGATGCATGGAACAGACTACCAAATTACATTAAAGTACTAGAGAATCATCAGACAACACATGTAGGAGATTCTATAGGAATGAGAAGTGCACTAATTGGTTCTGTGACAGAGTAGCTGATGCATGGAACAGAATACCAAATTACATTAAAGTACTAGAGAATCATCAGACAACACATGTAGGAGATTCTATAGGAATGAGAAGTGTACTAATTGGTTCTGTGACAGAGTAGCTGATGCATGGAACAGAATACCAAATTACATTAAAGTACTAGAGAATCATCAGACAACACATGTAGGAGATTCTATAGGAATGAGAAGTGTACTAATTGGTTCTGTGACAGAGTAGCTGATGCATGGAACAGAATACCAAATTACATTAAAGTACTAGAGAATCATCAGACAACACATGTAGGAGATTCTATAGGAATGAGAAGTGCACTAATTGGTTCTGTGACAGAGTAGCTGATGCATGGAACAGAATACCAAATTACATTAAAGTACTAGAGAATCATCAGACAACACATGTAGGAGATTCTATAGGAATGAGAAGTGCACTAATTGGTTCTGTGACAGAGTAGCTGATGCATGGAACAGAATACCAAATTACATTAAAGTACTAGAGAATCATCAGACAACACATGTAGGAGATTCTATAGGAATGAGAAGTGTACTAATTGGTTCTGTGACAGAGTAGCTGATGCATGGAACAGAATACCAAATTACATTAAAGTACTAGAGAATCATCAGACAACACATGTAGGAGATTCTATAGGAATGAGAAGTTACTAACTGGTTCTGTGACAGAGTAGCTGATGCTTGGAACAGACTACCAAATTACATTAAAGCAAGTACTAGTTTAGATATTTTTAAGAACAGCCTGGACATTTATTATGGGAACAAGTGTTTTGGCATATTGGCAAGCTAGAAGGGCTTTAATACCCATGCTTGAAACATTTGTATGCATGTATGTATATATGTATGTTTCTGCCCTCAGAATATATATCATATTGTAGGATTTTACCTTGAAAAGATTTTTTTAATGATTATAGCCACACCCAACCTATTGGAATCTTTGCCAGATGCAACAATTGTTCCAATCCAGTTTTTCCTCATAAACTGTGACCATTGTTCCTTGAGCATATGGGTTTCTTGCACTAATATGATTTTAGCCTTTGATTTAAAAATAAGGTGAAAAAAAGTTTCCTTTTCCTATCCAACTGAATCGCTTTCAAATTCCATGAGTCAAACACCCACATCTGATAGAATCAAAAGGAGATTAAGGGGAGGTAAACTGGGGTATATAACATTGTTGTTGTAATTATTACTTAAGTTATGAGGGTCCCTTACTTCCCGGGGTGGCAAATAGCACCTAACTCTTCTTACCCCCAGCCCATGCCTGATCACTAACCCCCTGGGCCTAGAAGAGAAACATGATTGATAGGAAGGTGACAAAGAATATTTATAAAGTGTTCAGTTTGTCTCCCTTGCTTGTGGTTAGCAATATAAAGTTATCCAATCTAAGAACATACCTTGGGTAGAAAATGACTAACATATCTTACTAGTCCACATTTACTCCTTTAAAATCCAGCTACTTTGTTTCGTTTCATGAAACAGAGCTGAGATGACAAATATTTAGTGATTTTAAAGGGTAGGGGGGATATATGCAGAGTTATGTCATACAAACATACTACTAAAAGTAAGAGAAAGCCCAACATTTGCTACATATGAACTGCTATAATTTAGTAATGCAACGTGTAAATAAGAGGAGTTATAACAAAGCTTTATCTCACTGAAATGACATCTAGAATTATGCAAAGCAAGAATAAGGTATACCAACAAATAAAATATTTTATTTACTGTAACAATATCGGGAGTTGAGTCCTTAGCCATATTTTGTAGCTCATATATTTCTAGTCTTTGTATCTAAGCATTTGACAATATGGACAGCACAGACTAATGTACAGACATTGTTTAGGAAGTGCACTTGCATTTTATGTAATTTTAGCTTTTCTACACGGTTCTTTTTCCCCTTCATGAACATGCCATTTCTGCTGCACCAAAGCCTTATATAACAATATTTCCTGATAGTATCGGTCATTCAGTTTGTTGTATAATACCTGAATCAGCTGTTAACCATCCTGTAAAATGACCATTTGACAAAAGAAATATATATATATATATATATATATATATATATATATATATATATATATATATATATATATATATAGATATATATATATCATATTTATGTCATCTACTACCAGTATAATGATAAATAGATCAAGACAAAAACCTGCAAATAGGTCAGCACTGTCCCAGTTCAGCAAGCATTCACAAATTGCATTGGGCTATTTTTACACACAACTGATCACACCTCAACTTGTGCATCAAAACATTTTTAGCAGGTAACCCATATCCACAAGCCATGTGGTTAGCAGTGCATCGAATTCCTTTGGAATTGCCATCCTCCATCACATAACTCTCAATGGGTTCCCTATGTTAGAATGAAAGCTCGGAAGATCGACACTGACATCACCGAAGCCAGAAGACCTACAGAGCAAATAACCAACAACTCGGAATTCTGACAGCGAAAACACCAACATGGGAAACGTATGAGTGCGACTAGGTAAGTGTGCGATAGTGAGGGATTTAGGGTTAGGGTGCGTGTAAGGTAAGTATGCGATAGTGAGGGACTAAGGGTTATGGTGTGGTAACGTAAGTGTGCGATAGTGAGAGACTTGAGGCTTAGGGGGGATTAAGTGACTTAGGGTTAGGGTGCGGGTAAGGTAAGTGTGTGATAGTGAGGGACTTGAGGGTTGGGGTGGATTAAGTGAGTTAGGGTTAGGGTGCAGGTAAGGTTAGTGTGCGATAGTGACGGACCTTAGGGTTAGGATTTGAGTTAAGGTTAGTGCATAGATAGTTGTGTGTAAGGTGTAGTGTAGATGTTTAGGTTGTTGGTGTGCTTGTGTTGTGTGTGTGTTGTGTGGAACAGCGAACGTTTTGTTTTAACTGTCGGTATTGTGGTTTGTCGGGCATGTGAGCTTTCATGTTTTTGCGGTTTCGTTCTTGTGGTGTCGGTGTTGTGGACTGTCGGTCTAACGCAGTAGACCCCTCTCAACACAGTGAAACTAACTTCACTCACATCAATCAAAGAACCAGTTATGCAGCAAAAGAGATTGGTATTTGTTATTCATCAGTCACAAATAAGATCTATGTGAGCATTTAAACAGTAAGAAGATGAAACAGAGACAGAGTCATTGATCCGAAGAGTATAAGTAGAGGGTCTATATCATTATTTTGAATGTTCAGTTACTCGAATCCTTGAAGGTCGACACCAAAATATCGAACCACAAGTTAACCGAACATTAAAAAAATGTAAAATTCAGAATATCGCATTGCCATAGTTGGCCGCATCACGTTTACTGACGTAAAACGTCACTAGGAGATTCCCTTATCCTGTACAGGAAACTAACATACATGTGCAATAGATAGTGACTTTAGGGTTAGAATATAAGGTTAAGTTAAGTGCATACATAGTAATACATTTGTGTAGCCCAATACTCATATATGACTCCTGAAACCTGTTTAAGTTGTATGTGTTTGCAGGTCTGCCTATAAATTAAGACAGTAACACGTAGGTTGTGTATGTTCGACTACGTGTCATAGTTAGAAATGGCTAGCACTCCTGCTGTACCTCCTGGTAGTCTAGGTACATGCTATAGGACTGTAACATTGCAGAAGAATAGGGAAATGCTGCACTTAGATGGGTTTCTCTATACGTTAGAGAAGACAAGCAAAGATAGGAAATACTGGTGCTGCAAGTATAAGCAAGCATGTAAGTGCAAGGTTCGGGCAATCACTATGTAGCAGGTAGATGGGGAACTGTTGATAAAGTCAGTATGTCATGCCCATCCACCAGATACTGCTGAAGTAGAGCGTTATATTGCCTGTCACCAACTCAAAGAGACAGCTCGGTTAACTGGGGATACACCAGCGTTAGTAGTGGATGACATCATTGCCGGCACTTCGGTAGAGAGTACCTAAAGCTTGCCTTCTAGGCATTCCATGCTGCAACAAGTAAATCATGTGCAACGTAGGTAGATGCTTACCTATGAAATGGTATCAACCCCTTTATATGAAGTGAATGCTACTGACTGTGTATTGAAGGAAGGTTACTTTATACAGAAGCGTAAGGTAGACCTTAATGCCAATATTCATGTGTTAGTGTTCAGTATGAAGGGAAATTTGCAGGATTTATGCACATGTAGGTTATGGTTAATGGATGGAGTCTTTCTAACAAAGGGTCAGCTGTGTCGGCAACTGTATAGTGTGCATGGGTTGAGTTAAATTGGAGAAAGTACTAAATGTGTGCCATTGGTATATTACTTAATGTCAAAAAAATCGTACAAGTCATACAACTATTTATGGGAGTGTGTGCATGAGCTGATGTCATCTCTTGATCTAGTGGCTAAAGTGGAATTTATTTTATGTGACTTTGAAATGGCAGCTATGAAAAGGGTAAGGCATAATTTCCATCAGTAACATCTAAAAGGTGTCTGTTTCATTTTTCACAGGCTGTCTGGCAAAAGGTACAATCTCTAGGATTGGCTACTTTGTATGGCAAGTGTGTACATTTTCAGTTGTGTGTGACAAAGCTAATAGCTTTTTCTTTCCTTCAGGAGGACAAGGTTGTTCCTACATTTAATGCTTTGTATGAGACATTTCCTGTTGGAGGGAAACAGTTGCTGTTTTATTTTGCAGAGGTCTCTGTTGTGGGACGTGTGTCTAAACAAAGTACTAAGTCTGCACATGTGTCAAGATTTCCACCGGTGTTTCCCATTGCATTTAGAATGTTTCCTCTCTAAATGATTTGTCCCTTCCACGTACACAAAACTATGTTGAAGGCTGGCATCGCCGTGTTAGATGTCTTTTAGGTAGGCATATTTCAGTCATCCCAACTGTTCTCAATGTTTTAGTACGTGAGCAGAACAGGGTTAATGAAATCAGATTACAACTACAGTCTGGTTGTCTGCCTTCACCGAAAAAGTGTAGGAGTGTTGAAAAGCAGGTTCATATGCAAGCAGTGCTCAGGAAGAGGAATAAGTATTCTGTGGCTGAATTCCTTCAAGCGATAGCTCTACTGTTGAAAGTGTAACATAAAGCTGACAGTTTGAACGTACTACATAAATTAAAATGTTTTTGTAGGTGGGTGTTTGTTCACATTCACATATATTTGTAGTATTATGCACGTTTAATTAGCACAGGGGATACATGCGTGAAGTGTACACATGGGTGAAGTGTAGGTTATTTATTCTGTTTGGGTAGGCAGGATGCAGCAGGAGGTGGAGTTGGCCAACTATGGATATTCGACATTTTGAATTTCGTGTCTTTTAACGTTCGGTTAACTTGCGGTTCGATATTCTGGTGTCGGCCTTTTAGTATTCGAGTAACTGAACATTCAAAATAATGATGACCCTAAGTAGAAGCCAAATTCATACTGATCCATTGCTTAAACATACAGTTAACGTCTGACTTATTGACTGAGGCTGTTTCAGCTTATTTTCTGTCTGAGGGTAGAAAGGGAAAATAGAGACAGATTGTCAGATCAAATCTTGTGTTACTGACCTTTGCATTTCCGGACCTCTCCCTTACTTCATTTTAAAGTATGTAGCAATGAATAAAAAGAAGAAAACACTAGTGCTGATGTTTCCGAAGGCTGAGAGCTGCTCAGTCAGTACATAGTTTATAAGATGGTTGCTTTGGAAGTTAAAATAGGAGGAAAGGATGCGGAAGGGGCCAAAATGTCGAAACACCTGTGTCTACTCATAATAGGTCGGGTCGAAACCAACCCCAGTATTTCATTAGAACCTCCTTCAACCCATACAATTTCTAGGAGAGAGGTTTCTGATGTGGAAATAAAAAGCTAGAAAAATGTCCATGTCTAGAGGTACCCTAAAAAATGATAGGTGACATCAATAATGATGTTTGTCAAGGTTGGGGGAGTTTTTATAAATCACTGTTAGGATTAGATTTGATGCATACAACAGGAGACAAAAATAACAACTTAAACACTTCAGAAAAAGTGCTTGTGTTAGACAATAGTTCTCTCTCTTCAGGCATCAAAAGCATTATTAAGGATAACTGAAGTACTTTCAAGACAAATGAAAAGGTTTTGGAGAAAGCTGGATCAAGATCAAATTTTGTATGCAAAACAGTGAGGAATTAAAAAAAAGATATTTGAAAATCCAACATGTATACCAGCTCTTAATAAAGGTACTAAAAAGTGTGGAAGTTGCTCTCAGTGCAGTTTTATTGATAGATAGATGATAGATGATAGATGACATCATTATTTTGGCTAATTTTATTAAAAGTAAACTGCAACCTTTACCAGGGATTGTAACATTAAGGCAGTGGTTTACACTGCCAGGAGAAATGGATGTCCAAGTTATTATGTTGGTAAAACTAAAAAAGCCTTCAGCAGAAGAATTTATGAACATCTTTATGATATCCGTAAAGAAAATACTAATAGTGTCCTATACAAATATTCTTTAAAGTGCCAAAACTATACCGCTTTTAAATTTGGGAGACTGGAAACTATCTCCAGAACTAAGAGGAGGGTCATGGGGACAACACATTGTACTATAGCAAACTGTTCTGGTAGTTAAGATTAAATGTTACCACCTATCCAAGTTTCAAAGAGTCTATATCATTATTTCCTATGTTAAAAATGAGGGCAGCAAAACCACAATCATGATTCTCCCAGACCTTTAAAGGATGGTTATAACGGGGAATTCTTTCCTCTCTTTTCAACTGGAGCAAAATAAAATATGTATAATTTTATATTGTTTATACATATTCTTATATCTTTTATGTATGAATATGGTTCATTGATTAATTTTAAAGTTTTTTTTTTACTTGTTTATATTCCAGTGGATTTTTTCTAATATATATATATATATATATATAGATAGATATAAAATATAGTGTTTGTATTATTATCCTGTTGATATATATATATATATATATATATATATATATATGGGTCTACTTCTCTTTATTGAAGAAACACTTCTTTGAAAAAGAGAAGCGGACCCACACTTACGCGAAAGTGCACTTAACTGAAACTGCACTGCCGCAAAGAACAGTTCATAGGCTCATAGGCTGGTACTAGGCTATCAGTCCTAGGGTCTATACAAGCCTAGCCATAACAATTCCCTGGCTATTTCTTCCCACAATATTTACTTCAATGAACCGTTAAGAAACACTGAGGTGCCGAAGCACACTCAGTGATGAAAAAGGGAAGTTACCTGTTTTCCCACTGTAGTGCAATCTCGGAGTTGGTATATTTAAGTAGGGGGGTGTGGGGGGCACAGACCCCCACATAGGGATTGCAGGGGGGCTTGCACCCTGCAAAAACATTGTATTGGTGTCCTTAACAGTTCGTTGAACCATTCTTCGCGAAAGTGCACTTTTGGTTAAGTGCACGTTTGCATAAATGTGGTTTTACTTTTCTTTTTCGAAGAAGTGTTTCTTCGATGAAGTACAGTAGACCCATATATATATATATATATATATATATATGTGCATATATATATATATATATATGGATTCCATGCATTTAGTCGAATTACACTTAGTCAAAAATGATTCCAGGCATTTCATTTCATGAAAGCTCACTTAACTGAAAGTTCACTTGGTTGAAGTTCATTTGGTCGAAAATGGAATATAGCCCCTGTCCCACTGCAGTGCAACTCTGGAGTGATAATATTAAATAAGGAGGGGTGGGGACAACAGCCTCCCATATTGGGGTGTGTGGGGAGCATAGCGCCCCACATTATGCCAATAGATTTTACTAAAGATATATATATCAATGCATTTCTAATGGATATACCTTCTTATAATAGTGAATAAATTAAAATTATGTGGGGGGCTATGCCCCCACACCCCCATTGTGGGGGATTGTGCCTCCACACCCCTCTTATTTAATATTCTCTCTCCAGGGTTGCACTGGACTGGGGCAGGGGCTATATTCCATTTTCGAACAAATGAACTTCGACCAAGTGAGCTTTCAGTGAAGTGCAATGCCTGGTATCATTTCTGACTAAGTGTAATTCGACCAAATGTATGGAATCCATATATATATATATATATATATATATATATATATATATATATATATATATATAAATATATATATATATACATATATATATATATATATATATATATATATATATATATATATACATATATATGGGTTTACTTCAACGCATTGAAATTACACTTTATCAAAACTTAAATAAGTGAGCCCACTTCAACAAAAGTGAGTTTAAATGGAAACGCACTTTCACAAAAATCAGTAATAAATAAAAACAAAAAAAAACCACATACTCAAAAAAAGAAATAGATAAAACAAACACATTTATGCAGGGGGCAATAACAACTACTGGATGTACTGAGTTTCGTCAAAGTTTGTTTTCATTTAAATCCACTTTTGCTGAAGTGGGTCGCTTATTTAAGTTTTTTTAAAGTGTAATTTCGATGGTTTGAAGTAGACCCATATATATATATATATATATATATATATATATATATATATATTTATATATACTTTTTTCAATATAGACTGTCTAAGAACTTGGCAATGGAGTTTAAATGCATATGTTAATTGATGATTTTAGATTATTTAAAATGGAGGGTTAGGATCTGCTCATTTAGATCTGATGAGGTCCAAGTGGATTTATTGTGGACGAAAGCACTTTCCTTTTTAGCAAACTTGTGCACTGGTTATTTGTTCAGAGCATGTTTTCAATCATGTTTTGGCTTGTCAAATCCAGAAATACATCAAACTATTATTGACTGTCTTAAATCTTTCATGTGTAGCTGCTGCCTACATATTATCTTGAGTCACCATTAGCCTGCTTCTGTTAGAATGCACTTGCTCCATATTTCCATCTCCCTCTATGTCTCTTTCCCTTCTGTGTCATCAGTCTGTCTCCTCAGCATTTGCAGAATGCCCATCCCTGAACAGCACCTGTAACTTAGGTCCGTTAGTGCCTTCGACTGCATTGCTCTGTAGCCCTTTACACTTCTGTGCTTAGCCTCGCTGCGCTATGCACAGTCAGGTTAATCTTCCCTTGAAGATGCTGAACAGTTGAATGTACAACACATATGTTGCTTCAATTGTATGTATCGTTAGGAAGCACACTCCACAAAAATTCCTGGGTTCAAGAAAATGCGTAAATCATGGAACATAACACCTTAACATAACACATCTCTGATCTGCACTGGATCATTATTATGCTGATAGCTATAATATACACCCTACATAATGTTAAAATTGTCATTACTGTGATGAAGCTAGTAAAATTAAGGTTGTGAGGTAACATTTCCTGTGTATTGCGTTGACATAATTCACATGTCTGTAAAGTGTTTTTGGCATACTGTCAAGGGTTCAAATTCAGAAATATGTGAAAGTCACAGTAAATGTTTTATTCATATTACTTTTATGTGTGTAAGTGTAGTCTACATGTCTTAATAACCCACCATTATCCTGATTATGTCTCAGTCATGGTTATGTTTTCCAATTCCTGGTTTCTCCCTGTTGGAAACACTTGACTGTACATAGCAGGATGGATTATTTATCAGGAAAAACAGAACAGTAACATTCTGAAAGATGTTAAAAATGTCCCAGAAAATATAACATTCTTTGTGTCTCTATCACTGTCTCCGTGTCTGTTTGTTCCTGCTTGTGTACCATTACTTTTTACTGCTTCATATTTATTGTGCTACTGTATGCAACGTACACGTTATGAGATTTTACAAATGTCATGAGGGTAATGAAGTGTAATACATTCATTCCCTTTTGCTTTAGTCTGTTGTCAGATTTGACTTTGAGAAGTATGAGTTCCTATGAGAAAGGGTTAGATAATACTCAGATCTGTAGATTTGTTTTGAAATACCATCATGGTTCAAATCCAGATGTATGCCAAAGTGTTTTTGACTGTTCTGTCTGACTCCTGTGGGTGTAACTGTTGGCCACACCTTTCCTTAACACCCCATTATCTTGCTGCTGTATTAATGTGCTGGTCCCTATTGTGAACCCCATCTTGGACTGATCTTGCATGAAGACTGTTCTGTATGACTCCTGTGGCTGTAAATGTTGGCCACACCTTTCCTTTACACCCCATTATCCTGTTGCTGTATTAATGTGCTGCTCCCTGTTGTGAAGCCTGTCTTGTACTGATCTTGCATGAAGACTGTTCTGTATGACTCCTTTTGGTGTAAATGTGGGCCACACCTTTCCTTAACACCCCATTATCCTGTTGCTGTGTGAGCATTTACATAGTTACCAGTAAACACTGATATTGCATTGCACACAGCTGTGTGAGCATTTACATAGTTGCCAGTAAACACTGATATTGCACTGCACACAGCTGTGTGAGCATTTACATAGTTACGAGTAAACACTGATATTGCACTGCACACAGCTGTGTCAGCATTTACATAGTTACCAGTAAACAATGATATTGCACTGCACACAGCTGTATGAGCATTTACATAGTTACCAGTAAACACTGATATTGCACTGCACACAGCTGTGTGAGCATTTACATAGTTACCAGTAAACACTGATATTGCACTGCACACGGCTGTGTGAACATTTACATAGTTACCAGTAAACATTGATATTGCACTGCACACAGGTGTGTACATTTACATAGTTACCTCCTGGCCATCATTTTTACAAATTAATATTATACACATTATCATCAAAAGTCCTTTCTTACTTTACACATTTAATTTAGTTATTTGTGACAAGCTGCATCGCTATCTCCTGTGACAGCTAAAGAGTGGTATGACAGGCAGGGGTTTGAATCTGGTAACATCTATCTGTCACATGACTGTGTCAGAAAGGAGTGGCTCAGGTAAAGGAAGTATTTATTGCACAGCTCTGTATTGTGAATGTTTTTCCAAACATGTATGCAGCATATCTTTATTCAAACATGTATGCAGCATATCTTTATTCAAACATGTATGCAGCATATCTTTATTCAAACATGTATGCAGCATATCTTTATTCAAACATGTATGCAGCATATCTTTATTCAAACATGTATGCAGCATAGCTTTATTCAAACATGTATGCAGCATAGCTTTATCCAAGCATGTATGCAGTCTGGTCATTCTTTTCTTCTCGCTTTACAGTTTTATAGGACATGTCTACTTACAAAATATATTTTACAGTATGGCATGATGTACGATCATTACAAAGTGTGACAGGACTGTGTTAGGAGACTTTCTAGTGTGTTTGTGTTGTTTACATGCTGTTATGGCAGTATTCACTGTAATTTCTTATGAGCACGCCTAATATAATCCTGTAGTAGATGTGCCTTACTTACAAATGGAGACCATGAACTACTGCAGTGTCATCAGATCTGTTGTCATTTATCACCTGTGTATTTTGAGTGTCATTATATTACTGTTTAGGATATACATGAATATACAATACATGTTTGTATAATACATGAGGCAAGGAAATATATACCCCTGTCAATGGTTGCCAAATGACAACAAATATCAAAACATGTCCCTTTCTGATGTGCATGACACAACAGCTGTATGGCTCATTTCTTCTTGTTTATACATGGTTATTTGGAGAATACAGCAGTACTGTTAGTTATCACATATACACTACAGAATTTTAAAGTTAAAAACTGCAACCACATTAAGAGAGAGAGATTAAAGATTCAGCATTTATGAATTGCTAGACATGATACAAAATGCTGGCTTTGTCAGTTACCATGAAATGTTTATGGGGAGAGGGATTCACTTTGAATTATTGAATGTTCAGAACATCGATGTTCAGAACATTGAAAATTCAAAATGAACCGTAAAAAAAAAAAAAAAAAAAAAAAAATCACAAACACTATGTTATGCTTCGCCCCCCTGCACCCCCCTGCATCCCCCACTTTAATATTCCAACTCCGAGATTGCACTACAGTGGGGTGAGGGAAATCTCCCATTTACCGCTATATGCGGAAGCGCTAAATGGGAGATTTCCCGTACCCTACCTGCAATGCCAACACTTAGATGGCACACAACATGCAGGACACCTTGCTGCGCTGCATACACACCCAACATTCCACAATCTCACTTACCTGACACTTCCACTTTAAACCTTCGATGTTCTGAACATTCAGTGATTTAAAGGGAACCTGGGGAGAGACATATCCTCACCATGAAATGCTTCATGATCATGCATGGTTAAAGTCACGTGTAGATTGTTGACCTGAAAACATTGTCATTTAAACTTAATGTAGTAAAGGAAAAATATGTTAGTAATATCAGCTATGTTTGACTGAATGTGAGGTGAGAGGAAATAAAATAAAGCATGACGTGATTATATGTTGTTTTACCAATGGAAATTGTATTATAATTAATGAGTCTTGATAATTAGTCAGTTGCATTGAAGTTTATTGCATCCAAAGAAGAAAGTTAGTGTAATTAAAAAACAATAAAAATATTATTTGACTTTACTGCATGCAATATATTTGGTTTGGAATTTGACAAGTGTTTCATAAACAGCCAAAGATAATAGCTAAAGAATACTTATTGTCAATTTGCTCTTGATGATTGCCACTGTTGAAGTGACACCCCAGCCACATGTGCAAAAATGGGAAAAGGGGGTTGTGGGTGAAAGGATGGATGGATGGATGGATGGATGGATGGATGGATGGATGGATGGATTTCTTATCTTATGCAAGTTCAAACATCAATCCAAAACATAATTCATCTTATAACACCACCTAACATAGCCAGCTCAACACACTGTGCAACTACTAACACTTTACAAACTTCAAGAGCCACATTCTTTACTACCACACTTCTCATCATTCTCTGTACCTTTAGTACTACACATCTCATCACTCTCTGTACCTTTACTACTAGACTTCTCATCACTCTCTGTACCTTTACTACTACACTTCTCAGCATTCTCTGTACCTTTACTACTACACTTCTCATCATTCTCTGTACCTTTACTACCACACTTCTCAGCATTCTCTGTACCTTTCCCACCACACTTCTCATCATTCTCTGCACCTTTACTACTACACGTCTCATCATTCTCTGTACCTTTACTACTACACTTGTCATCATTCTCTGTATGTTTACTACCACACTTCTCATAATTCTCTGTACCTTTACTACTACACTTCCCATCATTCTCTGTACCTTTACTACTACATGTCTCATCATTCTCTGTACCTTTACTACTACATTTCTCATCATTCCCTGTACCTTTACTACGACACTTCCAGCATTCTCTGTACCTTTACTACTACACTTCTCAGCATTCTCTGTACCTTTACTACTATACTTCTCCTCATTCTCTGTACCTTTACTACTACACTTCCCATCATTCTCTGTACCTTTACTACTACACTTTTCATCATTTTCTGTACCTTCACTACTACACTTTTCATCATTTTCTGTACCTTTACTACTACACTTTTCATCATTTTCTGTACCTTTACTACTACACATCTCATCATTCTCTGTACCTTTACTACTACACGTCTCATCATTCTCTGTACCTTTACTACTACACTTCTCATCATTCTCTGTACCTTTACTACTACACGTCTCATCATTCTCTGTACCTTTACTACTACACTTGTCATCATTCTCTGTACCTTTACTACTACACTTGTCATCATTCTCTGTACCTTTACTACTACACTTCTCATCATTCTCTGTACCTTTACTACTACACTTCTCATCATTCTCTGTACCTTTACTATCACACTTCTCATCATTCTCTGTACCTTTACTACTACACTTCTCAGCATTCTCTGTACCTTTAGTACCACACTTCTCTTCATTCTCCGTACCTTTACTACTACACTTCTCATCATTCTTTGTACCTTTAATACTACACTTCAGGCATTCTCTGTACCTTTACTACTACACTTCTCAGCATTCTCTGTACCTTTACTACTACACTTTTCATCATTCTCTGTACCTTTACTACTACACATCTCATCATTCTCTGTACCTTTACTAATACACTTCTCTGCATTCTCTGTACCTTTACTACTACACTTCTCAGCATACTCTGTACCTTTACTACTACACTTTTCATCATTCTCTGTACCTTTACTACTACACATCTCATCATTCTCTGTACCTTTACTACTACATGTCTCATCATTCTCTGTACCTTTACTACTACAATTCTCAGCATTCTGTGTAGTTTTACTACTACACTTCTCATCATTCTCTGTACCTTTACTACTACAATTCTTAGCATTCTCTGTAGTTTTACTACTTCACTTCTCATCATTCTCTGTACCTTTACTATCACACTTCTCATCATTCTCTGTACCTTTACTACTACACTTCTCAGCATACTCTGTACCTTTACTACTACACTTCTCATCATTCTCTGTACCTTTACTACTACATGTCTCATCATTCTCTGTACTTTTACTACTACATTTCTCATCATTCTCTGTACCTTTACTACTACACGTCTCATCATTCTCTGTACCTTTACTACTACACTTCTCAGCATACTCTGTACCTTTACTACTACACTTCTCAGCATACTCTGTATCTTTACTACTACACTTCCCATCATTCTCTGTACCTTTACTACTACACTTCTCATCATTCTCTGTACCTTTACTACTACACTTCTCTGCATTCTCTGTACCTTTACTACCACACTTCTCTGCATTCTCTGTACCTTTACTACTACACTTCTCAGCATACTCTGTACCTTTACTACTACACTTCTCAGCATGTACCTTTACTACTACACTTCTCATCATTCTCTGTACCTTTACTACTACACTTATTATCATCCTCTGTACCTTTACTACCACACTTCTCTGCATTCTCTGTACCTTTACTACTACACTTCTCAGCATGTACCTTTACTACTACACTTCTCATCATTCTCTGTACCTTTACTACTACACTTATCATCATTCTCTGTACCTTTACTACCACACTTCTCTGCATTCTCTGTACCTTTACTACTACACTTCTCATCATTCTCTGTACCTTTACTATCACACTTCTCATCATTCTCTGTACCTTTACTACTACATTTCTCAGCATACTCTGTACCTTTACTACTACTACACTTCTCAGCATACTCTGTACCTTTACTACTACACTTCTCATCATTCTCTGTACCTTTACTACTACATGTCTCATCATTCTCTGTACCTTTACTACTACAATTCTCAGCATTCTCTGTAGTTTTACTACTACACTTCTTATCATTCTCTGTACCTTTACTACTACACTTCTCATCATTCTCTGTATCTTTACTACCACACTTCTCATCATTCTCTGTACCTTTACTACTACACTTCTAGGCATTCTCTGTACCTTTACTACCACACTTCTCTGCATTCTCTGTACCTTTACTACTACACTTCTCAGCATACTCTGTACCTTTACTATCACACTTCTCTGCATTCTCTGTACCTTTACTACTACACTTCTCAACATGTACCTTTACTACTACACTTCTCATCATTCTCTGTACCTTTACTACTACACTTATCATCATTCTCTGTGCCTTTACTACCACACTTCTCTGCATTTTCTGTACCTTTACTACTACACTTCTCAGCATACTCTGTACCTTTACTACTACACTTTTCATCATTCTCTGTACCTTTACTACTACACTTCTCATCATTTTCTGTACCTTTACTATCACACTTCTCATCATTCTCTGTACCTTTACTACTACACTTTTCAGCATTCTCTGTAGTTTTACTAATACACTTCTCATCATTCTCTCTACCTTTACTACTACACTTCTCATCATTCTCTGTACCGTTACTACTACACTTCTCATCATTCTCTGTATCTTTACTACTACACTTCTCATCATTCTCTGTACCTTTACTACTACACTTCTCATCATTCTCTGTACCTCTACTACCACACTTCTCATCATTCTCTGTACCTTTACTACTACACATCTCATCTTTCTCTGTACCTTTACTTCTATATGTCTCATCATTCTCTGTACCTTTACTACTACACTTCTCAGCATCTTCTGTACCTTTGCTACTATACTTCTCATCATTTCTGTACTCAAAACTTCCTATCTTTCCAACCTTCCTCACCAACTTATATGTTCCCCCACCTCCTGCTACTATGAAACTCCCTCTAAAACTCACTCCTTATGACTCTCCCCATCTCTCTTCAACATATCTTTAACCTGCCATCACCAACTATTCATATTTCAAAACCATAGTTATTCTTACAAGAATAAACCCAAACTCTACCTTCACCTACTGCCTTATTCAACATTCACACTACTTGCAAAACATTTGCTCTGCTCAGGTGACATCCACCATAACCCTGGCCCCATCTCCTCTGCCCACAATCACTCACCACTCAATTTTTCCCATATATCCCCTTCCACTTACACTGCCAACCATGCTTATCCTTACAGTCAAACTATATCTGCACAGAAACACCTATCAATGTACTCTTTAAATATTCAAAGCCTAACTAACAAAATCACTGAATTTCACATTTGCTTAGCTCACACCACCCCTACCATTCTTTCCCTGTTTGAAACTTGGTTAAAGCCACATATCTCTAACAAAGAAATACTCCCACCTGGTTACAATATCTACCACACAGGTGGCCTAAACCTCACACCTATCTCCATCCCCATTCCTAACTTCAACCCAGCCGAACTTATCATCCTCAACTGCCATCTAAACTCACACAAAAAGTTTGCAACTGCTTCCATCTATATCCCCCCTGGTAAAAATATACCCACCCTAGAAAATATTCTATATTGGTTTAGCCACAACATCAACTATGAAACTCTCATCCTTGGAGACGTTATCATAGATTGGTCCAAATTACAAATGGACTCCCCCCAACTCAGCGTCAACCTACATGGTTTACATCAATTCATAACATCCCCCACCCACTTCCACAAAAACTTTTTATCCAGCTCCACCATCAACTGGATTCTTACCAACTCCCCTCACCTTTATCATAGCCCCACTACCCAATCAAACTGCTTAAGTGATCATCTCCCCACCTCCATTTTGCGGCATCCAACCCACTCACAAAAACCTCACCTCTTCAGAGATTGTCATAAGCTTCCCAACTTTAACAGCACATTATTTAACTCCATACTGTCTAGTTTCAATTGGTCCTTCCTCAGACACATCCCTCTCAATGATGCAGTCAATTTCAACAGCATCTTTCAATACACTCTGAACTCCCTTGCTCCCTCCAGAAAAATTAGAATCAAAGCAAATTATGCTCCCTGGCTCTCTAAGGATACTCAATCACTTATACATAAAAGAGATAGCACATGGAAAGCATGGCATAAAGCTAAAGAACTCCCCCTATTTAATAAATATAGAGAACTATGCAATTTAGTAAAAAAAAATAGTCAATAAAGACAAAAAATCCTATTATAACTCTGCTCAATTCCTTAAGAAATCCAATCCCCGTAAATTTTGGTGTAACCATAACAAAATCCTATCCCCTGGCTGCCCTGTTAAGCCATCACCATACCCTGGTAAATCTCCACTGGAAACAGCTACTCTCCTAAACAAACACCTTATAGACACAATCCAAAACCTTGCCCTGTCCAGCTCCAACATTGCTACTTCACCAACCCCACCTAACACTCATAAACAAAACCTCTTCTCTTTTCAACCTGTTTCTATTTCATACATCAAGTCACTTCTGCTAAAACTTAAACCATGCTCTCCCTATACTGACAACCTCCCTCCTTCATTCCTCAAACTTGCTGCTGAATCCATAGCCTACCCCATATCTATTCTTATTAATAGATCTATCCAAGAAGCTACAGTCCCTACCATCTGGAAATATTTTTTCACAATCCCCCTCCATTAAGTCGGCAACTCAACTGACCCTTCTAACTATCATCCCATTGCCATTCTACCCCCCCCTCCAAAATACTAGAGAAATGTATCCACTCACTGCTTCTAAACTATCTCCTCCAGCATAACCTTCTCACTCCCTCACAGCATGGTTTCCGGCCTCACCACAGTACATCAACAGCACCCCTCTCTTTCACACACACCATAGCTGAAGTGCTACAAAACAAACAACTCATATCCTGTATCTTCCTCAAATTTCCAAACCTTTTGACACTGTCTCTCATTCCATTCTGTTTACAAAACTTGCTAAGCTCAACCTATCCACTACCTCTCTTGATTGCTTCTCCAGTTACCTCTCTAGTAGGCAGCAATCTGTTAGGTGGCAATCTTCCTGCTCTCCCTATATCTCAGTCCCAACTGGAGTTCCACAAGCCTCCATTTTGGGCCCTCTACTGTTTAACATCTTCACAAATTAACTGCTTACATCTTGTACAAAATTTTCTTTCATTCAATGTGCAGATGACTCAACAGTCATCTCCATCTCCAGCAATATCTCTGAACTCCAGATCTTTCCCAACAGTCCTTCCTGGCCACCGAAATGTGGTTGCCTGATAATCTTCTGATTCTTAATCCCAAAAAGATCAAACTGTTACTTTTCTTTCACTGATCTCTCTCCCACCATAAATCTACTTTTTACATTTCATCTTCTAACAACACAGTCATTAGACCCAAACCCCACACAAAACTCCTAGGCGTCACCATTGATGACGAATATAAATTCAACCTACATATACTCCAATGTATAAAAATAAAACCAAAAACTAAGCATGCTGTATCGTAACAGAAAATTTCTAACTTCTAATGCAAGACTCACCCTGGCACAAGCTTTCCTCCTTCCCGCTCTTCTCCATGAGCCCCAATTCTAACCAATATTCAGTCCACAACAATGAACAAACTAGAGCAAACCTCTCACAAAATTGCTAGATTCATAAAAACTCTCCACATAACTCTCATCACTGCCATGCCCTTTACTCTCTACAATGGCTAGAATTCCCACAACTACTGCTACAATCACAATTTCAAGTTATACACTCTGTGCTCTACAGACCATCTTCCTGTCCAACTCTCTCATCACTTGTCACCACTTATTCTCCTTCAAGGACCCTCTGAAACTCTAACCAGCATCTTTTGACTGTCCATTAACCAAAGAAAAATGCAGGCAAACTGCTTTATGAATGCTCTACAGGCCTAGCCTGGAACAAACTTCCCTTAAACATATGCTCCATTATACACCCTTCACACTTCAAAAAGGAACTCAAACTTCATTTGCTAAATAACAAAACCTGTCTATGCCTAAATCAAACCTAACCCCCCCAAACCTAGTTGATGTTTTTGCTTTCACACCCTTTGCAATTAGTAAGCTATTTTTGGTTTACTAGCTACCCAATCTATATAACTGAATGCTTATTGTAATTACATACTTTTAATGATCTTCTATTAAGTGTAGTTAAGTATCTTTGTAAACTTGCAAACTATATATTGCTTTTACTTTGTTTCTCTGTATATTTTTATTTTTTATCTACTGTTAACTTTACTGTATGTTACTGGAGCTTTTCTCCTCGGGTCCCCACTGAAAATGGGCCTTTGGTCCAGCTGGACCAACCCAGTTAACAAATGTCAATAAATAAAAATAAATAAATATATGGACTGATAGATGGATTTCCTCTCTTATCCAAGCTCCATTACTTAATACTCTGCAAAGAAAAACACATACTTTGTATAAAAGTCAAAAAGGATTCCAGTATGAAGGGTAACACAAGATCTACACTAAAATGTGTACCAGAAAGGTGTGATAGGTGTAATTTCTATTACAAGGTGGATACTGTGGAATATGAGATAATTTCCCTAGCACTGGGATACAGCTGTGCCAGAGTTACTGTGTATAAGAAGCAGGAAAGGATTAGAATAGCATGAAGACCATCCCCAAACACATACATTTTAAACTGCCTCACCACAAAATGTAAACACACATTTTAAACTGCCCCACTACAAACACACACATTTTAAACTGTCCCACCCCCCAAACACACACACATACACATACAGTTTAAACTGCTCCACTCCCAAAACACATACATTTTAAACTGGCTCACCCCCAAAATATACACGCACATTTTAAACTTCCTCACCACAAACACACACATTTTAAACTGTCCCACCCCTAAACACATGCATTTTAAACTGCCCCACCACCAAACACACACACACACACACACACACACACACACACACGCACACGCACACGCACACACACACACACACACACACACACACACACACACACACACACACACACTTTAAACTACCCCATTTCCAAACATACACATTTTAAATTGCCCCATCCTTAAACATACTCGCACACACATTTTAAACTGTCCCAACTTCAAACAAACACGCTTGCTCATGCACACACACACACACACACACACACACACACACACACACACACACACAATCACACATGCATTTTAAGCTGCCCCACCCCAAACACACACATTTTAAACTGCCCCACCCACAAACACACATATAAACATTTTAAACTACCCCACCCTCAAACACACACATTTTAAACTGCCCCAGCCCAACACACACATTTTAAACTCAGCCATGTCATGTATTTCTACCATGGAAACATCAATAAAACATTCATCTTCATCCAAGGAATCTGTGTGGAATGTTGACTAAATGGTCAGAGTATAAATATATAACTGCATGTCGAAGTATAATAACAGAATAGATTAAACTCATCATATAAGCCACGATTTATGGTAAAACTGAAGTAGTTAGTTACACTAAGAAGTTTGCTTCTAGTTAACATTTAGATTAAAACCAATAATTTCATAAATATTTTATGAATCCATATTTAATCCCTCATTTCTAGTATAAACTAGGTAATGGAGATTACATGCTGGGCCACAAAGTTCAAGTAGTTAAAGGAAAAGAGGTGGGGTGTGGGACCATGCTAAAGAAATCTGGTAAGGTATATAGCAAACAATCATAGTAGGTCCATATACAGGTAACTACAAATCCAAATAATCTCTGGTATTAACTTGCAACTTGTATGCTGAAAAAATATGATAGAAATATACTCAGGAAATTAGGAAAAGCCATGGTTGCCTCCATTTCATATAAAAAGCAAACCATAGATGATGCACACATTTGTTTGGAGTTTAGAATATAAAAAAATGAAGTTGCATGGTTTTACTAGGTTTATTTCATTAAATCTGGTGTAGTTCTTATTTGCTGCATATTACCATAGTATTCAGAATGGCATTTCAGCATTTTGTGTTCCCTAAACATTTCCACTCATTGTATAAGTGTACTCAATGCTCTGTGTTCTCTAAATATTTCCACTCATTGCATGATTGTATCCCATGCTCTGTGTTCCCTAAACATTTCCACTCATTGTACAATTGTACCCATGCTCTGTGTTCCCTAAACATTTTCACATGCTCTGTGTTCCCTAAACATTTTCACATGCTCTGTGTTCCCTAACAATTCCACTCATATGATTGTACATCATGCTCTGTGTTCCCTAAGCATTTCCATTCATTGTATGATTGTACCCCATGCTCTGTGTTCCCTAAACATTTCCATTCATTGTACGATTGCACCCCATACTTTGCTGTTAATCTATTACTATGAGTTTCTCCAGTCTTTTACTAAAAGTCATTAAGTAGAGAGAATTGAAGAGCACTGGCACTTAGTTAATCATCAGGTAAGTATAGTGTTATTTTTGGTAGCGGGCTTGTCCATGGTTATGCAGTCTGGAATGTTATTTCTGGTATGACTGAAGTAGGTACACAAATAGGTGCCTGCTTCATTTTGCAAGTCTGAAGCAGCCATCAGTGGTGGTTCTTTCATCATCTTAGAGATGGTCTGTAAGACCCTGCTTATGGTACTTGTAAATGAAGAGGTCCCTTTTCCATGGAAATGATAGAAGCTCTTTTCCTGAGCAGAATAAGAATGTTTTTTTTCCCTTCTACTTTAAGCACATTCAGCTTTCTTATGAATAATCTCTTCCAATTGCTCTAGTTTTTACAACTCTTTAAACTTACAGAAATCTTGTTTATTTTATGTTTTCTCCTAATGATTTAATATTTTTTATTTAAATATGAATTACATACATTCAGATGGCTCATTCTAGTGGCCTATTTAAATACATTTCACCATCTTTCCTATCAGTTCATCTCTAAGCAAAATGAGCATTGAGCACTGCCATCTTCTTTTGTTACTTACATGCCACAACTACACGTCTTCACATACTTTGGGGCTGTAGATACAGCATGATTCTTTCAATGATTTCTTCAAATATTCAGCTTTTGTGAAATGAAGAGAGACAAAATGATTTGTGGAAATAGCCAATGATCTAATTAATACATCTGAAGGAACTATACTCAGATAGTAAGAAGAAAGTACAGTTTTGTACCTACCATAAATGTAGATGTTCGAGTGTAGACACTGCTGCAGTCATTACACTTGGGTTATCCTGCCGTCAGGTGGTTTCCCAGTCAGCCTGAGTTCCAAAGTCTTGGTCCAGCATCGGTTGCTGTCACTTCTTTCCTGACGTCAGTGCGCCAGGGGGATATATGATGCAGCCGATGCCATTTTCTTCAGTTTTTCTTGCCCCAGATGTCAGGTGCTCCCAAATAGGTAGGCCTTGCAAATTGCTAGTAAAATATATAATAGAAAAGCAAACAACCATTTTTAATTACCAGCAAATACTCCCTTTAGGAAATAAGGGTAGAAGAGCTAGGTACGTACCAGAAAGTAAGAAGGGAAGGAGTGAGGGTAACCTGGACTGCAGCAGTGTCTACACTCGAACATCTACATTTATGGTAGGTACAAAACTGTACTATGTTCATCATGTGACACTGCTGCAGTCATTACACTTGGGTGCAATCCCAAAGCTGAGGTAGGGAGGATGGATCTATAAGGCATTAGGGGTGGCTATAAGGCCCTGCAGCACAGCAGTGGCAAAGCCAGCTCTGGATTTGGAATATAAAGGCAAATGGTAATGTCTGGTGAAGGTATGGACAGAACTCCATGTTGCTGCTTCTAAAATATCCTTGGTAGGCACTCCTCTGAGGTAGGCAGTTGAAGTGGCTGTTGCCCTGGTGGAGTGAGATCTAATGCTGCTAAATACAGGTTTCCCATGGTGGGTATAGCAAAAACATATACAGTGAGCTATCCATTTTGAAATAGTCTGCTTTGAAATGGCTTTTCCCTGTGCTCCTGCAGCGTATGCTACCAATAATTGCTCAGATTTTCTGAAAGCTTTGGTTTTGTCCAAGTAGAAGCGTAACTGTCTGTGAATGTCCAAGGAATGTAGTAGTCTCTCCCCTTTGTTCTGTGGTTTTGGATAAAAAGTTGGCAAGTGAATAGTTTGCTTTAGAGCCACACTTGATACTACCTTTGGCATAAACGTAGGGTTAGTTCTTAAGGACGCCCTGTCCTGGTGGAAGATGAGGAAAGGTTCCACTGCCATTAGTGCCTGTAATTCTGAAACTCTTCTTGCTGATGTTATTGCCAGTAGCAGAGCAGTCTTCCAAGAGATGTATTTTAAATCTGCTGTGTTAGCTGGCTCAAAAGGAGGTAAAGTACATTTTTCCAAAACAAAGTTGAGGTCCCAAGTTGGTGTAGGTGCTCTACGGGGCAGTCTCATGTTTTTAGCCCCTCTGAGGTACTGTTTGAGCAAAGGATTTGAAAAAATTGGTAGATCCGTGTTGTAATGAGCAGAAATGGCTGAGGCATGAATCTTGATGGATGAGAAGGAGAGGCCCTTGTCCAGCATCTCAGTTAAGTATTGAAGTATCTGAGGAATGTTTGGTACAAGAGGGTCAAGGCTGTGTGCTTGGTTCCAGGCACAGAATCTCTTCCATTTATCCGAGTAGGCTTTCCTGGTGCTAGGCCTTCTGGCCTCCAGAATGACATCCATGACAGCTTTGGAGAGAGGCAATGCTTGCTTGGTTAAGCAATTTTCCATGCAGCTAGATTTAAGGTATTTAGCTGGCTGTGAAGTATCTGATTGTTGTGTTGTGTCAACAGCTGTGGGATTTGAGGCAAAATCCAGGGCAGTTCTTGTGCTAAGTTCTTTAAGATTGGGTACCAGTGCTGGCGTGGCCAGTCTGGTGCAATCAGGATCATCTTTGGCTCTTCTTGCCTGGCTATTATGAGTACCTTTGGAAGGAGAGGTAAAGGAGGGAAAGCGTATACTTGTAGTTTTTTCCAGCTGAATGAGAGGGCATCCACTTTCCATGCTTGTGGATGGTAGCTCCTTGTGCAGAATTTCTGTAGTTGGCAGTTCATTGGGGTTGCAAACAGATCTATGTCTGGTTTCCCCCATTTTTGTGCTATCATTCTGAATATTTGTGGACTCAATTGCCATTCGTGAGGATCCATGATGTTTCTGCTTAGGTTGTCTGCCAGTGTGTTTTTCTCTCCTGGCAGGAATTGTGCCTTCAGATGAACTTGATAGTTTAAAGCTGTGTTCCACAAGTTCATGGCTTGTCTGCAGAGGGGGTAGGAGTGTGTGCCCCCTTGCTTGTTTATGTACCACATAACTGTGGTGTTGTCTGTCTTTAGTAGTAGTTGTCCTGGATGTAGCAGGCCCTTGAAAGATATAATTGCATTTTGTACAGCTAGCATCTTTTTTTGATTGATGTGGAGATGTCTTTGTTCTGCGGACCACTCACCCTGAATACATTTTCCTGCCATGTGTGCTCCCCAGGCATAATCCGATGCATCTGTTGTCAGTGTCTGCCTGGCTGTGGGTTGAGTAAAAGGCTGTCCCTTGTTGAGGTGACAAGCTTGAGCCCACCATTGAAACTACTGTTATAGGCAAGGAATTAGTGGTATAACTGTTTCCAAATTTTGACAGTGTTGAGACCATACACTCTTTAGGTACCATTGTAGTTTCCTCATATACTGCTATACTGCTATACTGCTCAGACAAGCTCCACGTGGGTTTACAGAGTGGTCCTAGCAGCAAGGAACTTGAAAAAGCGACTACCTTCTGGATTTAAGTATCTTTGCTTTGTTTTCACTGGAAATAGCTTCTGTAGCTTACTTTGAACTAGCCTGAACTGTTTTTTAACTGATTGCTGCATTATTTTAAAATCTGCACTTAAAGTTACATTTAGTCAAATTTGATTGAAAGTTTGCTTGTTTGTTTGTTTAATTTAACTGTGGAGGCTGCCCACTAAAGTGTGCTAGCCTGTGTAACTAATTTATCACTGTCTCTGCATTTTCTGTGTGTTTCTACCAAAAAAACAAAAAAACAAAAAAATAATCCTTGTTTTTCCGCCTTCCTCGACTAGTTTAGACCAGTTTACAGGCATTGCTGTATTCTGGGCTGTGGTGTAGTTCCTGTGTTGTCCATTACCTTACTTGGATAGAAGGAAGTTTCTTAGCTCACCAGTGGGAGTGGGGAGCCTTGAGCAGCCTACCTGTCCTTGGGGGAAGTGACCTCAGCACAAGAAGCTGTAGTAATTGGTTGTTTGGGACCATTCCTAGCTCTTTTGTAGTTCACTGTTTAAAATCCGCCTCTGGGCGTTTTTTTCTGGCTATACTGCTCAGACAAGCTCCACGTGGGTTTACAGAGTGGTCCTAGCAGCAAGGAACTTGAAAAAGTGACTACCTTCTGGATTTAAGTATCTTTGCTTTTTTTTCACTGGAAATAGCTTCTGTAGCTTACTTTGAACTCGCCTGAACTGTTTTTTAACTGATTGCTGCATTATTTTAAAATCTGCACTTAAAGTTACATTTAGTCGAATTTGATCGAAAGTTTGCTTGTTTGTTTGTTTAATTTAACTGTGGAGGCTGCCCACTAAAGTGTGCTAGCCTGTGTAACTAATTTATCACTGTCTCTGCATTTTCTGTGTGTTTCTACCAAAAAAAAACAAAAAAAAATCCTTGTTTTCCCGCTTTCCTCGACTAGTTTAGACCAGTTTACAGGCATTGCTGTATTCTGGGCTGTGGTGTAGTTCCTGTGTTGTCCATTACCTTACTTGGATAAAAGGAAGTTTCTTTGCTCACCAGTGGGAGTGGGGAGCCTTGAGTAGCCTACCTGTCCTTGGGGGAAGTGACCTCAGCACAAGAAGCTGTAGTAATTGGTTGTTTGGGACCATTCCCAGCTCTTTTGTAGTTCACTGTTTAAAATTCGCCTCTGGGCGTTTTTTTCTGGCTATACTGCTCAGACAAGCTCCACGTGGGTTTACAGAGTGGTCCTAGCAGCAAGGAACTCAAAAAAGTGACTACCTTCTGGATTTAAGTATCTTTGCTTTTTTTCACTGGAAATAGCTTCTGTAGCTTACTTTGAACTAGCCTGAACTGTTTTTTAACTGATTGCTGCATTATTTTAAAATCTGCACTTAAAGTTACATTTAGTCGAATTTGATCGAAAGTTTGCTTGTTTGTTTGTTTAATTTAACTATGGAGGCTCCCGCTAAAGTGTGCTAGCCTGTGTAACTAATTTATCACTGTCTCTGCATTTTCTGTGTGTTTCTACCAAAAAAACAAAAAATAATCCTTGTTTTCCCACCTTCCTCGACTAGTTTAGACCAGTTTACAGGCATTGCTGTATTCTGGGCTGTGGTGTAGTTCCTGTGTTGTCCATTACCTTACTTGGATAGAAGGAAGTTTCTTTGCTCACCAGTGGGAGTGGGGAGCCTTGAGCAGCCTACCTGTCCTTGGGGGAAGTGACCTCAGCACAAGAAGCTGTAGTAATTGGTTGTTTGGGACCATTTCTAGCTCTTTTGTAGTTCACTGTTTAAAATCCGCGTTTGCATGGCTTTGCGTGGTCGTGCGCATAGCACAGCGCCGGTTAAACAAGGTTAAACTTTTTCTGGCTCCGCCAAGTCTGCTCTTCAAATTTTCCCTTAAGGAAGCCCTACTCTTAGTATAACCAGACTACTCACTGTATTATAAGCCTAGCACTTGTTCTCAATACTTCTCTATTTAAGTAAGCACTCTCGTACTAAGTAAAGTACTACATCTACTTACCACCCCTGTGAATACCCACTTCCCTTAAAGGTATACCACTCCCTTATACTGTTCTGGCATGTCGAGTGGTAGATTACTGGCGTCGTCTCCAGTTCAGCTGGTCAATCTGGGCATCTTGAGACAATGCTACAATTGTCTCATGTACACAGACAACCCTCTCCTCCTCCCAACAAACACAATTACATGTGAGAGATGCAACTATATAGCCAAACTGGAGGCTGAACTCTCTCAACTCAGGGCTGGCATGACCAGACAGGAGGAGATGGCAATCACACACACAACAATCCCAGTCCCACATAGACCTACCAGAACTGCAAACCAAACACATAAAAACACAAAGACATACTCGGAGGCTCAAATAAAAAACTTACCAAAACAACAGAGGCTCCCAAAGCAGACATCCAAAAATCCACCACCTCAAAACAAAACACATGCAACACATACTTCAATAAATCAGTGTGTCGACCAGTCACAGCCCTTAAGGCCAAACACCTTGCCTGATACACTAGTAATAGGTGACTCCATAGTCAGACAAACTGATGTCCCACTGACCAGGCTGAACAAGGAGAAGGTGACTGTGAGCTGTCTATCGGGGGCTAGGATCCACCACATAACACACGCACTCAGGTCACTCCAAAGCAAGTACAAATATGGCTCCATCATTGTCCATGCTGGTGTGAATGACCTGAGACGTACCTCCCTGGACTACATGAAAAGAGACATAGAGGAGCTCTCCGATTATGTAGCCAAGGCTGGTATGACCCTGACCCTGAGCAGCATCTTGCCCTCACCAAGAATGATACCACCATACAAAGACAAGATGATCAGCTTTAACAATTGGCTCGAGTACTGGTGTCATTCTAAGGGGATCCAATATCTGTCTGCCTGGGATGATATGTTGGACAAGCCACGCTGCCATGAGGATGGCTTACACCTGTCACCACTGGGCTTCCGGATATTGGCTAAGGCTCTTGCCACCCCCATAATGCCTTTTTTAGGCAAGGCTCAAAAGACAAACCCACCTCCTTAGAAAACAAAAATGGAAAACGCCAGAAGTCTAAACCTCAAGATGCAGACACTTGATGCACTCCTCAGCATGGAGAACATTGACGTCTGTGCAGTAACTGAAACCTGGTTCAAGGCTCCTGAGAGCACCCCAGCGCTACCAGGCTATACCTCGTATCATGCTTTTCGGCCCCAAAACCTGGGCCAAACCACAAAGGGAGGGGGAGTGTCCATATTCATAAAGGACACCCACACCTCCAGGTTAGTAGCAACACATGAAGCAACAGAGACCATACAGGTGCAACTAACCATAGGCAAAACTGCTATACAACTGGTAGCATGTTACAGACCACCCTCCCAATCTCAAGAACCCCACTCAGCCTTCCTGAAGACATTGGAGGATATGAATGTATCACAAAATACCATCATACTGGGAGACTTCAACTACCCAAACATAGACTGGGTACATTATTCTAGCCCTAATACCCTAGCCCAAAGGTTCCTGGAATTCATAAATTCAAATGCACTGGAACAACTAGTCACCTCCCCCACTAGGGGAGATAATATACTAGACCTGATCATCACAAACATGGGGACAAAATGCTCCACACCGGAAGTATACCCCTCACTAGTGAGATCTGACCACAAACTAATCACCCTGGATATACATATCCCACATCCACCCCCAGCACAAAAGACCACAGTGAAAAACTTCTCAAAAGCAGACTTCACTCTTCTTAAGAAGGAGATGGTATCCTTTAAGCCCTCTGTGCCAGTGGATACCACATCCCGCAATGCCGAATCCTTCACAAATGAGTTCTATGGACATATCCAGGAATGCATGGATCATGCAATCCCAAACAAATCCAAGTCCCTCTCCACCAAATGTAAGCATCCTGTCTGGTGGACCTCAGCCATAAACAAATTGTAAAACAAAAGAAGGAAGCTACTGCACGTCAGAGCGAAATCCCACGAAGGGAAGACGTCTCTGATCAACATTAGCAGAAAACTACATTCTCTCATAAAAACATCCAAGGTAAACTTTGAGAGAAAAATTGCTAAGGACACTAAAGATAACCACAAAGCCTTCTTCAGCTATGTTAGAAACCTGGGCGGAAACCCTCAGATATGTTCAGAGTTGGTTCACAACAACAAAAAATACACTGAACCAACAGATATTGCTAACATTCTGGCTGACAGGTTCAGTGCAAACTTCTCACCTCCTTCACCCCCAAAAGAAGAAATACTTATCCCAGCTGAATGTAATCTCCCTGTCATCTCAGATGTCCAAGTGAGAACCGTCCTAATCAAAGCAAAAAACACAGCATCAATGGGACCTGACGGTATTCCGGGGTGCGTGTTACGTGAACTCCAAGAGGAGCTAAACCCACACATAAAAATGCTATTTAACCTTAGCCTTACTTCGGGTTATGTACCTGTACACTGGTGTACAGCAACAGTGGTCCCACTCCACAAGGGGGGTGCCTCTACAGACCCTGGAAACTACCGCCCCATAAGCTTAACTAGCCTGGTCTGCAAAGCTATGGAAAGAATCATTATGGAACTCATAAACAGAGACATAGGGGACCTACAGACACTTGACCCCACCCAGTTCGGCTTTGTGAAGGGCAGATCCTGCCTTTTAAACCTGGTTGACTTTTTCGAAACAGTCACTAGAGCCATAGATGAGGGCAAAGCAGTCCATACAGCATACCTGGACTTGGCTAAGGCCTTCGACACAATACCCCACTCAGGCATCATAGATAAGCTAAACAGCTTAAAAGTAAACCCCTATGTCACTAGATGTGTTGCAAACTGGCTAAGGACAGAACCCATAAAGTTAAAATCGCTGGAGCAATGTCAGACTCAAAGCCAGTCACAAGTGGTGTCCCACAGGGATCTGTCCTGGGACCCCTCTTGTTCAGCATTTATTTCTCAGATGTTAAAGCAAACATGGGAGGGTTGTGGCTGACAAAGTTCGCAGATGACTGCAAACTAGGTGCCATAGTCGATACACCAGCTGACACACACATCCTACAAAAAGGCCTCACTGAAACGGACAACTGGTGCCGTAGTCACGGCCTTAATCTAAATGCCAAAAAATGTATAGTCATCCCTTTTGGAAAAAACAAAGTACCCACAAATTATCACATAGACAGCAACCCACTGAGTACGAAAAAGTAATCAGAGACCTAGGGACCCAAGTAGACAGCGACCTCTCATTTGACACCCACGTTGCCAAAGTGGTTAGAAAAACATTCTACCTTGCACACCTCATCATGAAGGGATTCACATCCAGATCCAAGGATGTCATTGTACCCCTATATTCCTCCCTCATCAGACCCATGATTGAGTACAATGCCCCATTTGGTATGTACCTCACCCGGCACTTGCAACAGCTGGAGAGACCACAGAAGTACCTCACCAAAAGGATCAAGGGTCTCCAACATATGTCTTATTCCACCAGACTAAAGAAACTTCAGCTCTATTCAGTGGCATACCGCCTGCTCAGGGTGATCTCTGCCTGACGTACAAGGCCATGTCCAATCAGGATTTGATGGACATGCTCCACCTCAAAAAATCCAAATCCATCAGGACCACGAGAGCTAAAGACTTAAACCCCGGCACAAGTATGAATAGGACATGCTGGAGGGATAGATTCATAACCCAAAGGCTTCCCATGCTTTGGAACAGGATCCCAGTTCGTATTAGGCAGAGCCTCTCACTGACTCTCTTCAAGAGAAATCTTGAGGAGTGGATGGGAGATCGAAAATATACCCCAGGGGTCACATCTGGGTCACTGCTAGACAGGGGCACAGTAAACTAATTCTGTTATATAAGCGGACCTTCATTGTGTCACTACTAGACAGAGGCACAGTATTCTAGATTTATTCTGTACATTTTTGTACCATTTCATGGGGTGACAAAAGCCACATCACTATGGCTAGGCTTACAAATGCCCCAGGGCAGATAGCCTAGTACTATACTATGAAACTATGAAACTATATGCAGTCTGGCATATGGAATTAGTAGTATGCAAGATGCCATACAGCCCAAGGCCTGCAGAATTTTTCTTGCAGGGAGATGGGTCTTTGTTGCCATTAAATGAAAATACTGAGTCAGTTGTCCTTGCTTGTCTGGCGTGAGATAAGCAATCTGGGCCATTGTGTTTAAGCTGGCACCCAGGAATATTATCTGTTGTGAGGGCACTAGTTTTGATTTCTTTTCATTTACTGTGTACCCCAGGCAACTTAATAACTTTTTTTATGTACGCCAGATGCTTTAGCAGAATGTCCTTGCTCTCTGCTTGAATCAGGCAGTCGTCCAGGTATGGATAAATTTGAATTCCTTTTTGCCTGCAAAATGCAATTACTGGTGCCAGGCACTTTGTGAAGACCCTGGGTGCAGTAGATAAGCCAAAGGGCAGTGCAGAGAATTGATAATGCATTGAACCTGCTAGAAATCTGAGGTATCTTCTGCAGTTTTGTCTGATAGGGGCATGCAAGTATGCCTCTTTGAGATCCAAAGTCACGAGGCAAGCTTTCTTGCCCAGCATGGGAAGAAGCTGCTGTAGTGTCAACATTTTGAATTTTGGAATATCCAGGTAAGTGTTCAGAGAAGAAAGGTCCAGAATGGGTCTCCAGGCTTTGTCCTTTCTGGGAACCAGAAAGAGTCTTGAGTAAAATCCTTGTCCTTGCTCTTGTGGTGGTACCTTTTGAATTGCTCTCATGTCCATGAGTGCTGTAATTTGTTTTTGAGCCTCTGCCCATTGATTTGGTGGCAGATTTGGCATTCCTTTTAACCTTGGAAGAGTGTGGAAGTGGAACCTGTAACCTTGAGATATGATGTTGAGAACCCATTTGTCTTTGGTGATGCAATGCCAATTGTGATAGAAAAGAGCCAGTTTTCCTCCTAAGGGGGCTGCCAAGAGAGAGCTGTTTGGCAGCTGTAGTGGGAAGTCATTGAGACTGTTTTTTATAAGGTTGAGGTCTGTCTTCCCCTTCTTTCTGGCCTGGTGCACCCCATTATCGAGGACTGTAAGGGCCTTGTGTCCGACCTCTACCTCTTGGACGTCTATATCTGCCCCTTTGAGGTCTGTCTGTGACTGGAAAGGACCAATTTTTTGTTGGCCAATTTCTGCTAAAACGAGGAGGTTGAACCTGTAAGAAATCTTTGACCGTTTGCATAGATTTTGACTTATCTTCCATCTTTTTTAATACCTCCTCTGCCTTAACTCCAAACAACACATCCCGTTGCAAATGTGCATCCAGTAATTTGGCCTTAACATGATCTGGTAACGTATGTTCTTTTAACCAAGCATGCCTTCTAATGACAGAGCCTGTAACTGCTGCTTTACAGGAGGCCTCTAAGGAATCAAAACCACATTGCAAAGTGTGTTTTCCCACTTGTTCAGCTGCATGCAATAGATCCTGCATTTCTTTCAAATTAGGAGGATCTGAATCTGGAAGCATCTTTTGTTTCAACTGAGACATTAAAAATTGCTGATATTTTAGCATGTGAAACTGGCAATTTAAGGCTCTCATGGCTAAAGTTGCAGATGTATAAACTTTCTTGCCCCATCTGTCTAATGCTCTAGAATCTCTGTCAGGGGGGACTGGGTTTTTAGCTGATGAGGCCTTAATCCCTTTGGGTCCCTGAGAAATAGTTTCAGGGTCAGCAACAGGACTTTTGTATAAAAATTTGTGAGAGTCAGGGACTCTGTAATATCTATCTGGCTTAACTGGTGCTGGTGGTAAGAAATCAGTGTTTAAGCTGGATTCAGTGTATACATCATCCACAATATCTAACACTGGCGGAATAGCAAGGGGTCTGTGCTGAGACAATAAAAGGAAGTCTCTGAGCCTTTTCTTGGATTCTGAGTAATCCTGGTCTTCCTAGTGGAAATGCTCCCTCATGGTATGTAAGGTCTCCCCAAAGGAGTAGTCCTCAGGTGGAGAGGCTGATGGAATGGATTCCTCAGCATCAGAATCCTCATAAGGGGGTAAGGAATACCCTAGGTCTGAGGATGAGTCAGAGGAAATGGACACCTGGTCTGAAGATTCATAGTCTGCTTCTTGTCTGGGCCTTTTATCTGGAGAGGGTTGGGACCCCCTGATCAGGGTGATTAGGTCTTCGGCCATTTTTAGCATTTGTTTCTTAGGCATGGAAGCTTGCCCTGGAGATTGCTGTGTCTGTTTCTTTGCTTTTATAGGAGGCTTAGACTTAACAGAGGGTTTAATTGTTAACTGGGTAGGTCTGAAAACACCCTCTGAAGCTGTGGAATATTCAGCTACTTCGGGTCCCTCTGTAGGATTAAGCTCAGTAATTTGAATTGCAGGGGCATCCGAAGGCCCAGCCAGCTCCACATGGGAGTCAGAGGTGGGCTGTGGTTCTATTGAAGGGGTCGTCAGGGGCTGCGTAGGCACCTCGCTGAAAAACGGAGAACCGGCCACCAGCCCAGAAGAGGCCTTGTTGTCAGTCTTGGGCCTTGGATGCCTGTCCTTGTCCTTGCGCTTTTTATGAATTCCGGTCGTCGGAAGTTCCGACAGCATAGTGTAATTAAATTTTCTGCCAAAATAATGTCGGGCAAAATCAAACTAATGGTTAATAGTGCGCTTGTTAAACCTAGCACAAAACCGACAACCAGTGACGTCGTGGTCAGGGCCTAGGCATGGGATACAGTAGGAGTGGAAATCCTTATGAGGTATTTGCTTCCCACAAAAAATACAATTATTAACTTTTACTGACATCGGTCTGAGGCAAGAAAAAGTTTTCCCAACGGGGTACTTAGTGTTTTAGAAGACTTCGGTTCTGGATTCGGTATGAAAATCTCAGGAGTCGGCCGACCGGCACTTGCGAACTGCTTCTGCTTCGGGCACCGCGCGGCAAGAAAGACTGGAGAAAATGGCATCGGCTGCATCTTATATCCCCCTGGTGCACTGATGTCAGGGAAGAAGCGACAGCAACCGATGCCAGACCAAGACTTTGGAACTCAGGCAGACTGGGGAACTGCCTGATGGCAGGATAACCCAAGTGTAATGACTGCAGCAGTGTCACACTATGAACATCTAAAGAGAATAAAGAAAGCAAGTGACTTATATGGGAGACTCACTCCCTCTACAAAAGAAACTTGTAGGGCATCAGAACTAAAATGGCAATCATGTAGAATGTAGCCACTACTGAAAAAAATCCAGCCAGAAAACCTGACACAGGAGCATGGCAAACTCAAATTCTATAATTTGTGCTTGTAGTGATCCTCCTCTAATAAAATAATGTAGTACCAAGTGATACAAACTCTGACTATTAAACAGTAATGTAGTTCCTGGTCAATGCTCATAAAGGGCCATGATTAAACTGCAAAAACAGGAAAAGACAAACTTGTTGCACCTTTCTGATGTTAAAAGGTCCTTAACAAGCTTATCTTAAGCATCTCAAAGCTCCGAAGAACTGTTGAGACTGATTGTTGTACTGGGTATTCATAGCAATCAGTACCAGCCAGACATGAGTAGCGGCACAAAATAAAACAACTTTAAAAGTTTTTTGATACTTTGATCTGATACACTTCAGAGGAACACGTCATGTCTTCTTAATATCACTTCCCACTCCAATACTTTTTTCTTTTTTTCTCTTCTGTAATAGTAAATACATGCAGCAGGTAAAGTTTCACACACTACAAATAAATATGGTCAAGACTCACTGATTATAAGCTGTGTTTGTTTTTGACATGGATGCCAACAAACTCACCTCTCCAGCTTTGCTCTTGAGGTGAACTTCTTGCCATCCATGTCTCAGTCTTGAACACATAATAAGTTGGTTATCTTTGAAGAATTGATCGTAATTCTCTCTATGATTAGTATTTTGTTCATGGCATTATAAGCATGTACTGGCAACTGCCCGTTATACCATGTCGTAATATTTTAAATAAAAATGTTGGCAATTGCAAATCAAGCTCTCTGGGCTTAAAGTGTTAATTATAGCAATAACTTATCAACCTTCGGAGTTTATAATACATTGCTGCAGAAGCCGGTTCACCAGTGTGGCGGTTGTGTTAGAAGTAATATGGCATGATTAATGCTTGTTTCCAGCAAAAGTACGTGTTAATTTATTATGGTTTTACTTCAGGAAGACACACTTCTTTACTGAGATTATAACTGTCTAATGAAATCTTGACACAATAGTGCATCTGATATTCTCAGATACGCTGTCCTCAGGATTCATTAAGCTCCGTGCAAGAATAGTGCTATTCCTGCACTGAGTGGATCGTGGCTGTGTAGAGCAGCAGCGCACCTTGCATATTAATGAAGGGGTGCTGCTGTATGGTCTACATAGACATAATCCATGTACGAGTGCAGGGGGCATGCCTGTGCAGTGCACGGACACTAAACATGCCCCCTGCACTCAGAAATTGCCATACAGCATGTTCTAAGCTGTAGTGGCATAATATTAGAGTGTAGCTCTAATATTATGCCATTATTTCAGTGTCCGTGGGCAATGAAATGTAAAATAAATCATTTAAGTGTCCATGGACACTGAAGTAAAACTGGCAAACAGGAAAGTAATACAGGGGGTGTACATTTAAGGAATAGAATATCACCTGGCAGCATTAAAAATGGGTATGATTTGTACTGAATAAACCTGACAATATTACAGTAATAGTCTCATATAGGTTATATAAGAATAAAACTGTAACTGCCTGTTAACAAAATTCAAAACCCTGGATGGTTATGTTTACTCTGGTATTGTATTAATTGAAATGTGTACAGGTTATGCACAGAAAATATAGCTCTGAAAGCATTAAACAATCAAGTCTCACCTGACAAAGTTAGTGCCTCTGTAAGACATGAGATTAACTGATATGAAATGTTGCATGTACCAAGATCTGATATCTGAATAGTAATGTTGTGTTAACCACTGTTTTCCACACTGTGCTATGTCAAAAGGTATGTATAGGAATGTATGTATAAGAATGCTGCAATTACAAGGTCAGATTGTACAACCAAAAGAGAATTAGACAGAAAACATTCAAAGAAGAAACAGCAGTTTCTCAATAGTATGTTCTGATGAAACACAAACGTGTTGTTTTTTTTGCACAAACAGCCACGGTTAGAATCCTCGGAGTGGTAGTAAGCTGTATGCATAATTTCACCTAGGATTTTGTGAATATCTGTAGAAACAGTCAGGCAGTGTTAACAAAAATCTTGTCCACAGGTCTGCAAGTAAGAGAAGGTATAAGGTAGCCATAAAAAGGTTGTAGTTATACTGTGTCCAACACCCATGGTCCAACCCCAAGGCTGCAAATGACAGCAAGATAAGTGCATACACCAAGTAGTCTCCCCCAAGAAATGTTCAAAATTGTCATGCTGACAGAGCTACTGGTCCCTGCTGCCAACAACCAGGGTGACTGATAAAAATCAAGTCAGAGTATGGAAGTAGCATACATACACACACACACACAGTATGAGTGCACATATGTAACCCTGACTATGTGAATATTGGTAAAAACAGTCAGGTAGTGTTAACAGAAATCTCAATGCCAGATAAAAGGTATAAAGTAGCTATAAGAAGGCTGTAATTATACTGTGTACAAACATACCACTGCCCAACCCAAGGCCATAGGTTGTTGTAATAACACCTGTATAGTAATGATAAGAGCAATGATCATTAAAGCTGTGATCACTGCAAGAATCTACATTTCTTAATTGACATCTCTCTCTCTCTCTCCCCCACCTTATCTTCATCAATAATCGAAATACATAAATGAATGGGTATGTATTTCATCAAACCTACCATTGGGAATTGTGTCCTATTCTACAAATGTTGAAATGTTTTACAATTAATGTTCCCTATTCAAATACTATCATCGGTGGCCTGTTGCTATTAATGTAACTTGCATGCCGGTGTAATGCCTACTGTCTTTCCATATATGCACATGTTCTGTTTGGTATGCAAATGTTCCAAATCTGTTGTTTTGGGTTAATGGGGATACTCATGCATGTTGTTATAACTAATCCTGGGATGTCTTTACCATTACAACCCAACATATGCTCTAAAACTGCAACACCATAGCACATCTGGGAAGGCTGATCCACCTCTCCCGCCTCATCTGGCCATGGAACCAGACCCCAGCACATCTGTGACCTAACCTGGGACCTCCTCGTCCACTGGTCCTGCACCACCTTTAGGTGGAACCACCTCAGGGGATGGGGCTCGCTTCTCCCCTGGGTACAGGCGTGGACAGGATCCTGTCACCCAAAGCCACGTCTGGGGTCTGTGTGTTAGCAAGCTCCGCAAAGAATTGGGAGGTCTGCTATGCCAGCTTGAAGGCCGCATGGTGCATTTAGAGGGTCAGCCCCCCTGATCAGCCTCCAGCACAGCCACCTTTGGGGCCATGAAGGTGCAGTGGTGACTACTGCCCATGGGTGGGGACATCCGTCCCACTGTATTAATTTGGGGGCTCGTGTGCTTCTCATTACCAAACAACCCTCCCCGTCCAAGGTATTTACCACCCCCACATGTTTCATATACCACCCCTGTATGCTGTCTTGTCTGACTTGTCTTTCTTCCTACCCAACCTACCTCCCCAAATATACCTACTATCCTTCTCCAACATCCCACTCTCACCTTAGAAAAAAAAGGGCAATCTGTTCACACAAAAAAATGTCGCCCCATACATAGCTGTCCATTTCCCACACGTGTCCACTGGACACATGAAATCTAGTCTAATTGGCTTTACAACACATTATCGTTGTCCTCACCCCTCTCTCAGGGGTTTGTGTGTCCAAATCTACCTCTAAATTCAGTATACATGCACAGCTGTTGGTGTAGATAAAATGGACATCTATGGACCTTCCCTACAACCATTCTGCACATCCCTAACTATCCTTCATATTGTTTTTCCCTCTTTGTGCCCACTTTTTCACCACTTTCCTATT
>NC_056749.1:797907881-798000381 GCF_019279795.1 Protopterus annectens | reverse complement strand
TACTGGCATAGATAAGCTAACACAGTTGCTGTAGTAACACCCTTCTGTGTGCTCTAACATATATTTAGTGAAATAGCACAAGTAATTGAAATAGGAAATATGCTATGGGTAATTAAACATGTATTTGCAAATATATCAGGCACTACAGGGATGTAACAGCACTGACAAACAGACACCAGTGTGAAAATGCATACCCACAACCAATATCACCACAGTCACAGTCACATACTGGTAAGTCAAGTGAACAGTAGAGTATACGAACTGTGTGAAAAAATACATCATTGCTTGCCAACTCACACACCAGCCCTTACATATACAGTCCCAATTCTCAGTGTAGTCTGAATTCTGACCATGGTACAGGGCATGTTTCACTCTGCCCCTACAAACACATACAGCCAATAGATCAGCAGAAACTGGAGCAGCATGCACAGTCAAATAAAGAAGGTGCCATTACACTTACATCCACCACCTCCATACACAGCCCGAATAACATGCACACATGACATGCGTACACAATCCTGACAGTCTGTTAATTCCCAGACATACAGAGGCCTCTCACATGAACAGTTCACCTCAGAATGTACAGGCTCAGGACTCATATATATGGCCTCTTCCCTGACATGTCTGTGTGTCTACTACATCACTGGGATGGTAGCAGGAATGAAGTCAAGAAATAATGAAATATGTCTGAGCCTCATTAATATCTGGACAAAGCCTGATATAATTTGGGGACAGAGGCACAAACACAGGGGTAGATTAGATATATTGCTGTCATACATTGACAGTTGCAGATGTTACTGGGTTTGTTGTGACATATCCTTTATGAGGAATATGAAGTGAGTATTTACTGACTGCATTCCCCAGAGTCCACAACTGATTTATCAAGGACACCAACTGTCTGGGAAACAGACAAAACATAACAGGTGAACATGTGGCCAGTCGGTGGACAGTGTGCCAGTGGAGAGGTATGTCACAGACATATCACTGTCAGTCGTGAAGTCACTCTCTAAATGTATGTCCACAGAAACCCTGTCAATCTATCAATTCACCATGTGTATAACAGCACTGATGACATAGAATCTGTTCACAAATCTGGGGATATGTCCCCCATGTTGTTTGGCTGT
Organism: Protopterus annectens; assembly: GCF_019279795.1. Taxonomy (NCBI): domain Eukaryota; kingdom Metazoa; phylum Chordata; order Ceratodontiformes; family Protopteridae; genus Protopterus; species Protopterus annectens. Next base: position 797,999,257 of record NC_056749.1, on the reverse strand, counting down.
CTCCACATGTCCTGTCCTGTGACATATTGCCACCTACTGTATTTGAATCTGTAGCCCATGACCTCTGCAATGTCCCTCACACAGGCAAGGAAAAGGGGCAAGCCCACATTAAGGAATGTCCCATATGTTGGAATTAGCAGCAGTGTCCTGCCCACAGCACAATACTATGTGGGCACCAACATAGTGGTATAGCCTTAGCAATACCTGACATCTGCACCTCTGTACAGAGGACTGACAGAAAGTAGATAGCCAACAGGTTATGCATTAGGATGAAAGTTTTGAATGATAGAAGTCTGAAACTGAAAGGTATGCCATTACTACATGACAGCAGTTCTCAATGACATGTCCAAAAAACATAGTAGTCTGCAGTTAGTATCATAATATCATATCAATATCCAATAGGAGATACATAAAAACATATAGCTCAAACACCAAAAACAAGATAGTCAGTACTCAGAGTCCCAGCTTTGCATGCAAGGGGCGATGGTTCAAGTACTACACTCTGCAATCTACTTTCACTTGGAAAAGCACTGTGCTATTTCACTAAATATATGTTTGTCAACCAGTGCACTGTAGCTGGTGTAACATGCAAATGTGACTGCATATAACCTGGGATGCTACCCATGTATAAAACAAATACAAAGAAAAAAGATTGTGGTACAATCCATGTATACCGATGTGTCCCATACAGTATAGTCACACCCCTGGCTACTGTAATGACACCACATAGAAGCATATTATGTACAGGAAATTAAATATACTTATTAAAGATGTCATTACCCTGCTATTTTGTCAGACTGTAATGTGATCAATGGTTACCAGGGCTGAGCTATGCTTAGCAGTTTTAGGCATTGCTTAAATGTAAATGCTAAGCAGATTTGCACACTGGTAAGTGAAGCCTACATTGTGTAAGTGCCTATTCATTTAACCATACGTTAGCACTGCTTACCATTGCACAAACCAGCACAAACATGCTTAAAGCTGCTCAAAACTGCCTTAATCACTCTGTATCCAACAGTCCTTGTTCTGCCTAGCAACAAAATAAACAGCCCTTGCAGGTCTTGAACCCAGAACTCTGCACAACATAGTCAAAACAACTTTCCAGTAAGCCATCTCAGATGCAAAGTTTTGGGATGTTTTCTCAAACATATCCTACTTTACAGCCAGTTTACAATAGGGAAGAGACACTGCACAATTAGGAAGGATTGGTATCTACAAATAAATATATATATATATATATATATATATATATATATATATATATATATATATATATATATATATATATATATAAAGAAACATATACATAGAAAGGGAGATAGATATGTATGGAGATACATAATATGTGTATAACAATATATAGATATATTACCAAAAAATACTGAGGTATATATATATATATGTTTGTGTATATTGTAAATCAATTTGTTATCCTTCTCATCTAAAACCAGGCGAAGACATATAGTAAATCAATTTATTATCCTTCTCAACTATAGCGAGCATCATCTGCTCTCTTGGAGCCTTATTCTATGTCTCTCTACTTTTACTCTGATAGTAAATCTAGCACAGGAATTCCAAACTTAGGAATATCTTCTAAAATATAATATTATATTGTATCTTCTAAAATGTAATATTATATTGTAGAGAATGAATGTATCCTAGAAGCCACGGTGGTGCAGTGGTAGCGTTATCGCCTCACAGCAAGAGGTTCTCCCATTCGATTCTCGGCTGGAGTGCCTTCTGTGTGGAGTCTGCATGTTCTCCCCTCGGTTGAGTGGCGTTCGAAAGACATGCGTAAATGGGTGTGCCTTTGTTGAAGGTTGGGTGTTGAGCTGCACCTCGGCACCATAAAAATCTACTGCCAATCATTAGCGGACCGGAGTTCTGCTGTGGCGACCCCTAAACGGGAAAAGCCGAAAGAAGAACAAGTGAACGAATGTATCTTATCTGTTAGTTAATATGTATTTCAAAGTCTCTTCTATGGAAATTGTATGTCAAAAGTCTGTCCTTAAAACTACGTTTTGCAAAAAAAAATGTTCTCTTGGAGCTTTTCTCCATGGGCCTCCACTGAAAATGGACTTGTAATCCAGATGGACTGTCCCGGTCAACAAATGTGAAATAAAATAAAAAAAAAAAAAAAATATATATATATATATATATATATATATATATATATATATATATATATATATATATATATACATACATACACACACACACACACACACACACACACACACACACACACACACACACAAATGATACAAAAGGACCCATGAAATTCACATCTGCCCCTCCTCACAGTCCAAATAAATAAGTGAACAGTACATACACAATGGGCAGACATACAACAACCTCTTAGCAAAGCAACTAAAATGACTGAACATAGCAGGGAGAAATACAACCAGCCAGTAATTCACACATATTTATTATACTCTGATGTCTTGGCCAAAGCCTTCAAGGAGTAGAACATTACAATAAATACTTGCCTTAATCACAAGAAGCAATTAACACTTAATTACATAATTACACAGCCTACAATTACACTCCTCATTTAACCCCATAAGGGATAAAGTATCACATTTAATATTAATACATTGAGTTTGTACACAACAAATTTCCTTTTATGAATGTTTAATCAAACTGAGGAACAGACTTTTTTTAAAACAGTACCTTGGAACCCACTACTGTCCCCATTGTGAGATTTATTCAAATGTATGGCTATAGAACTGTCATCCTTCTTATCAGTAATATGTCTCACATGTTCTAACAGCCTAGTTTTAAAACACGTGTTACTCTCCCCCACATAAAATATGTTACAAGGGCATCTAAGAGCATTCTCTATACACAAACCTCTTGAATGTACAGACTTCAACATGTTTTCCAGCCTTTCCCCTCAGAAAGAATGACAGCACTAAATAATGATAGACCATTATACCTATCAACCTCCTGCTGTATGACATCTGGACAAAGCCTGACATAATTGGTGGGCAGAGGCCCAAATACATGGCCATACTTGAAATGTTGCTGTTATACACTGAGAAAGTTGCTGGTGTTACAGAGTTTGTTGTAACATATCTTATCTGCAGGATATAAAGTCAGAAAAGCAAATGGATGTTAGCATTTACAGATTGCAATTATCAGAGTATGCTACTGATTTGCCAAGGACAACACCTGTCTGGAGAACAGACCAAACATAATAGGCTAACCTGTGGTCATTATGTGGATAGCCCTACAGTTGAGAGCAATGCAGAGATAGAACTTTGTCAGACTGAAATCCATGCAGAAGTAGCATGTTCAGACAAACTCTGTTACACTAGCAGTATTCAAAACATATAACAGCAATACTCGCATTCTGCCCCTAAGTCTTGAACCTTCTCCACCATTTAGTTGTCTTGTCTCCGCAAATCTTGTTGTAAGATGTATTAGCTCACACAACTCCAGGATGTCTCCTTCACAAGTAAGAGAAAGGGGCTACACCCACATGGAGTATTCAATTATAGGAGTGTGTTGCCATGACATTGACTATTGGAGGAACTACACAGCTGCTCTGCATGCAATTAGCAAGTGGGGAACAACAATAGATACATAGGCCATCACCTGGTCATGAGTGTCACCTACAAAAGCCACCTATTCAAACCAGCTCTATCCCTGTAGTGCACAGAAAGAGAGAGAGAGAGAGAGAGAGAGAGAGAGAGGGAGAGAGAAAACAAATAAAACATAAACCAGAAAAGAGAAGAAAAAAAGGTACATAAAACATGTAAGCATGTAACTGAATGTAGTACTTAATCTGTAATAATGGGAAATATAATTTGGAAGAATATATGTCCCAACAAGACTTGCTGTACTAATGTCCTGCTGAACAGCTGTTATGGCCATAGCATCTGGCCCTCTCTGCAGTGAGACAAATCACAGCCATACCTCTCAACTGTACAGATCTTCACAGAATGTCCACATTTTCACATCATAGCTTTTTGTCTGTTCCTCCTGAAATCAGTACATTTCTGGCAAATAGCTCAGGACTGAAGTCCTCAAGTAATGACAAACACTTGAGTTTAAGACTCCACATCCTTAAGAATATTCATGGTAATACAAAATGTATTATTCTACAAACCTCCTAGGTTTGTAATAGGAATATTTAAAGTATGTCCCTATTTATCCCCCCATCATTTTAGGTTTTGTTCAGATGTGATGCTTTAAGAGGTTGTGAGGTAGGATCATAGCTCAGGAGTCTGACTCACTCTGGGAAAGGACAGCTCACATAGGACAACCGCTGGGGTGTCTGTCAAAGAGTTGTGACTGTGCCACTGCTAGGCCAGTTAATGGGATGCTGTCCATATCCATATGTTACCTGTGAATATGAGTATGACACATGCCTGTCTTGTAAAACTAAGAGACCTATATAGGGCATGTGCATAGAAAAGCACTGTTGCACACGTATGTCCCAACAAGACTTGCTGTACTAATGTCTTGCTGAACAGCTGCTATGGCCATAGCATCTGGCTGTCTCTGCAGTGGGAGAAATCACAGCCATACGTCTCAACTGTACAGATCTTCACAGAATGTCCACATTTTCACATCATAGTTTTTTGTCTGTTCCTCCTGAAATCAGTACATTTCTGGCAAATAGCTGAGGATTGAAGTCATCAAGTAGTGACAAACACTTGAGTTTAAGACTCCACATCCTTAAGAATATTCACGGTAATACAAAATGTATTATTCTACAAACCTCCTAGGTTTGTAATAGGAATATTTAAAGTATGTCCCTATTTATCCCCCCATCATTTTAGGTTTTGTTCAGATGTGATGCTTTAAGAGGATGCAAGGTAGGATCATAGCTCAGGAGCCTGACTCACCCTGGGAAAGGACAGCTCACATATGACAACCACTGGGGTGTCTGTCAAACAGTTGTGACTGTGCCACTGCTAGGCCAGTTAATGGGATGTTGTCCATATCCATATGTTACCTGTGAATATGAGTATGATACATGTTTGTCTTCTAAAGCTAAGAGACCTATATAGGGCATGTGCATAGAAAAGCACTGTTGCAAACATGTGTTGAACTGCATGTGATATGTTGAATTAATAACATTCAACTGTACAGTGCTCTGCTGGACATTAGTCACATTTCTGACTGATATCTGTAGTCACATACACATATACTTGTGTTATGTCAGCCAAACCATTGGCAAGTCTGTGAGCAATGATAATGTAACATAATAGCCTACTTATGACTGTTGAACATCTTCCAGGTTATCACAGTGATGTCAAAGCCTACTGCACAATCAACTTACTAATGTATGGTGCAGCTATATTAATAAAGTATCAGTATTGATGTCCCTTGTGTGACCTTTTTATGTGTGCCATTGTCCAGACATCCTGCTATAACAGGTTGAGCAGTATGATTGAGCAGTGAGACTGCAAATACAGTGTGCCATACTAACATAGAACAGAAATGTATACCAGGTGTCCCTGAACATATGTATGTATGTGTATGTTCAGCTGGAAGGCACAAAACTAATAACATGGGTTTCAAGCAGTCAGGTGCATAGGTTGTGCATGTTGCACATGTCTGTAATATGTGTCAGTGCATACAACAGATATAAATGTGTACAGCTACTGGTTGCTGCATTGTCCTCACACTGATATGGGTAATAGAGTAGGCATGATTATCAGGTTGTGATCGGAAAAGTGTCCAACTGTGTTATGACCCTCTGTCCATGCCTACCACTAACAGCTATATCAACACCAATATACAGTGGATATCATAAGGGTACACACCCCTGTTGGAATGCCAGGTTTGTGTGCTGTATGACAATGAGACCACAGACAATCATTTCAAAATGTTTCTCATCTTGAATGTGACCTCTAACCTGTACAATTCCATTGAAAAACAGAGGTCTTTCTAGGAAGGTGAGCAACTATTGCCAAGTGAAGATGTGCCATGATGTTAGAGCCCAAACCAAGATGAATGAATGCTGTAACCATCTCAAGAGGTGCATACACAGCATACCAGTTAAAGGGTGTGCACACACATTCAACTGGCTTATTGATTATTATCTCTGTATGTTTTCACAGACTAGATTGTTATGTTTTCAATTGAATCGTACAGGCTATAGGTCACATTAAAGGTGGGAATGGTTTTGAAATGTGTTATTGCGGTGTCATGTTTCAACTGCACACATACTAGGCATTGTAACAGGGTTGTGTACGCTTTATATCCACTGTAGCTATATGGACTCAGCAGTACCTGACCTGTATAACCAGCCTCCACCAAGGTAGAGTAATCCTCTGTGGTGGACAGCAGAAATAAACAAACCACATAATAGGTTGCTATATTGGCTGTACAGGGACACATAGGTGCAGGCCACAACTTGGAAGCAAGTCCACCTCTATCTGAGCAAGCATGTAAGTTCACAGGTGACTTCCTGTAAGGCTGACTATGACTAAAAATCAGATATATCCACACCACCAAGGACAACTGCAACAGTGTCTCCACATATGTTGTCAGTCTCAGAGGCAACAACACAATTCCCCCTGTACTGAGAGTAAAACACACCTCATACACACATGCCATGGATATAGGCAACTTGCATCAGACAGGTTAGGAGGGAAAATTGCCACCCTGTCCACCCTAGTTGTATAGGGGGATATGCATATCAACCACACTCCTCACCTCAGCAATGGTGAGCATGTACATATTGCCTACTGATGGCAACAGCAGTAAATTTCCATGGGGCATAATAACATCACTGTCTGCCTCCTATATGAACTCAGGCATGTGCTCACAGCTCCATCACACACCACATTCAAACACAGACCTGCCACCATCCACACACCCTCCACATGGAAGATGGCCACTGTCATCCCTCTACACAGAAATGAATGGAGAATAGAGGATTATGCAATTAAGTGTCCAGCACTGGGGGGGATAAGGTAGTTCAGGGCCAGGAGTGTAATGCAAGCTGCTATAGCCATGATAGATTGGAGAGGTATGGTGTAGTTTGGATTATTTGCAAGTAATATCCACTATTGATGTGCAATTTGACAACCGTATGAGGTCCTGTGACCTTTTTTCCTGTTTATGTCTTCCAGGTAACATGCAGAGGGCTTGCCTACCAGCATTCTCTGTTGGGGAAACTGACATCATCACCCAATATGTGATCAAACATTATGCCCTGTTATTTGAATGGAGAGCACAAGATGTGCGGGAAAGGACTGTCCTGTGGAACAATCTGGCACACAGGGAAAATGATGTCGGCCTGCACAGAAGAACTTATGAGCAGGTGCGGCATCGGGCCACCAACCTCATCCGCCATGCCCATCAATGGGCTGCTGCTGAAGTGAGGGACCGGCTAGCCACAGGTGGGACTCCAGCCATCCAACCCCCACTGACACCCACCGAGGAGCTCCTCACCAGCCTTGGGGCACCTGCATAATGTACAAGCCATGAAGCTGAGGAAGGCATTGTGGAGGTGGGTTGTACCCATGCACTGGACAAGGAGCATGCAGGTAAGCCCCCAGTGCACATTACTAGAACACTGTTGCTTATCCATTTCTATCTGTATACTATCTACATGCATATGCTAGATGAGATAGTAGGTCTTGCTGGTGTTTAGTAATGCACAGACGTGTACATCTATGGTGATGGCCAGCATAATTTGTAGTATTGGGGGTTGTACTGCTAATGTGTTGAAATGCTACCTCCACCCTGTACCAAGGCCACATCAGTGGCTACTGACATTACCTCTCTCCCACAAGTATTTAGGTACCTCTGGTACACCTCTGGGACAGCAGCCTGTAGCTGGTGAGTATGAAATTGTTTTGTTGAGGTTTGCCAATACACTGACCATGTTAAACCCATGCTATTTGCCATGCACACATTTATCACACCTACCCATAATGGATGATGTACATGTTCCGTTTTGTTGGTGTTAACTGCACTGCATCACAGTGGTCACCATGGTGTCATATCTGAGGGGTATGTAGGATTCCTGCAGTATACCTCACAGCCTGTCAGTGCAAGATGTGTGGACAGAGACAAACAAAATGGTGGGACAAATGGGCTACAGTAGGGACATGTTTGAAACATTACCCTTATACAGTGGATACAACAGTGTACACACACCTATTAAGATAGCACTTGTTCCTGATATATACAATGACAGTCCACATTAATATATTCCACACCTTTTACAACCTGTAATATGATCATAACATTAACAATTAATGTATAAAATAGCATTATATGTTAGTGCAACAAGTATGTGAGTATACACACCTTACAAAACACTGGATGCATGTGTGCACACACTCAAAATAACATATTATGGAGGCAGCTTGTGATGTACTGACAGCATTCACTCTACTTGAGTACACACCTGCCATCAAGTACAGGGCCTCAGAGTCACACCAAATAGTGGTCTGCTGCTGAGAAGTATGTTCATGACATTTCCTCAGTTGCCTGCAACAGAAGCAGCCATAGCTTGCACACATCTTACAAAGCATCAAATGGACCCCATATCTGAAATGTAGCAGTCAGGAATAGGAAAAATAACATTACCTCACCATTGCATATATCATGGAAGAAAGTGCAGATAGTGATCCGGAGGTGTATTAAATGTGGGGCAACAGTGATGTTGAAAAGAACCAGATGCTCGTCCAAAACAGATGACAAAATGTGTAGAAAACTGGTCAGGGAGGCTGCCAGGAGACATGTAGCAACACTGAGGGAGTTTCAGGAATGTCTAGCAAGTACTGCCTGTGTAGTACCAGTGGCAACAATCTCCTGGATTCTGCATAAGTGTGGCCTATGGGGTAGGGTAAGTAAACGGAAGATTTTCCCCACAGGAAACACTATCCAGGGCTGTGTACAGGTAGCAAAAGCATAACATCAAGTCTCCCAAAGGCATGTGTTGCAATGTGTAATGGTCTCATGCTACCAAGGTTCAAACCTACAGACAGTATTCATAGAGATATGTGTAGTGCACAAGCAACACCTCACTTCACCTGAGGGCCACCATCCCCATCTTGAAGCTTGCCGGTACCAGTGTACACCGTTAGGGTTGCTGTTCATTAGCTGGAACTATGCTTGTAGACATGATAGAGGGGATTTTGAACACTGCAAAATAACACCCATGTGTGGCCCACAGTTGTCAAACATCTGCAATAAGGCTGAGGGTGGGGAGGGGTTTCAGCTTTAAACACAACAGTGAATTGAAGCATACATTCAAAGTTAGCTAAGAATGGCTGTATCTAAACACATTCAAGGTTATGAATTGGGCCAGACATAACCCAGACTCAACAGCAGTAGTAAATCCCCATGTGACCTGCAATGGCTGTGCACATGAGATGGCCTTGCAATCTGGCAGAGTTGGGGGACCTTTGTAGGGAAGACAGACCAACTAATGCCAAGTCAGGATGTACCATGCTAGTATACCCCTTACCAGGAATAGTGACTGCAGTAGTTCACTTAACAGGTGCTTCAACAAACCACTGGTTTAAGGGTGTTCACACTTATGCAACCCCCATATTGTATGCATCTCATTCAGTATCCTCATGACTAACACATTTGTTTGATTCTTGATTGGATTGCACAGGTCATACATCACATATCAGGTGTGTGTAATGTTTTCAAATGCAGTACTCTGGGCCCATTTGATATTGTAGAAGAGGCTGGCATGTCAACAGGTGTGTGTACTCTACTCATATCTACATTAATCTTTGACGGTCGTTGATGTAACCAGATTTTATTGCATATCTATATATATATATATATATATATATATATATATATATATATATATACACACACTGCTGATGATGAGATCTGCAAATCAAATGTCAGTCATTAATTAGTGACATCAGTCCTCATATCATCCCAGTTATGTGTCAGACAAGCACATAGGGGTTGTAAGGAACAGAGAAAGCATAACTGCCAGACATCTATGCATTCAGCAATGATTTGTACAGTTGTGAGGTATGGTCTACAGTAGATGCCAGTGTGCTATACAGGTGCACAGCAATAATGTGTACATGGACGCGGTGTGTTCCAGGGGAAGGGAAATCACCTACTAACACGACTCATGCATCCCAGACATGTATATTTTTAGTAATAGGGATAAAGAATGGCTGCAATGCATTACACTGAGTGCCATGTGTCATGCATGTCAACTGTTGGGTAATGTGAGGTCTGTGTAATATCTTTGTGCCACCTCACCTCTAACTATCTGTGTGAGTGTCTGTGTGTGTGTGTGTGTGTGTGTGTGTGTGTGTGTGTGTGTGTGTGTGTGTGTGTGTGTGTGTGTGTGTGTGTAAGTAAACCACAATGTACAGGTATTAATTTACATATATTGTCTTCACCTAACAGGTGGCAATGTGGGTTGGGGTCCCTCTCATGGGGAAACTGATGTCAGTGTCTCTGCAGACTTTGACAATGGTGATAGGCATAGTGAGGCACAGGTAGGGTTGTCAGGGACTGAATCTGTGCCATTAGTTAGCATCCCACTTTTTCCACCCCATCCCTGCACACAGTCACAGTGCCCACACATACCCCATCACCAGTGGCCAGAGATGAGGAACAGTTGACGGGTAGTGGCATGGGATGGGAAAGTGTGGTGACTATGGCAAGTGTGCCAGATAACAGGTGAGGTCCTACACAGGCAGATGGACAGGGGCACTTGTATAAGGGCTGCTGCCCATCATGCCCCTGCCACAAGTGCCACAGCAGGTGTCACCAGATGCATGTTTTGGACTATCATGGAGGTGCAGACATGTATGGAACTTTACACCAGAGATGGTATGAGGATCCAGAGGGCTACTCTACCTGCTGTATGTGACAACATCCATGATCTTGCAGATGTCCACCATTATGTGGATGTCATGGATAGATGGTTGGGTGAGATGGTGGCAATCTTCAACCATGGGATGTCTGTGCTACAGCATGTGGTGGGAGTAGGGCATTGGCCATTTGGACGTGGGACAGCACCATGAACAGCTGAAGGTCTACATATCTGTGCAACATCTCACTCCCACTCGCATAGTGGCAGTACCGGCAGTTCCACTGCAGGGGGGGTGTTGTCCACACCATGATGCAGCAGGCCATGGGCACATGGTCCTGGCCGGTCCCAACAGAGACATGGACCCAGCAGACAATTATCATCATCAGGGGAGAGTACCATTTCTGGCCTTTTGCCTGGTGGTGCCTGTGCAACCCCTGGCAGGCCCAGTTCCCATGTCTGTGGCCGGACACAGTGAACTGTACACAAAATGACTAAAACCAGTGAAAATTTCTATCTTTTAATGAAATCACCAAATCTCTAGCGCCTCGGCAATCAGCCTTCCAGGAGATAATACCAGTAAAAAAAAAGAACACACCTTATATAACAACATCAATTAAATCATAAAACAGTTAATCAATAAAATTTAATAAAACTATTACATCACAGAAGATATTTCCAGTTGCATTCCTGATTCAAGCCAGTAGGGGTCATGGTATCATATTTAAAAATAAAAACAGTTTCTTTACACAGCAACCTATTTTTTAAACAAATAGCATTCGCAGCTTTAACTTGTTAGAAACTGTTTTTATTTTAAAATATGATACCATGACACCTGCTGGCTTGAATCAGGAATACAACTGGAAATATCTTCTGTGATGTAATAGTTTTATTTAATTTTATTGATTAATTGTTTTATGACTTAATTGATGTTGTTATATAAGGTGTGTTCCTTTTTTTACTGGTATTATCTCCTGGAAGGCTGATTGCCGAGGCGCTAGAGATTTGGTGATTTAATTAAAAGATAGAAATTGTCACTGGTTTTAGTCGTTTTGTGTCTTTTTAATTGTTCTTGGTGGTTTTGGACAGTGAACTGTACACCCTGCCATGTACGGTATGCAGCTGTCCAACATACCCCTGTATAGGGCAGCCACATGGCAGAACTGTGTGCATCCATACACACACATCAGTGTCACAGCTAGAGCACCTCCATACATACACACATCACCTTGGTACGGCCCATTTAATAAACAACCCCCTAACCCACACACATGATGTCGACCAAATGGCTCAGCCTAGGCCTCTGGCAAATCCAGACCACACCCTGTGCATATGATAACTGTGTCACATCCCTGTCATCCATACAATCAATACAGGGACATGCTAATATGGTTCTGATGCACAGGGTGAATGTACTACAGTTTAGTAATTTAATTCTGTTTAAAGTGTTGTCAGCTAGAATGTTTAATGCTTACACGTCAGGGTGTGTAGCTGTTCGGCCATGATGCATTATAGCTGTTATTAACACTGACTGAATGTGGTCTCCATAATGTATTCTGTTTTTGTTTTAGGTGTCTGTGTGTCAGGAGGTTGTTGGTCTGCTGTCCTTTCCTACAAGGGGTGTGGCAGTGTGGTAACACACTGACTGTGTCATATCCAGGGTACAGCTGAACATAAGTAACAGGTCTGTACAACAGTTATTGCATGTGCCACATGGCTGATAGGTCTGAGGGGTGTATACAGGTAAGTCCATGGTGGCTGATGTAAATGGCTCTTGTACAGTGGACAATGTTAAGTGTACTGGGTGGCACACACCAAAGGTTTGTGAATAACACTCACACAGAAGCTTTTGTGTTGATGCAACACAGAGTATTATTCACATGGATGTACTTCACTTTGCAGAGAACTCATTTTTGCAAATGTAATTCCACCAAGATCGAATTGCCAAAACCTCAAATCACTAAATAATCTGTCCGCCAAAGTTCATTTCACTGACAATAGTAGTGGCAGGGTATATGCCCTGTTCCCCACTGTAGTGCAGTCCTGGAGTTGGTATAAATAGTTGTGGTGGTGTGGGGGGCATAGCCCCCCACATTGGAGGGTGTGGGGTGGCATAGACCCACACTTAGTTAGATTACCAACTACTTATCCTCATAACATAGACTAGACAGTATAACAGCACACTATGAGTGAGGATACGCACAACACTGCCCCCACTTTGGGGGGCTGTACCCCCAATGACCACCACCAACTATATATACTAACTCCAGTATCACTTTACAGCTGTACAGTGGGGAAAAGGGCATTTACACTGCCACTACTAGTTTTGGTGAAATGAGATTCCACAAGATAATTAATTTGCAATTTCAGCTTTTGTCAATTTGGTCTTGGTCAAATAAACACCTGGGAAATGGTTTTACTGCAAATTGAAGTAGATCCCTTCACATACCCACACACACACACACACACACACACACACACACATACACACACACACACACACACACACACACACACACACACACACACACACACACACACACACACACACACACACACACTTGCCAACACTGAGATTAGAACCCTTACCTATGTAGTTATTGCTACTAATATGTTCTGCCTTAATTGCATCCACCACAGATCTTGTAGGGTGAGGTGTGTTCTGAGGTTCCTGTATAGTGGACTACATCACCAGACCTTGTACAGTATGGCAATGGGGGATGTATTGGGTATGAATGGACACAGCATACTATAACATACTGACATATACACATTGACAAACACATACAGTCATACACACATTTGACACACCTGGGTTTAGCAGCCCTGATTATCCTGTCAGTCAGGGCATACTGTTACATAGTTCATACATACAGCACAGGCCTTATTGGACTGAAGATTGTTGTCAGATAATTGTGAGGTTGAGGGAGACAGAAGACCACATGCAGTGGACCTTGGGACATATAGTGGGAGTGCCACTGTATAAAATGTGAGAGCCACCCTCCAAGTGGACATAGTACTTACTCAAACACAGGATACTGTACTGACACACCAATGTTCACATATTTGGGCTTCCTCAGATTAGAACCTCTGGCTATGTAGTTGTTGCCACTACAGTGACACACATTTACTGAATGCAACACAGACTGCAAGGTGATGACTGTTCCATGGCTCCTGTACTGTGGCTGACATCACCAGCCCTTGTACAGTATGGCAATGTGCTGTGTGTTTGGAGACTAAGCTCTCAAAAAACTGCCTTAATCACTCCATATCTAATAGTCCTTGTCCTGCCCAGCAACAAAATAAACAGCCCTTGCAGGTCATGAACCCAGGACGCTGCACACCATAGTCAAAGCAATTTACCAGTAAGCCATCTCAGATGTACGGTTTTAAGATGTTTTCTCAAACATACCCCACTTTACAGCCAGTTTACAATCAGGAAGAGACACTGTGCAATTAGGAAGGACTGGTATCTACAAACATATATATCTGAAAAGAAACATATACATAGAGAGAGAAATAGATATGTATGGCCATACACAATGGCCAGGCATACAACAACCTCTTAGCAAAACAACTAAAATGACTGAACATGGCAAAGAGAAATACAACCATCCAGTAATTCACAAACTGTCATACAACTCTTCATATGCCTCATCCTTATACCTTGCCGCATATATCTTTGCCATATACCTCATCTCCTCACACTCCTGTTTACTTTCCTCATATCTCTGACAGTCCCACTCCTTCTTCCCCATCCTCTTTCTCTGTATACTGTCTTGGACTTCCTCAGTCCACCACCAGGTCTCCTTCTACTGCTTCCTCTATCCACCTGTCACACCAAGCACCTTTCTAGCCATCTCCCTTAGCAGCTATGCTGTACTTCACCAGATATGTGGTGAAATGACATTGCCATCCAGTGTCTCTCTTAATCCTTCCTTGAACTCCATCCCACGATCATCCTTTTCCAATTCACACCATGTGATCCTTGCTGCTGAACTCACACTTCCCCTCTTCTTGATCACTAACATCATCCTGCAGACCAACATTCTATGTTGGCTAAATATACTTTCCCCTTAACCACTTTACAGTCTCCAATCTCCTTCAAACTGGCCCTCCAACATTGTATATAGTCCACCTGTGTGCATCTTACTACAGTCTTGTAACTCATCCTATGCTCCTCATAGTACATATTCACCATGGCCATGTCCATCTGTTTTGCAAACCCCACTACCATATCATCATCTGCATTCCTTTTAACACCATGCATACCCATCACTTCCAGAGATGCTCTGTTCCCTTCACCAGCATGCCCATTGACATCTGCTGCAATGACCACTCTGTCACCCTTGGGTGCAATCATCGCCACATCATACAAATGACTTCACATTTCTCTTTGCGATCCATCACACAACCAAGTTGTGTAGCATATGAGCCCCGGCCAACCTTGGGGCACACACCCCAGTACAACACCAGGGTACAGAGGCCAACATGCTGGAGGTGAGTGGCACCCACACATTGGACAGGGAACGTGCAGTTAAGGGCCCAGTGGGGATCAATATACTAATGTATCAGACATACATGTATCTGTATTGTATCTACATCCATGTGTCAGGTCTGATTGCAGTTGTGGATGGGGTTTTCTAATGCACAGAGGTGCACATCTATGGTGAGGACAGAACATTGTGTATTATTGGGGTTAGTGCTATAAATGTGCAGACATACTGCATCCATCCTGTACCAAGGCCGCATGTGAGTCTGCTGACAATACCTCCCTCTCAAAGCTACCTAGGACCCTCTGGTCTGCATATGGGACAGCAGCCTGAAGCTGGTGAGTATGACATTGTTCTGTTGTTGCCTAGCAATATGCCAGGCATGTGAAGGGCATGCAATTTACCATGCACACAACTATCAGTAATAGCTATATTGCTTTATGTAATAGCTATATTGTTTTATGTGCATGTTCACTTGTGGTGGGGTAACTGCATTGCATCACAATGGTCACCAGTGGGGCCTAACTAACATGAATTCAACATTCCTGTAGCATAACTCACAATGTCCAGTGCCAAGACATCTGGACAGTGGCCAGCAACATGGGTTGGTCAAACAGCCTAAGGTAGGGACATGTGTGACACATTAGTGGTATACAGGGTATATAAATCGTGTACACACCCCTGTTAAGATGCAAGGTGTTCCTGTTACATACAAATTAGGACTACAATATGTCAGGCCACACCACTTCCAAACTTTAATGTGACCCATAACATGAACAGTTCACTTGTAAAACCAAGCATCTAGACTCATGTATTGCACCTACAAGGCTGGCCACCTGTGAGTGTGGCAGATGTCATATCAGCATGATGTTTCAGTCAGGTATGATACCTCATGCTGCCGTATGTGTCAGGACACTCCCTGTGGCCTATTTGGCTACAATATCACATACATGGGCATTGTTAAGGCACACAGACCACTTCCAACCATGTATAGGTTGCACAGATCTGGACTGTACAATGGTTTAACTTGCTGCATGTGAGGCAGATGCTGTCACCACGCTATCTAAAGTAATGGCAGCGGGAGGTGGTCACTAGCTGTGTATTGTACACACATCAAAATGGTATAAGCCACAGAAGATATGAACCTTACACACAAACAGTTGCCAGTATTGGGATTAGAACTTCTGCCTATCTACTTATTTCTACTATAGTACTACACAGTTATCAGATGTGCCACAGAGCTTATACATTTTCAACTAGTCCAAAGGTACTTCTAAGGTGGATGGCATCAACAGGACTACTAAATTGGAGTGAGGGGAAGTGTAAAGGGTAGTACACAGGTCAAAAATGGTATAACCCACACACTACATGATTCTTACACAAACATCCAAACAGTTGCCAATAGGGAAATTAGAACTCCTGCCTATCTAGTTATTTCTACTGTAGTGCTACACAGTTAACAGACATGCCACAGAGCTTATACATTTTCACCTCCTCCAAAGGTACTTCTAAGGTGGATGACATCAACAGGACTACTAAATTGGAGTGAGGGGAAGTGTAAAGGGCAGTACACAGGTCAAAATGGTGTAACTGACACACTACATGATTCTCACACAAACATCCAAACAGTTTCCAGTAGGGAGATTGAATCTCCGGCCTATCTAGTTATTTCTATTATAGTGCTAAGCAGTTATCAGACATGCTACAGATCTTATACATTTTTATCTCATCCAAAGGTACTTATAAGGAGGATGACATCAACAGGACTACTAGGTTGGATTGAGGGGAAGTGTAAAGGGTAGTACACAGGTCAAAAATGGTGTAACCCACACACTACATGATTCTCACACAAACATGCACACACATCCAAACACTTGCTACTAGGGAAATTAGAACTCCTGCTTATCAATTTATTTCTACTTTAGTGCTATGCAGTTATCAGATGCACCACAGAGCGTATATATTTCCACCTGGTCCAAAGGTACATCTAAGGTGGATGACATCACCATGACTACTAAATTGGAGTGAGGGGAAGTGTAAAGGGTAGTACACAGGTCATAAATAGTATAACCCACACACAACATGATTCTCACACAAACACATAGCTGCCAGGAGTGAGGTGAGAACTCCTGCCTAGCTAGTTATTTCTACTATAGTGCTATGCAGTTATCAGATGCACCACAGAGCTTATACAATTTCACCTTGTCCAAAGGTACTTCTAAGGTGGATGACATCAGTGGGACTACTAGACTGGGGCGAGGGGAAGTGTAAAGGTAGTACACAAGTCAAAAATGTCAAAAATGGTATAAGCCATACAGTACATGATTCGCGCACACACACACACACACACACACACACACACACTTGCCAATATTTGGATTAGAATTCTACTATAGTGTTATGCAGTTACTGCATACACTATGGAGCTTACTGAACTTTCAAATTGCCAAAGCTACTGATAACTGCACAGCTGACGTAAAGTATTACAGATGGCAGAAAGTCTGCCTTCAGTTCTACCCTTACATCATGCTAGTTCTTTCTGTCTTGCACTTCAAATAGCATTATGGCTTGGCACTTCACCAGGTTATTGTATCAATAAGTGTGGCACACCTGGGAACCATCAGTAGTACTCGTTCATCATAGAAGTAGCCCCAGTATTTACTAGTTATGTCCACCCCTCCTGGCATTACTGAAATGCAGTTTTCTGTGCTTTCACTAATTAACTTGGTACTCTTGTCCATTCTTAGGCACTGTTGCAACTGCCTCATGTACACAGACAACCCTCCCCTCTAAACACCAAACACTCAGACCTGTGAGAGTTACCCATATATCACCCAATGTGGACATATGCACTCTCCAGCAAAGACTGGACTAGCAGGTCAAGAGGATAAGATCAACACCTGCAACACACCATGTGGAACACATAGCTCACCATGACACCCACTTTGACAGCCATGACATACAGTGAAAAGCCATACACCCACCTTCGCAGAGGCACCTCAATGAACATTTACCCAAACAGCACAGACCAGCAAGACACCCACTCAGACACCATGAAATGGCACATGCCAAGAGACACATATTTAACCTACACAGTGTGCCCCTCAACCTAAGCTTCTAAGGCTAACCACCTTGCACAATACAGTGATCATGGGTAACTCAATACAGTGGCAGACACATATCCCACTCACTAAGTTGAATATAGAGCAGGTAATAGCCAAATATCTATCACATGCCAGCATCCAACACATGACACAGCCAGTCATTGCACTCCATAACTGCTACGAGTACCACTCTGTATCCATGTGGGTGTGAATGACCTGGGACACACCTCCCTGGACTACATGCCAAGAGACATGATTGAACTCTCTAATTATGTGGTCCAGGCTGGTATGACAGCAGCCCTGAAAAGTATACCTCCATCACCCAGAATGATGCTGTGGTACTATCAACAGATGAGTGACTGCAACATCAGCTTACGTGTTTTGTGTCATCCTCAGGGATCCAGTATCTCTCTGCTTGGGATGACATGATTGACAAAACTCAATGACTTGCCACAGATGTCCTACATCTGTCAGCACTGGGTTTCCAGGTACTGGCTACGTGACTTGCCACCTCTATAATGCCTAATTAGTTAATGTTCTGAATGTAATTACTGCCATAACAGCTAGAAATGTATGCAATCTGAGGGTCATGCTGCTCAACATTAGACATCTACCTGTCAGGATGCAGTCACTCAAAGCACTCAGAGTGGAGGACATTAACATTTCTGGTGTAATGGAGAGGTGGTTCACAGCAGCAGACAGCAGCCCTGCAGTATCAGGCTATAACGCATTCCACAGCTGTCAGCCCCCAAGCATGGACCAAACCTCCACAGGTGGTGTTCATTATGGATAGGATAACTTCCAAACTAGTATCCCTGCATAATGCATGGGAGACACTTCTGGTACAACTGCCTTGGGGTAATAGTGTAATCCAGACAGTAGAGTACTATGGGTCCACATCTATGTCCCTAGACTGTCAGTGCATATTCCTCAACACCCTGCCATCTATGATGGTCCAGTGCAACACTGACATAGTATGAGACTTCAACTACCCCTCCATCACCTGGGGAAAGAAGCCAAGTGCCAGTACAGTGACCCAACACTTCTTCATCATTTCCAATGCCCTGGACCAGCTCATACTGACCCCCTGGTAGAGGATGCAGCAACCTTGACCTGTGTTGACTACTTAAATATGGTCATCCACAGTTGTCAATCCCTACCTGGTGAGATCCACACAGGCTGTAATCAACATGGAACTCAACATGTCAGCCACACCCCCACAAAGTTAACCACCTTGCAAAACCTCTCCAAAGCTGACTTTTCAGCCATAAAAACAGGGGTGGAAGACTTCATTGCACCCATGGCAATGGAAAATAGCTCCATGACTGTTGAATCATACACATATGCACTGTGCTAACAGGTACATGAATGCATGGTACTAGCCATAGCCAACAGAACTCAGACACTGTGCTCCAAACAATGGGAGAAAATGTGATGCTCTCCTGCCATTACTAAAGTGTACAACAGAAGGAGGACACTGTTGCAGAGAAAGGTGGTATCCCATAACTGTTGAACTCCCTTATTAGCCTCAAACACAACTTGGGATCCCTCATGGAATCCCCTACAGGCATCTATGAAGGCAGACATGCATCAGACACTGATGACAATCACAAAGGCCTTTGATAGTTACATCAACAACCTCCACATCTTTAAACATAAGTACTGTGAGTTACTGCAGAACGCTAATACCTATCCTGAGATAACAGATATTGACCACAGTCTTGGCAACACATTCAGTTCCAGCTTTACCCCTCTCTCCCCCCACAAGTGTACAATCACAATGGCAGATGAATGGCAGCCACCCAGCAGTACTGCAGACCAGGTTAGACCTGCATTGTCAATAGGCAAGAATAGAGCTTCCATGAGACACCATCATATCCATGGCTGTGTTCTACATGACATACAAAGTGACCTTGGACAAAATCTGTATGCCCTGGTTAGTCACAGCCTTACCTCAGGCTTTGTCTCTCAAACATGGCACACTGCTACAGTCATCCCTCTCCATAAAGGGGTAGCATCTACAGACCCTGGGGATTATTGGCCCCTTAGCCTGACAAGTCTCCTATGTAGAGGCATGGACTGCATCATCAGGAACCAGATTGACCAAGATATGGGTGATCTCCTAATGCTGGACCCACACAGTTTGGCTTTGTGAATGGCAGATCATGCCTGCTCAACCTGGTTGATGTCTTTGACTGAGTCACGAGGGCTATGTACGACAGTAAGACACTGCATACAGCCTACATCAATCTGTCCAAAGTTTGTGTTACCATCCCTCAGTGAGGGATTATTGATAAACACCACACACTAGGCATCAACCCATATATCATTGTTTGTTTTGCAAACTGGTTCACAGAACACAGAAGTGTGACAGTGGCAAACTCCAGGTCAGACTGGCAAGTAGTAACAAGTGGAGTCCTACAGGGATCAGTACTGGGTGGTGTGCTGTCCAGCATCTACTTCTCAGGAGTTCAACCCAACACAGAGAAACTCTGGCTGACCACATTCACAGAGGACTGCAAGCTGGGAGCTATCATTGACTCCACATGTGATGCACACATCCCACAGAAAGGTCTCACTGAGACCACTGAGTGGTGTGAAAATCATGCCCAGAAGCTTGACACCAGAATATGCATCATCATCCCCCTTGGTAAAACTCTCAGTTCCCAGTAAGTACCACACCGATGGGAGCCCAATGAACACTGTATGCATTATAATAGATCTGGGGACACATGTTGGTGACAACTTCTCCTTCAAGCACCACATTTCCACTGTGGTCCGGAAGTCCTTCTATATGGCACATTGCATTACCAAGGGGTTTGCATCCAGGAAGACAAAGGTAATGATCTCTGTCTACTATTCCCTCATTAGCCCACTCCTCAAGTATTATGGCCCATTTGCCATGTACATCACTAGACATCTGCTACAGTTGTGGAAGCCACAAAAGCACCTCACAAAGGGGTTCCTAGGCATTAAACACACATCCTACACAGACACAGTCAGCAGACCCAAGCTATTATCTGTGTCATATCACCTAATTAGCAGCTATCTGTACTTGTCTTACAAAGCCATTTCTAACCCAGCTGGTTTAGGAATGCTACATATAAATCCATCCATACCACACACTGTAGAGACCTCTACCTCAGTACCACAATCACCACAACATGCTGGTGGGAGAGGTCCCTCACCAGGAGGCTGCACATGCCCTGGAATACACTCCCCATACATGTCATGCAGAGCAACTAGCTGACCCAGTTCCAGAGAAACATGATGATTAGATGGGTAATAGACAGTTCAACCCAAGGATCACTGCAGTGGCTATACCTCCTGATACAGGCACTGAGACATAACATTGGGTGGCACAATAGCAGGGCCCTTCTATGTGCTAGGCTTGTTAAGGCTCCTGAGCCATTACCTACAACACACTTCTGAACCTATGAAGGGAATGACATCAGCAGGAGTTATAAAGTAGTGCAGTGGGTGTTTAACCTATCAAAATACTTTGTCCTACAAACAGACACACATACACACACACACACACTTGCCAGATGTGACAGTAGAATTCCTACCTAACTACTGATGTGTAGCATAGTGTTACACAGTTACCACATGCGCTACAGAGCTTACTGTGCTGAGAGTTGGCCAGAGGTGCTGATATGAGGAATGACATTGGCAGGACTGATAAAGTAGGGCAGTGGGTGGGAAATATATCAAAATACTACTACTTACAAATATACATACACACACACACACACACACATTTGCCAGAAGAGTAGAACCCCTGCCAACCTAGTCATTTGTACTATAGGGTTAAGCATTTATCACATGCACTACTGAGCTTACAGGGCTGACAGGTGGTCAATGTTGCTGATAAGGGACTGGCATCAACTGAACTGATAAGGTGGGGCACTGTGAAGTTTCGTGGGTGGGAATGGCATAAAACTGTTTCACCTATAAACAAAGACACAGCTCCCTCTGTCTTGCACACACAACTGTCTCTCTCTCTCACACACGCACACACACACACACACACACACACACACACACACACACACACACACACACACACACTTCTACATTTGCCAGGACTGAGATTAGAACTCCTACCTGACAAGTTATTTTTACTATCATGTTATACAGTTATCACACGTGCCACAGATATAGTGTTAAGCATTTATCACACACACTACTGAGCTTAAAGGGATGACAGCTGGCCAAGATTGCTGATAAGAGACTGACATCATCTGGTCTGATAAGCTGGGGCACTATGAAGTGTCGTGGGTGGGAATGGCATAAAACTGTTTCACCTATAAACACACACACACACACACACACAGCAGCCTCAGTCTTGCACACACACTTCTACATTTGCCAGGACTGAGATTATAATTCCTACCTAACTAGTTATTTATACTATCATGTTATACAGTTATCAAATGTGCCACAGTGCTTATGGGGCTGAGGCCTGAAGGAAGGCATGTCTAAGATGACTGATATCTGCAGGACTGCTAAAGTGGGGAAAGTGGAGGTGTACTGGGTTTGAATGGATCCAAAAGCTTTTAGTTGTGAACACATACACACACACAATTTTACATTTGCCAGGACTGAGATTAGAACTCCTACCCAACTAGTTATTTGTACTATCTTGTTATGCAGTTATCGCATGCACCACTGAGCATATGTGGCTGAGGTCTGATGAAAGGCACTTCCAAGATGACTGACATCTACAGGGCTGCTAAAGTGGGGAAAGTGGAGGTGTACTGGGTTTGAATGGATCTAAAATCTTTTTGTTGTGAACACACACACGCGCACACACACACACACACACACACACACACACACACACACACACACACACACACACACACACATACACACACACTTTTACATTTGCCAGGACTGAGAATAGACCTCCTACCTAACTAATTATTCATACTATCTTGTTACGCAGTTATCATACGTGCCACAGAGCTTATGCGGATGGGCCTAACAAAAATGATTGCTATGGTGACAGACATCTTCAGGACTGCTAAGGTGGGGTAATGGAAAGTGCACTGGGTGGGGAAGGCTTGCTCATTCCTAGATCCTACTGACATTTCTCTAAGTGTATGAGCATGCCCAGTATGTCCTTTTATAGTACATGTGAGACTCCATTCCAGGGACTGTTGTACTCCAGTCCTGTTTGTTTTGTGCTACAGCCATACCTGTCAACCTGTTTGTACAGGATATCTGGAGATAGCCTATAAAAATGTGTGTACAATGGGCTATACAATGATTGTGACAATTTCTCTCAGTAATGTATGGGTTGCATGGGTTAGAAGGCTGGCTTTAGCAGAAATCTGTCATATATGCCATTTGACACTGTCATGTACTGTTTCAGTACCTGGTGACATACCTCCTCAAATCATCACAGTGGTTTACCAGAGGAATACAGGATGGATGATGCACACACAAGGTTTATGGCCAAATGCTATGCATTCTTGCACTTTCCAGCCTGTTCAGGGGTGTGCCTGCAAGCAATTGACTGCTGGTGCTGTGGAAATGGTTCAGCACTTTGGGGATATATTACAATAGTGGAATCTCTGTGCATTTATGTTCTGGCTTGGTCTGATTTTCAGTCCACAGCTGGGTAATATAAATAAGACAGGATCAGGGTGACAGGCAGACTCCAGATATATTTGTAGGGGATAGGATATGTGGGGGGAGGGTCCTGGGCAGATATGTTTGGCTATAGCTATCAGTACTTTGCCTTGGGTATCCTCAATAGTTGACTGCACTTGGAGGGTCTTGTGTTTGTCAGACTGTTCAACCAGCCTGGAGGTGTGTGCTTGTCACACATATATATATGGCCCACCTCATTTTGCTTGGATGGCCACATGTTGGGGTCAGGATGTTGCATAGGATGAGTGATCATGGAGGGGTGTGTTACTCCCCATGGCTGTGGCTCAGGGTTCTGCGGGTGCAGACATGTCACCATCTTCTGGAGTTAGCCCTACCTGCATTGGGTACATTCCCATGTTTACACTCTGAGCCCTGCCTGTCAACTGCACGGAGTATCACATAATGTCCACATCCATGACTTATATATCTTGTTGGTTACCCAAACAAGTGTTGTTTTCCAGCACAAGCGTTTTGCAAGTCACTCAGGGTTGATTTTAGATATTACAAGCAGTTGACATTGCAGTTTTAGACTTTGCACCCATCACACATTCCATGCTACTACAAATCATTCCATCAGCTTTATAACATTATTAGAGCATTTCACAGATGTCCTTCTCTTTGGACCTTCATCACCCCATTATTCGTGGCTTTGTCCCAATTTCTGGCTCCTTGAGGCTGGCAGGTTTGCTCCTAGCAGTTGTCAGCATGGCCTTTCTTTGCATTTTGTGGACTGTGTTATGTTGGTTTTGTGGACCCCATGACACTCCCTAAATGGCACTGTGGGTGGGGCATAGGCATTTTCCAGAGGCCTGTAGGCCAGGTGTGACAGTTGCAGGCCATCTGTAGCAGGGCAGTGCATTCTGATGATCATATGTCCCAGGCTGCTGGCAGGAGACCCCCCTTGGATGATACCAGTACATTGACTGTGGGCATTACTGACAACTGCTTTCTGTTACTATTGAGCCATCAGTCGGGGTGACAGCTAGATGCTGCTTAAGTGTAGGAACATGTTACTGTATTTGTATGGGATTATGGGGGGGTGACACGACTGTACATGTTACACATCTGCACAGACTGTGATGATATTTGCTTAACATTTTGGTGCCATGTAGCGTGGTGGTGTGCCCTATTTTTCAGACTATGGGCATAACAGTATCAACCACAGGTCAGATTTTTCTGGCATAGACATGTGTAGTTTCAGACATCTTATCTTTCAAAGCCATACTGCCACTGCCAGACCTGCTGTGATATCACTGCTTAAGAGTCTGTGGGTGGGAAATTCATGGGTTTTGCCATGTGGGGGCTATTGCCATGCATTTCTGTATGATTGTGTACAGCTGATCTGCTGTGTGGGGTTGGTGGTGGGTATGGCCCCCACTTTGACATCCATGCATGTGATATATTACCCCTCAGTTATTTGGCTCATGACATATAGTGCAGTGCTATTTGTCGACTAGGGTGTTACTGAATGGTGTGAGTAGGGCAATACTGGGGATACACATCCTCCTGTTCCACAGAGCTGTCAGTTGTCTGCTGCTATCCCAGTTAACCACCCCATTCTCTTACATGCTTGATCAATACCATAGATATGCTATCAGAAATGTCCACCTCATTATTTTAATTTGTTACAGAGACTGGCTTACCTTGTGTCTGCAGCTGTTGTGATGGTGGTGCTTGAGGGCTGAGTATGTCAGTTGCACATGATACACTGCCTATAAATGGTCAGGTATAGAGGGTATGATGCTTGGCATCCATTTTACTGTTTGTTTGAGTCAGAGTGAGAGAGAGAGAGAGAGATCAGACCCTGGGGCCCTACAGTGTCAGTGTATGGGCTATGCATTGCCTATTTGCCAAGGCCAGGGCATACTGGGCATGCCTCTGTCTGCCTACAGGGGCAGGCTCAGGATGTTCCTCTGCCGAGTCACTCTGTGCCTGTTGAGGCCTTGGCAATGGTGGGGGGGGGGCTGTATGGCCCTTCCCTATTTTGTTCCTTCTGCAGCTGTTTCCGCAGGATCATATTATGTAGCATGGCACATACTATGACCATGTGTGCACATGTGGCTGGAGAGTACTGCAAGGCTCCACCAGATATGTCAAGGCAGTGGAACCCTGACTTGAGCATCTCAAACACATGCTCTATAATCATCCTAGTTTGTGCGTGTGCCTCATTATGGCATTCTTGTGTGGGTGTGTGTACATTTCCGATGGGTGTCATCATCCATGGCTCCAGTGTGTAGCCAGCATCCCCCACTAAATGGCCATATGGGATGTCCCCCCTGGCAATCCACTGATACAGCTGTGAGGAATGCCAGATGTGGCAGTCATGATAGCTTCCAGGGAAGCCAGCACACACATTCATGATAATGACCTGGGCATCGCACACGACCTGGCAGTTGATGAAGTGGAACCCCTTGCAGTTTATGTAGACCCCTACCCTCATCACCAGGTGGTGCTTTGATGGGGATGTGCGTGCAGTGCTACATGGTGGAAGAGATGCATATTGCCAGTCAGCTCCTCACGGGTGCTGAGGAATTTAATGTGCTCCATGGCATGTGTTCACATGGCATCCAGGAACTGGTGGAGTATCCTGGATGCAGATGCCTGTGAGACCTCCATGATATCCCCAGGTGCTCTTTGGAAAGTAGCTGTAGCTAGTATTCTTAGAGCTACACATACCTTGGTATCCACTGGGATGGATTCCCCTCTGATTGTTCTGGATGTGAGGTGAGGCCAGCACAGCTCCACAATTTGCTGCAGTATGTCTCTGTTCTCCCTGTAGTGCTCTCCTATCTCCAAATTGTGCAGCCCCTTGTAGGTTACCCTGGGTCTGAACACTCTTCTCCTCCTCCTCATAAGTCTGGGGTGGATGTCAGCATTGTCCTCTTCATCACCCTCAGCTTCTTGCACATACCAATGTATGAGAGCAACAGCAGCCCCTAACATTTTGTTAGTTTTGTCATGTAAAAATTCCCCATCTGTGTACACCGGTGGTGTAGAGTTTGTGGAAAAAAACAGACTACAAGGTGTTTGCATAGTTTATAGTGGTGTGTTGCAGATGCTGCCTGTGTGATTGGCTGAGTAGGATATATTCCACCTGCCAGCTCTATTATTTGTATTTGACTGCCTCTATTCTGCTATTTCCCTTTTTTTCTTGTTCCACTTGTCATTTCCTGTATTTTTTTAATTTTGTGGTTTAAATCCCGGTGTGCACACTTCACACCCATTTAGGCAAGGTAAACTTGGTTATACAGACTGGGACACACACTGTTGCTTACATATGCACAGTGTTGGCATTTCCTGTGGTGTTTTTTTTTTGTTTGTTTGTTTAAGTCCCGGTGCATGCCGCGCAAACCCATTCAGCAAGTGTTAACACTGTTGACAAGGGTATGGCCTGCCCTGGCCATGGACATGCTTAGCTAAGCACAGCTAAGCTAAGTAGGACACCCCCCCCCCTCCGCTTAGCTATGCTTACCTATGCACAAACCTAGGCAACAGAGATCCAATGTGTTTACAGCAAGCATAACACCCCCCCTTTTGATGCCATTTACTTCTCCTGCTTATACGGCCATATTAGAGCACCTACACGGTTAGGTGCAGTCTGACACTTTGAAGAAATTTGTGATTCAGTAAGATTCCCCTCATTTGTATGCCCCACTGCTTTACTCCATAGTTACTGCATTCAGACTGAGCCTTTCCTCTTAGCAACCACTGTTCCCTAATATTGTTTTCATTCTGCATACCATTGACTATCATGGCAAAATGCAGATTTCCCTGAAAATTGGTCCCCCCCCCCCCCTTTTTTTTTTGTATTTTCATCAGGAACCTGTTTGTGCTCCACTGCCCTATGCTTAAACAGTTGAGATCGGCCATAAAAAAAGTTTTATTTTATAAAATTTAAGCTATTTTTCATGCCAATGGCCATATATTTGGCCATTGGCATGCCTACTAATTATAATACATGCTTTATTTAGAGGTGTCATGCCTCCATTTTGTAATTTGCAGAAATGTTTTCAGCTACTAGCTGAATACATTTCTCCTTTGTACGCTGTTCAGGCACGGACAACTGCCTGCTTCCTGGATCGCTAATTCACCTAATTTGCATGGTTTTCACCAGTAAATGAGGTAATTAGCATATAGCAGTGGTGTTCATGCCCGAATAGTGCAGGAGCGCTCATGCATGTCCTGGTAGGTCGATCCTGGATCTCTCATCGACCATATTGCATGCAGCAGCTCTTGCACTATTCCTGCAATCCATGCAGAGCTTGCTGAATCCGGTCATGTATTTGGCACATAACTTCATTTTCTTATATAGCAGCTTGGGATTGTTGATATAGGGGCAAAGGTTCATAATAATCTATTTTTTATGACTTGCACCCCATTAATGATATATACTGATTAGAATATAAATTAGATACTGTAAGCAAACCCTCAGTGATTTTGCAACAGACATTAAATAATTTCCAACATGTTATCAGATCATGACATGGTCTGATTAAGCATACAGTATTGTGCCATGACAACACCTGCCTTTTCTCCAGCATTAACACTGAGAAATGTATGTCCTTGTATGTCTCTGTAATATATCCAAGTGAAAAACATGAAAGCCTTTGTAGTACATCAGCATATAGAATATCTTTAAATCTGCCAGAGACTGTATGTTAAAAGATGGGATAAGTCATTAAAACAATAACAGCGGGAATAAAACATCTGTACTATCTGATTGCTTGGCTCTCTTAATATTAAATGTAGAAGCTTGAAATTCACTTTAGAAAGATCTTACTAGAAACCTGGCCTTATGGGGCTGATCTGTAAAGTTTTGGGGAACTACATTACTAATTTCATTAATCATGATATCAACAATCTTGTCCAACAACAACAATTTGGCTTCAAAAAAGGTAGATCATGCCTGATAAATTTTGTTAACTTTTTTGAGTAAGTCACTCAAGCAGTAGAGGGTAATTATAATGTTCTCACTTCTTAACTTGATCTGGACAAGTCATTCAGCACTACATCCCATGAAGAAATTTGTGAATAAGACATCAACCCCAAATATAGATCCCTGTCTGGTAAGGGCGATAGCCAATTAGTTTAAGGACAGACTGCACATTGTCCATGTAGCAGGTGCCTCTTAAAGCAGACAGAAGGTGACCAGTGCTGTTATCCAGAGAGCTGTGCTTGGTCCTCTCCTATTAATTGTTAGTCTGACCTAATGACTGATAACATCAATTGCTGGTTGACCATATTTGCAGATTGACTTAATTGTCAAGAACCTGAGAATACATGTATTATCATGAATTAACATTTGGTGCATAGGAAAAAGGCTGAAACACAATGCTAAGAAATATGGCATTATTTCCTTTGGTAAACAGTAAATCACTGCAACGTATAGCATTTGTAACATCTCATTATCAAGTGAAAAAGTAATTTGATATTTTGACACTTGGGTAGACAGTTCTCTCCCTTGGTCACAGCATGACTACTGTGGTCAGGAAATCCTTCTGTATTTCATAACCAAATGTCAAAGGTATCACTTCCAAATCCAAGGAAGTGACCAGTCCCCCTGTACTCACCCTGATCAGATCCATTATTGAATATAGCTCACCTTTTGGCATATATCTCATTAAACACAATAATAACATTGACAAGACACAGACCTTAGTTCCCAATGCCTCTGTTGAGTAGAGCTGCTGGAGTGATCCTCAGGGTGAATTTTCTATTTCCCTTCCACTCATCAAGATTTCTCTTAAAGAGGGCCAGTGAGGTGCCCTGTTTGACATGTATGGGAAGTCTACACCATAGCATTGGCAGTCTCTGCATTATGAATCTGTCCCGCCAGCATGTTCTGTTGATTGTGATAATGAGGTTAAGGTCTCTGGAGTGCGTGGTGTGGAGGGATTGGGATTTCTTTAGATGTAGCATTTCTAACAGAGCTGCATCAGACATGGCTTTGTAAGTCAAGCCGACATCAGCTCTAAGTAGGTGATATGAGACAGAGAACAGTTTGTTTCAGTCTGCCACATAGGACAAGTGTTTAAGGCTTAGGATCCTCTTTGAGAGGTACTTTTGTGGCCTCTCCAGTTGTTGCAGGTGTCTAGTGAGGTGCATGCCAAATGAGGCATTGTACTTGATGATTGGCCTAATGAGAGAAGAGTAGAGGGAGACAATGACCTCTTTCTTCCTGGATGCAAAACCCTTAGTAATGAGATGTGCCACATAAAAGGCCTTTCTCACCACAGTGGTAATGTGGTGGTTAAAAGAGAGGTTGCTGTCAACCTGTTTTCCCAGATCTCTTATAACGGCTTCTGTGTTCAGTGGACTACCATTGATGTGGTAATTTATGGGAACTAGGTTTTTCCCAAAGGGGATGATGACACATTTTTTGGCATTGTGCTTAAGGCCATGGTTTTGACACCAGTCATTGGTCTCAGTGAAGCCTTTCTGTAGGATGACAACATCACTTGGAGAGTTAATAATAGCTCCCACCTTGCATTCATCTGCGAATTTTGTCAGCCAGAGTCCCTTCATGTTGGCCTGGACTTCAGAGAAGTAGATACCAAACAGGAGAGGACCCAGGACCAAACCCTGTGGGACTCCTCTCATGACTGGTCAGCAATCTGACTTGGAGTCAGCTACTTTCACACTGTGGGCTCTATCTGTGAGCCAGTTTGCAACCCATCTAGTGATATAGGGGTTGATGCCTAGCTTAGTGAGTTTTTCTATGATTTCTGAGTGGGGAATGGTATCAACAGCCTTGGCCAGATCAAGGTAGGCTGTATGAACCACCTTGCCTTCATCCACAGCTCTGGTGACTGACTCAAAGAAGTTGACCAGGTTGAGGAGGCATGATCTACTCTTCACAAAACCAAACTATGTGGGATCCGAGTTTGGAGAGTCCCTATATCCTTGTTTATTAGGTCCATGATGATGTGTTCCGTAGCTTTGCATATCAGACTCACCAGGCTAATGGGCGATAGTTCCCAGGGTCTATAGTCACTCCTCCTTTGTGGAGAGGGATGACTGTAGCAGTGCACCATTCGGTATGGACAAAGCTTGAGGTAAGGCTGTGATTCAACAGGGCACACAGGTGAGGTGTCAGTTCACTCTGTAGTTCATGTAGAACACAGCCAGGGATATTATCAAGTCCTATAGGACAGTGCTGTTTTAACCTGTGCAGCAGTAATACTGGGTACCTGGCAATCTACTGATATTGTGATTGGTCTTTTGGGTGGGGGAGTGGTAAAGTTGGTAATGAATCTGTCGGCCAGTATATTGCCAATATCTGTTGGCTCGGTATAGGAGGTACCATTGTGCAGTAGCTAAGAGCAAATCTGGTTATTGCTGTGAAGATTCTTTACATAACTATAGAAGGCCTTGAGGTTGTCTTTACTATCTGCTGCAATTCTGTTTTCATAGCTAGCTTTAGAGGATTTGATGAGGGATCAAAACTTTTTGTTGAGGATGATAAGGGAGTTTTTCCAGTCTTGGGACTTCACCTTATTCTGCATCAGTTTCCTCCTTCTGTTGTAGAGTTTGTTTATGGCAGGGGACCACCAGACTGGCTTGCTTTTTTATGAGGAGAGTGTCTTGGTTCTATTGGGTATGGCGAGATCCATGCATTTGTGTACGTGTTCGTACAGTGCACTGGTGTATAATTTGGTGGTCATACAACTATTCTCCATTTGCATGGGTGCCATGAAGTTAGCCACCTCTGTTTTAGGAGCCCAAAGTTAGCTTTGGATAAGTTTTTCAAGGTGGTTACCTTTGCGGGGGAGTAGGGATGTGTATTTCAAAGGTGATTAGTTTGTGGTCGGATCTAACCAAAGAGTAGTTGACTAATCATGTAGGGCAATGGTCGCCCATGTTAGTAATGACCAGGTCAAGGATGTTGCTACCTCTAATGGGGGTAAAAACGAGCTGGTCCAGGGCATTGGAATTAATGAATTCCAGGAAATGTTGGGCAAGTGCATTGGTACATGAGTAGTTTTCCCAGTTAATGGAGGGGTAGTTGAAGTTGCCCAGTATGAGAGTTTTAGTTTGGACCGTAATATTCTCCAGGGTGCATAGGAACATGGAGTGTGAGTTTTGGGACATGGTTGGGGACCTATAGCAGGCTACGACCTGAATTACTGTCTTACCCAATGTTAGCTTCACCTGAAGTATCTCTGATATATTATGTTGGGCTACCAGTCTGGAGGTGTGCGTATCCTTTATGAATATGGAAACACCACTGCCTTTTGAGATTTGATTCAAGTTCTGGGGCCGAAAGGTGTGAAATGAGTAATAGCCTGGTAGTGCAGCGCTGCTTTCTGCTGTCTTGATCAAGGTCTCTGTTACAGCACAAATGTCAATGTTGTCCATTTTCAGGAGTGCTTCGAGCGAGTGCATTTTGAGATTTAGACTTCTAGCGTTGGGCAGCATGAGCCACATATTGCATTTGTTTGTGGCTATTACAGTGGTAATTTGGTCTTTAGAACACCACCTAAAAAAAGGCACTATAGGGATGGCAAGAGCCTTGGCCAGTATCCATAAGTCCAGGGGTAACAGATGCAGGCCATCTCTGGCAAAACATTGAGGTCTGTCAATCATGTCATCCCAGGCAGACAGATACTGGATCGCCTTAGAATGACACCAGAAACTTAGCCAATTGCTGAAATAAATAATTTTTTGCTTGTACTGTGGTATAATTTGGGGTGATGGTAGAATGCTCCTTAGGGCTAGGGTCATACCTGTCTGTACTACATAATCCGAGTGCTCCTCTATGTCTCTTTTCATGTAGTCCAGGGGTACATCTCTGGTCATTCACATCCACATGTACAATGACAGAGTCATATTTGTACCTGTTGCTGAGGGACCTGAGTGCATGCATTATGTGGTGGATCCTGGCACCTGACAGGCAGCTGACTGTTACTTTCTCCTTATTCAACCTAGTGAGTGGAACATCAGTTTGCCTCACTATTGAGTCACCTATAACTAGTGTGTTGGGCATGCTGTTTTGCTTAGGGGCTTTGGCTGAGTGGCACACTGTTTACAAGAGTTATGTGTCTCATGATTAGTGTTGGGTTGTGGTGGTCAAGTGCATTTCTGCCTTGGAGGTCTCTGCTGTTTGGGTAGATTTTTATTGAGAGCCTCCGTGAAGTTGGGTGTATGGTTTGTGTTTTTATGTAAAGGCAGTACTGGTGTGTATGTTCCATGTGTTCCATGTGGTGTGGTGCAAGTGTTGACCTTCTCCTCTTGGCTGGATAGTGCGTGGCTTCCAATTTGGATATATAAGGGAATCTCTCGCAAGTCTGAGTGTTGGAAAATAAGAGGAGGGGGTTGTCAGTGTACATCAGGCAGATGCTACATTGCCTCAGGATGACCAAATTCACCAGGTTAATATGAGAAAGCACAGGGTACTGACCTTTAGACATGCCTGGAGGGGTGGGCATTAATAATAAGTACTGGAGCTGTTTCCTTGTAGAACGTTTAGTGCTGGTAGCATTTTTGTGTGCTACAATAATTGCTACAAGAAGTCTGGTAAAGTGCTAGACTTGTAAAAATGCAGGAGAGGAGAGGACTCATGGATCTAAGGGAAAATTGAAGAGCAGACTTTGGCACCACCCAGAAGCTTAAAACAGTCCTGCATACAGCAAATCTGTATCTGGACCAAACTAGTTACAGGAAAGGCAGGAAACAAGTGCAAACATGGGCTTTTAAACCTAAAAGTTGAAAGAGATGGAAAAACTGCCCAAACAGCCAATAAACTACAATTTCTGGGCCAGAAACCACTCCTCTTGTGGTAGATAGGCTACCTAGTGCTTACCACTCCCACTGATAAGCTAAAATGCTTCCTTCCAACAAAGAAAGGCTTGAGGAGCTTAGAAATGTACAAGCAATCCTGAATACAGCAAATCGGTATCTGGACTAGGCTAGTTACAGGAAAGGTGGGAAACAAGCACAAATGTAGACTGTTAAACCAGAAAGTTGAAAGAGATGGAAAAAATGCCCAAATGGCCAATAAACTACAATTTCTGGGTCAGAAACCATTCCTCTTGTGGTAGACAGGCTACCTAGTGCTTACCACTCCCACTGATAAGCTAGAAGGCTTTCCTCCAAAACAGAAGGGCTTGATTAACACCTCTCCCACTTTGTGAAGGACAGTCACTCTTTGGGCAGTTGAGTCCTGCAAAAAATTGTAAAAGTGGCAAATGTCCTGAGATTTTAGGCCAAAATTATTTCCTATATGTTATGTAATAGTTGCATAAAACAGTCATTCCATATCTGAAACACCTAAATGTTATAAGAAACAGAATACGCAACTAAATTCTACAAGAATAAGCTTTTATTTAGGCAAAAAAGTAAAGCTCTGTCCTTTGTACTGGCTGTGGGTTTGTTTCAGCTTGCAAAATCTGACATTTGTACCAAAAATGTCCCACTTTTGGAATTTAAAAAGGTGGCAACCCTACTTGGGGTGCTCAGAAGACTACAAACAGTCCTGGATACAGCAAATCTGTATCTGGTCTAGACTAGTTACAGGAAAGGTAAGAAACAATCTTAGACATTTTTGTTTTTTTTTTTACAGAAAAGCAGCTAAAACAGCACTAAAAACAATTCAAGTGCAGTGCAAGCTAGCATACATGAGTGTGTAGCAATATTAAAGCAAATACAGTTTAAATTAATGCAATTTATTAAAACTGTATTCTGAACTGAATTCAGTTATTGTTTTATTCACCTATGAACAGTTAAAAAGTGCCAAAAAATATACTTATCAGCTGAGAAGCACACTCAGTCAGAACACAAAGAGATTCTAGCAAAGTTTTTTTTGTTTTTGTTTTTTTTTTAGTCAAGTGGAAAGGGAGAAAGGAGGAACAGAAGATAGTTGAAGGTTAAGAACCTAAGAGGGTTGGCCTTCTCAAATGCTCTCTCTGTATTACGTAGAATGAGCTAATTACACTAGACTGGGAGGAGTGTCCCAGATCAAATTTACATTAGGGGCGGGCAACTGCAAAGCCACCAAGTATAAGAATAAGACACCAGCAGGGAGGGAGGGTGAAAAACTATTAGTTACTAGCTACACTATTTTAGGCAGAAAACACTACAGAAATATTTATCACAGCAGAAAAACAGCAGTGAGCCACTAAATGAAATTTTTAATCAGATAAAGAAGCAAGGAGACTCTAGAGAATGCTTTTAACTGCAAACAAATCAGTTATGTGATACAGTCCTTGACAAGAAATCAGAACAAATGAACAGATGTTTAACAAATGGAGAAAATTTCCAGTAAATACCTTACACACAGTGAAACTAGCTAGAAAAGATTTACAAACAGTGTGACAGTAAAAATCTTATTTATCTGGCCCTGTAAGTCAGACAATTTTAGTACAACCATTAGTCTTTAGCAATAAAATGTGCTATAAATATCTAGAATAAACAATAACTAGTAAAAACAATACTTATTGTTATATATCACAGATCAGAGTTGTAGTCAGTGCACCTCCTCCGATTAGCTCTGTGCTCTCTATCAGCAGAAGATGGCTGCCAGAAACACAGGAAACTCAACAAACAAAACAACTAGACATGGATAACAGTAAACCACTATCCAGCCTATGCTACCTGACTAGAACACAGAAACCTCACAAGAAATGCACAGAAAAGCACAGATAGAGCACTCACAAACAGAAAATACAACTCCCGGTATGAAAAAGCAGTTTACAGTTAAGTAATTCAATAAAAATGCAATTGCAGTAATGAAACACTATATAGCAATGAAAAATACAGTAAAAACAGTATAAAACAGCACCCAAATGCAGTGAAACAGTAAATAAAATCTTTATAACAGTGAAAAATGTAGTAGATTAGCTGTATAGCACAATTATAAGTGTTAAGACATGCAATTAAATTAAATCAATGTAAGGAATAACTTATTCTGCTCTTGGAGTCTCAGGGAATTTCTGCTTTGTCCCACTGATGAATCACCACTCCACAGCCTGGTAAATACAAAATGTAACATGATACATTATGACTGGTGTAATACAACACAGTTTTACTACCACTACCATTCATCTTTAAATGTAATATGATACATTATAACTCATGCTGATACAAAACACAGTTTTAATACTTCATATTCATCTTTAAATGTAATATACATTGTGACTGGTTCTGATGCAACACAGTTTTACTATTACCCATTCATCTTTAAATGTAATATGATGCATTATAACTTGTGCTGATACAAAACACAGTTTTAATACTACCTATTCATCTGATTGATATGATACATTGTAACTTGTGCTGATACAAAACATAGTTTTAATACTACCTATTCATCTGATTCACATGATACATTGTAACTTGTGCTAATACAAAACACAGTTTTAATACTACCTATCCATCTGATTCACATGATACATTGTAACTGGTGCTGATACAATTTTATTTTATTTATTTTATTTTATTTTATTTTATTTTGCATTTGTTGACCAGGCTAGTCTAGCTGGATATATTACATTTTCAGTAGAGGCCCGGGGAGAAAAGCTCCACAAGGATCAGACAACATTAAAAATATTTAAAATTACAACATTTTAAGATTAAAAATACAATAGC
Organism: Protopterus annectens; assembly: GCF_019279795.1. Classification (NCBI taxonomy): domain Eukaryota; kingdom Metazoa; phylum Chordata; order Ceratodontiformes; family Protopteridae; genus Protopterus; species Protopterus annectens. The sequence continues at coordinate 797,962,637 of NC_056749.1, read as the reverse complement.
AGTTACAAAACATTAAAGTTCAGTTACAGATAAATTAAAGTTCAGTTAAGATAAAATACAGTACAAAACATTAAAGTTCAGTTAAGATAAAATACAGATAAATACCCCTCCCCCTATTTTCACAATTAAGTTTTTTTATTATTTTTTTACACTGTGGGAAAGTATAAGAAGGAAGATGGAGATTCCTAGAACAACAAAGTCATAAGTAAGGAATGAGAAAAGAGACTATGTATAGAAGAGAAGAAAATCAAAAATGGGAGAGAGTAGTAAAGGGGAAGTTACCCCTCAAGCAGAAGCAGGTAAGATGTCTGTTGAAACAAAACTGTACAAAATCAGTTTTAATGCTACCTACTCATCTGATTCACATGAAACATTGTAACTTGTGCTGATACAAAACAGTTTTAATCCTGCCTATTCATCTGATTCACATGATACATTTTAACTTGTGCTGATACAAAACACAGTTTTAATACTACCTATTCATCTGATTCACATGATACATTGTAACCGGTATTGATACAAAACACTGTTTTAATCCTACATATTCATCTTTAAATGTAACATGATACATTGCTACTAGTACTAAAACAACAGTTTTACTACTGCACATTCATCCTCATAGTTGTTTCAATCAGAGAGCAAGAGAACTGCTATTGTTTTAAGTTGTTATATCCTTACCAGGTGTTTCTATTTACCTGTATTAGTTTGACTGTGAAATGAGTACCCTTGCAAAAGTATGGAGCAAACTCCACATCCTGGGAGATGCAGAGGGCTTCCTCCTAATTTTAAGTTGTGGATTTACATAGCTGACTGATTTTGATGGACTATATTTTTAAGCCAGAAAGCTAGGGTTCAGGGAAAAGTAGAGCAAAGCCCATCTCCAGGTTTACTATTTTGTTTTTGTCTCACATTAACCTATATAAACAGTTCTGTCTTTTCTTTTAAAACTTTGAATAAACATTTGTGTAACAAAATGTCAATAAGATAACATTCACATAGGAAACAATCTTGTTTTAAATTCAGAATACAAGTTAAGTATGAAGGAATATGGTTACCTATAAATATGTAAATGATATTTTAGAGAATAATTTGCTTATTCTTATTTTCTTTACTTGTACTTACTATTTGTTTTTGTATAAAACACTTTAGCAAAAGACACTGTTGTCTATTTGTTTGTACAAAATTTAACATATTCACATACAGAAAGGAAGCTTTAGAAGGACATACCATTGGATGCAGAAAGGTTTAACACAATGCAGAAGCCTTAAGTCAGAAGATGTCTACATTGTGCTAATTCTTACAAATTCAGAGGATGCTCTGATGCTAGGGTTTTTCTTTCACTGAGTTCTCAGTAAGGCATGGGTAAAACTGTATGCTAATGCAACAGTTTGGGAGAGTAGCTAATGCTACATAATCATATTTCCTGCTCCAGAAATAGCCACAGCTCCACGTTTGCCTTTCCAAACTATTCAGGTTACTCTAGGAAGAAATAGTGGCCAATGTAAAAAGGTAGTTATCACACATTCACTTCTGTAGGAATGCTTGCAGTCCACAAAATTTCAGCAAAGACATCACACGAGTACAAGTATGTTTGTGTGGAAGTGCTGTAGGATCATGAATAAGACTGTGTGAATGCATGTGTGTAGGTGTGTGCATGTGGAGCATGTATGCAACATGCACATATGCTCATGTGAGTGAGTGTGAGCATCTGCATGTATCCCAGTGTGCATGCATGTGTGTATGTGTTCATGTATTTACGTAGACGTCTGAATGTTTATGTGCTTGTGTGTGTGTGTGTGTGTGTGTGTGTGTGTGTGTGTGTGTGTGTGTGTGTGTGTGTGTGTGTGTGTGTGTGTGTGTATGTGTGTGTGTGTGTGTGTGTGTGTGTGTGTGTGTGTGTGTGTGTGTGTGTGTGTGTGTGTGTGTGTGTTGGAGGTACCTTGCTCTTACTTGACACTAGTCAAACCTGACAGCACAGTGTTTGATTCAAAGATATGGTAATTAGTCGATAATGATGTATTTCTGTAGGTGACTTTACTTTGTCTTTTAGTTGGTAAATTCTCAAAGTCATGCTGACTAACCAGCCTGTATTAGCCAATTAGGTCATGTGGGATGGATTTACTAACATGTTTTAACATTATTAAGGTCAATTTGAAAAGAGCTATATTTGATTCAGAAACATGGTAATGAGCCAATAATGAGGTCTTTCTGACTGCATTCATACTTGTGTCTGAATCACATTTTCTTGCTATCATAATAACTGACCACCTTGAACTGGGCAAGTAGTGAAGTGATAAACATTTTATTTTAGCCTGCTCACTTACTCTTAGTACATGCTAACTGTGAAAGAAAACTGATGTAAAAGCATAGTCCGAGGAATGTGTTCATGTCTGAAAAACATCAGGGATGAAGAAAAGTAACTCTTTCTACTAAAAAAAAGACATTTAAGACTGACAAAGCATGGTATTAGTTGAATATATTTCTTACACTGAGCTGCAATACCTTCCCATTTTAGCAGCTTGATTTATATTTTTAGTCATGGTCCATGTTGGAAAAATACACTAAGTTAAGGTTACTCATGGTACTCTTGTCTTAAGTGCCTTTTGTGTTATTGATATATCTAATCTCTCACATGAGCAAGGTTTGATATTGTCCAGTGTTTGACATCAGACTCTATCATCAGAGCTCGCATTTCCAAGACCATGGATGGAGGAAACATCCACAGGACAACACGTAGTGATCTGAAGAAAACAAAAGTATGTCAGTGATACTGTACTGATATTACAACAATGTTCATCAATTATACCAGATAGATATTATTTGGCTCTTTATACCACATACTTCTTGAATAAAGGTTAAAAAAGAGAGTTAACCAGGTGAAGATATTGCTAGCATAAAGACATTTACAGGCAGCCGTTAATGTCTAAATTTACATGAGCTGTGCAGGCTACTGCTGTATAATACTTCCTTCAAAGTCCTATTAGACTAATATTGATAATTACGCTTCATAGGGGAATGAGAAGATGTAGCTCACTGAAGCAGGAGCCATGGCAACCAGACGTGTCATGAGGGGTCAGAAGGCAATATTGCAGAATATGGCACAGTAGGGTGAAGTCTGAGTGCAGCCTCCATTGACAGTAGATCCTGAAGTGTATACAGACCTGTCTGCTCTTCAAAAATATTTGTAATTTTTTCCCACAACTTAAATATTGAAACAAAGGTGACGAAACTGCATTTCACTATGGAGTGGCTGCAGAAACAAAATGCTAATTATAACGACTGTCTAGTTTTGTAGGGCTTATGTCCATCAAATCCGTGGCCATATCTTGGGAACTGACTGATACAGTAGGCTAAAGAGACAGAAAGTAAGGAAATCGGAAGACAAGAGTCTCTGAAAACATCTGATTTACATGTCCCTCAGGCACCAACTTACTAATCACTTCCCAATCATTGTTTAACACTGGAAAATCATCTGCTCATCTGGTTTCTAAGTGTGCACTGGCACCAATTCCTTTCTTTTGGGATATTCTACCTTTTCCTTTTTGTGTACCCCCCCAAAAATGCATTTCTTTTTGTATTTATTTATTCTAGAGTTGCTTTCTCAAGCAGTTGAGCTTGGTGACTTGGCTATAATTGGACTTCTAACTTGATATGTTTTAGTGGAAGCCAGAAGCGATATACTGTAAGGGATGGTATATACTGACCATGTTAAATAATTCTAGAAGTGCAAAAAGCACCTTACACTAAAAATGTGAAATATATTAACCAAGGTCGTCACAAAACTGCTGTATAAACACAGGACAGTATCACTTGGAAATATATTCCTTACTTGACCTAGAGTAACAAAAAGCTGGAAAATATAATTTGGGGAGTAATGGATTGTAAACATTGCTCAAGTAAGAAAACATTTCTTTCTTTTAAAAGCAGGTATAAATGTATCTTGTGCCTTAAATAACAGAGCAGTAGCTAGCATTTTAGTCATCTTATGTCATTCCCCAATCTAGCCCTGAGGACCAAAAAAAGTCCTCAGCTAAATAAAGCTTATTTCCCTTTCAATATGTAGCAAACTGCTTGCTAAATTTGTAAAAAAGGGCATCTACAGTTTATATCACAAACCTAACACTAAAGTTCTTCTTTTCTGAAAGCAAATTGAATAGTGGCATACATTTCTAAATGCCAGTAACACATTGAAGACTGATTGGAATTTGTCAATTGTGCCCCTAACACTTTGCCAGTGGGGTGAGTCCCCTCTTGGCCGCACCATAGCTACACCTCTGAAGAATAACAATGTAAAATGGTTACTAGCATGCTGAGAACATCCCATGTTTTATCATTCTAACAGTTTGCAAATTGTCAATAAAATGTGATAGTTTGAAAAACAAATCTGTCATAGCCATAAGAAAGTTAAGATATAGTGTTACTCAGTATCTACTACAACTGAAAAGCACAGACTACAGACGATGCAGTATAGCATTACAGACTAGGCAAACAAAAATGTTGGTTATGCATTAGAGACTACACTGAAGCAGTCTGATAAATCCTGCACAAATCTCACCCCTTGAAAACATTTTCTTCATATGGATGCTTGGACTATTTTCACAACACCTCAAAATGTTATCCTGTGCACACTTTAATATGGTACTCCCACCCTTCAATGATCAAGAATCGTAAACAGAAATCAGACCCTAAGTCTTAATGTTTTACCAAAAGAAGTCAATAAATCCTTTTCTGAGCCTTACCTACATGTTCTATTATGACCAAATAATTGAGTCTTAGGTTTCACTGAGCCACCATCTGTTGGAACTGCAGTGTTCATTAAAGCAGGAAAGGTATGTCTCAGTGCAGCTCAAAGTGCTTGCAGGCCCATTAAATCAGTGATATGAATTCCAAGATGTTTTTGACCATGTGGCCCAGTGGTATTAAATATTTTCCTCCCTGACACATCTAGATCAAATTGGTATGGCTTTAGCTGAAAAAAGAGGTTATAACGTGTGCATGTTGAGAAATGAATCAATTTATTTGCTATTTCCACAGGCTTTGAGGCCTTTACTTAATTACCTCATTTCTCTCAAATATTATATTACTTGTGTCGTGATTATTCTTCTAGTGAGAAATAAATTATGTCCATGATTTTGGATGTCTAGTTGAGAGTAATTAAACATTTAACACTCTTCAGCACTTCACCTGCAAAAGGAAAATTAAACAAATCTAGGGCATGTGACTGCTATGGACAGTAACAACAGTAAAACTGAAACAAGCTCACTTCCGTTTTTATTCTGAATGTGTAACATAACTACAAGATTTATATGCCAGGGTGCTGTCACTTTTATACTTCACAAAAGCAGTAAGGTAGGAAGATCCATCATATTAATAAAAATAGATTTAGTCTTGAGAAGTTTGTAACATTAGAGCACAACAATGCACAGAAAAAATATGCAGCTCTGTATTATCAGTTAAAATATACTTTTGTTATGTAGGCATATAATGAAGATAAGTTAATTGCTTGTGTGTGTGTATAAATATATCCATGTGTGTGTGTGTGTGTGTGTGTGTGTGTGTGTGTGTGTGTGTGTGTGTGTGTGTGTGTGTGTGTGTGTGTGTGTGTGTGTGTTTGTTTATGTTGGTGGGTTCAGAGCCAAGGTAACAACTAAACAAACAGAATACAATTTATAAAGGAGCATAGTTCCATGAATATACATATTATTGTACTTTCCTTCCAAAATGATAAACCAGTGACACAGTGGAACCATAGCATTTCTCATATTCTCATTTCAGAATAATCAATAATGGAGTAAAAGTGTGACTGAACGTATCTTAATATTTGTTAGAGTGCTTTCTAAAGGCATTAACTTTGTACTTCACATCCAGCAGAGTTCATAGTACTCAATATTGTTCCTTAAAGAGACAGTAAAACTGGAAAATCATGATCATGACACAAATAAAACAACCGACTCCTTCATATTCACTGTCTAATCCTTGGGCACAAATAAAACAACCGACTCTTTCATATTCACTGTCTAATCCTTGGACAGAAATAAAACAACCGACTCCTTCATATTCACTGTCTAATCCTTGGACAGAAATAAAACAACTGACTCCTTCATATTCACTGTTTAATCCTTGGACAGAAATAAAACAATCGACTCCTTCATATTCACTGTCTAATCCTTGGACAGAAATAAAACAACCGACTCCTTCATATTCACTGTCTAATCCTTGGACAGAAATAAAACAACTGACTCCTTCATATTCACTGGCTAATCCTTGGACACAAATAAAACAACCGACTCCTTCATATTCACTGTCTAATCCTTGGACAGAAATAAAACAACTGACTCCTTCATATTCACTGGCTAATCCTTGGACACAAATAAAACAATCGACTCCTTCATATTCACTGTCTAATCCTTGGACAGAAATAAAACAACTGACTCTTTCATATTCACTGGCTATTCCTTGGACACAAATAAAACAACCAACTCCTTCATATTCACTGTCTAATCCTTGGACAGAAATAAAACAACTGACTCCTTCATATTCACTGCCTAATCCTTGGACACAAAACAATCGACTCCTTCATATTCACTGTCTAATCCTTGGACACAAATAAAAGAGCTGACTCCTTCATATTCACCATCTAATCATTGGACACAAATAAAACAACTGACTCCTTCATATTCACCATCTAATCCTTGGACACAAAACAATCGACTCCTTCATATTCACTGTCTAATCCTTGGACACAAATAAAAGAGCTGACTCCTTCATATTCACCATCTAATCATTGGACACAAATAAAACAACTGACTCCTTCATATTCTCTGTCTAATCCTTGGACAGAAATAAAACAACTGACTCCTTCATATTTACTGTTTAATCCTTAGACACAAATAAAACAACTGACTCCTTCATATTTACTGTCTAATCCTTGGACACAAATAAGACAACTGACTTTTTCATACAAATAAAACAAATGACTTTTTCATGTTCACTGTCTAATCCTTGTTTATACTTTGGCTTACTTCCACTCCATCATCATGTTACAGTGTTTTTTAATAACTGGTTTCCTTCTCATCTTCCCATACCTTACCTTACCCTGTACTAACTTCTGTTTCAAATCAAATACTTTATTCATTACAAAATGTAATACATTTATAGGTCCATAGGTTCATAGGTGTTTACTAGGCTAATGACCACTGGGACCTTTTTAAACCTAGCCATGCATCCCAAATTTCTGACAAGTTCTGGTACTCTTGGTAAGTGCAAACAGGAGCTTGGAAGATGCAACATTTACAAGCAGAGGCCTGGGAGCTGAACCATTTGCAGGTTGCCTGTGTCCATTAGAGACTCAGGTGCCAAACCAGGGATGAACTTCCTGCCCCCATCCAACTGTCCAAGTTACACTTGAATTGGGTTAGGGAAGAATTCTGCTTCACATGGATGGGGAGCATGTTCCAGAGAAGGGGTAGTCTCTGGGATACATACTTGTCTCTCCAGCAGGTCCTATTTATATCAAAGGTAAGGTTTAAGTCTTTAGAATGAGTATTTCTGGGGCAGTTTGATTTGCAGATATGCAGGAGGTCCATCAGGATGGGGTCTGATATTGCCTTGCATGCAAGTCATAGTGCTCCCCTCAACAGCCTACAGGAGACAGAATACAGGGATAGGGTCTTGAAGTGGTCTAGAATTTTTCTGCATCCCATGTTTAATAACATGATACTGGGTTTAACAATGCCATTGAGTTACATGGTAAGGCATGAATAATTTTACTCGTCTTCTCCCCACTTGGCAAGTAGGGGGTAGAAATGTGCGTAAAGATGTGGAAGAATAGAAGGACACAATGTCTTATGCACAGAGATGTGCCCACTTAAAGAAAAATGCAATCTTTTCCAAGTGTTAAACTGTATGAAAACTTAGTCTCTAATTTCCTTGGTGGGGGGGACTGTGACCAATTTTAATAAAAAATAGCTTAAAACACAAGTCTTAATAGGTTTAATCCAGGAGGAAGAGCCAACAGGTAGAAAAGAGGCAGGCTGGAATACAATGGTAGAACAAGTACTACAAGAACAGTACACTTCTGTAACTGCTGGTAAGAATTTGGGAGAGAAAGGAGCAAATCTTGAAATTGTTGGCATAAGTCTGGGTGTCATTATATCTGAGTGACGTCTTCAGGTGCATCTGCAGTTAACTCCCACTGATGCCACTAGACATCAAATATTGTTTGTTCATATTTGCATCAATAATTCCAAAACCATGCTATGTACAAGGTTTCAAATAAATTCATCTTAAGGCTTGCACAATAGCAAACTCAACTGCATTAATATCTGACCTCTGTCTACTGCAGGTAAATAGATATTCCCCCAGATTCATGAAACTCCATGCAAGAGTAAGGCTATTCTGGCATGGAGTGGTTCGTGTTCGTTTAGAACAGCAGTGCGCATTGCATATTCATGAAGGCATGCTGTTGTTTAATCTACACGGACATGAACTGTGAACAAGTGCAAGGGGCATGTCCGAGTAGTGCACGGACACTAAACATGCCCCATGCACTCAGAAAGTGTCGTACGGCACTTTCTAAGATGAACTGGCATAATATTAGAGCTTTGCTCTAATATTATGCTAGCATTTCAGTATCTGTGGACACTGAAAAATGATCATTTCGGTGTCCATAGACACTGAAATAAAACTCGGCAACCAGAAAGCAATGCAGGGTGTGTGTGTGACAGGTTCTGTGACAAACCCTCTGCATTGCTAAAGTGCTGTACGGCACTTTTAAAACCTGATAAAGCAGGAAATGTGTGCAAATGCACACATAATGGGGGATAAATCCCCCAAAAATGAAAAAGCACAAGCACAGCCCCACAAACATAGCGAGTTGATAGAGAACATGCCATGCAGCAGCAGCATGAATTATGTAAGGGAAGAAGTCTGAAAGCAAATGTATGTCAATATTCCCTCACAACAATGCATGTTAAAGGCACAAATGATGGGGGGAATAAATACTGCATCAGGGACGTGCCTGAAAAATTGCCTTCACACAATTAGAAAGTTGATAGATAACAGGATATGTATTAGCAGGAGTTCCTAAAGGATAGAAGCCTGAAAGCCAAATCACTGCCAGTATTTCATGATTGCAGGCCCAAGTAGTTGTCAGAACACCACAATACACACTCATATAACCTAATAATATATACTTTTTTACACTAGCCTAAGGAATGTTTAAGTGTAGCTAAGTGGGCGTGCACATTATGGATGTCTGCTTAGCATAGCTTAAACATCCCATAGGAGCTAAATGCAAATAGACAGGGAAAATTTCCAACCTGAGGTAGCTAAGTGGTTAGAGTTACAGCTTTACATGCAGGCGTTCATGTTTAGAGTCCCAAGACAAGCAGCTTATTTTCCTATGTGAAAGTAGTGTTAAAATTCTTTTACTAAACTTATATTATGTAGCAACTTTTTTTGTCAACCAGGGTAGTGTAACAGTTCCAAAAGTGAGATGTCAGTGTAGAAAAGATGTGAAAGCCCCATATAAACACAAGTGCTCCATACAGTATAGTCACACAAGAATATAATTTAATGAAAGCACATATGGGGATGTCATGGAATGTAAACGTAAAATTATAATGTGTATATAAATATTATTTTATAATATAAAATGACAAGTATAATATGCTTAAATGTGCCTAAATCACTCTGTATCCATCAGACCTTGTTCTGCCCAGCAACAAAATAGTCAGCCCTACTAAGTCTCGAAACCAGCATGCTGTTCTCTGCAACCAGAGGAAAGTATCACTACACAATCTGAAATGTGAAAAAGTATAATGCTTTAACAAACATATCATGCATTCTAGTCATTTAAAATTAATGAAAAAAAAAACAGCAGTCCCAATTGTCAAACCCATGACCCATAGTCAGAGGACTGTACCACTACACCATCTGAGCAGTAGGAATTAATGTTGCTTTTTCAAACATATCATGCAATAGAGGCATACAACATTAGGGAGAAAGCTTTGTGAAACCATTCATGTGTTGTATATAGAAATACACACACACACACACACACACACACATATATATATATATATATATATATATATATATACCTGATGAAACATATATATATATATAAACACTCATATATAGATCTACATATATAAAAATATAAAGGAAGAAAAAAATATATATATGTATGTATGTATATAACATGCAGTGCAGTTGTACCTCAGAATCATCCCTCTCAACCTGTTAGTGCAAGAAACCTGTAGAAAGGCTGTAAAAGGGGGGGTTGGCCACATACAGGGGCATATTTCAAATATTGCTGTTACAAATGAAGACATTTGCTACAGCAACAGGGTGCATTTCAGCAGACAATTACTGAAGGATATGAGGATGGAAACTGAAATGTTATGTCATTATTTACTGAGATAAATCTTTGGATCATCACCGTGATTTACCAGACAAATACAAGTGAACTGTGGAACTGAACAAAAGTATGGTCCAAACATCCGGACATACTGTGAAAATCCTGGCAGTGGAGAGGTATGCTCAGAACCCCTTAGTGTAATGAATCCAGACCAAGCCCAACAAAGTGGGGGGGACAAAGGCCTGAAAATAGGGACATATCCAAAATATGTCAGCAGATAAGCTGAGAAAGTTGATGTAGTAATCCTTTATGTCCTAACATATATCAACTGAAATATCACAATTCCACGACTCAATTGCTTCTCATTAGTTAATGACCTCAATCCTCACATCATCCCATCGATGTGTCAGGAATACACAACAGGTATATGGACCAGACCAAAGATATCAGCCAGACACCTGGACATCTTACGTATATGTGGACATAACACAACAGTAGGGAAACTACACTGAGCTACCAACCAATGCCCATACTGCAATCAGACTGACATAACACTACCCAAATCCAGCTCTGGGGCTGTTACACATGCATTAGCAAATATAACAGGCACTACAGGGATGTAACACTACTGGAAAACAGACACTGGAGTGAAAGTGAATACCCCTATAAAATTGCACCACAGTCACAGCGACATACCAATAAGCAAACTGAATACTACAGTATAATGATAGTGTGAGCAACAAAATCCCATTTGCCACACAGACATTATCCATGCATTTACTGCCCGAAGTCACAGTGTAATGGGAATCATAAGGTGTTATGGGACATGTCATGGTCTGAATGTACAAACATATACAGGTGACAGGAACCAGAAACCAGATCAGCATGCACAGTCAGATACAAAGGGCTCATGAAACTCACATGTACCCTCTCCCTACACAGCCCAAATAACATGTACTCACTACACTGCTACACAATCCTGACAGTCTTTTAACAATGGGCAGATATACACAGACCTCTCAAATGTACAGTTTCCCACAGAATGTATAGGCACAGGACTCATATCGATGGCCACTTCCTTGTTACATGTCTGGGATTCTATGACATCACTGGGATGATAGCATGAATGAATGCAATAAATAATGACATTTCATACCTCTGAACTTCTTAGTGCATGACATCTGGACAATGCCTGACATAATTGGGGGACAGAGTGCCAAACACAGGGGTATATTGGACATATTGCTGCTATAAATGGAGACAGTTGCTGGTGTTACTGGCTTTGGTGTAACATTTCTTTTCTCAGGGATATGAATTCAGTACCACCAATGGATGTTAGCATTTACTGACTGCATTCCCCTGAGCATCCTACTGATGCCAAGGACAACAACTGTCCACGGAACAGACCAAACATATAAGCCATGCATTTGGACAGTGTCTAGGCCTTTGGACAGTGTAGAGGTATGAATGCAGTGATGTAAAAGAATGGAAATCCCCTGACAGCTGCCAAATATGTCACCCAGCACCTTATAAAGCACAGTAAGACCAACATGACACTCCCCCGCATCACCTCTGGGCAATTACCTATGTATATTCAAATATAACATGCACTAGAGGGATTGAACTGTAGTAAAATGCAGAGAGTGGTGTAGTGCAAAAATATCCACCCCAAAACATTTGCACCGCAGTCACAGCTACATACCAGTACCCAAATGAACTCTAGAGTACAACGACTGTCTGAACTAACATATCCTGATTGCCAGTCACACACTACACCAACATACACTGGCCCAATTCACAGTGTACTGGGAATCCTGAGGTGTTACAGGACATGTCACAGTCAGCCTCTACAAGCATACAGACCTGATAGATCACCAGCAGCTGTAGCAGCATGCATAGTCAGATAGGTAAAGGATGTATGGCACTCACATCTGCTACTCTCCCTACACAGCCCAACAAACATCTACACACAACACTGCTACACAATCTTGGCAGTTTGTTCACAATGGCCAGACATACATAACTTTCATATGTACAGATTTCCACAGAATTACCAGGGTGTGAAACGATAATCCTGGCCACCACTGCATACCATGGTCAGGAGTCTGACAGGTCATTGGCATGATAACTGGAGTGCAGTTGGTAATTAATGATATACCATACCTCTGCACCTCATAGTGTAGAAAATCTGGACAATGCATGATGTACTTGTGGGACAGGGGACAGGAAAGAGGGACATATCATACATAATGGTGTTACAAACTGAAGCAGTAGCTGGTGTTACATGTGTTGTTGTAACATAACATCCCTGAAGGATATGACGCCTGGATCACCAATGAATGTGAACAGTTACTGACTACAATCCTCACATTATCCTACCAACCCCACAAAATCAGATGTTGTTTGAGGAACAGACCAAGCGTAATAGGCAAACATCTGGCCAGTATATGGACAACATGCCAGTTGAGAGCTGTGTCAGAGGCATATCACTGTCAGATGTCAAGTCACCCAGTAAATGCATGTCCAGATGAACCCTGTCAATCTAGCAACCCTCCATGTGTATAACAGCACTAATGACATACAATCTATACCCAATTCTTGAGTTTGTCCCCCATGTTGTTTGGCTGTCTCCACAAGTCCTGTCCTGTGAGGTATTTCCACCTGATGTCTGTGAAGCTGTAGCCCCCACAACTCGGTAATGTTCCCCGCACAAGCAAGGCCCACATGAAGGGCATCCCATATGTTGGAACTAACAGCAGTGTCCAGGCCCACACCACAATACTATGTGGGCACCTACATAGCTTTATGGCCTCAGCAATACTTGACAGGACAACATCAACCCCCTCAAGGTAGACTGAATGGCTGTAGTGGACAGCAGCAATACACAACTACCATCATAAGTGGAAATAAATACAGGATGGGCCAAGAAGGAACAGGTGTCTCATTGGAAGCCATGTCACCTTGTTCTGCACAAGCAAATAAGTTCACAGATAATGTACCCTAAGGCTGTCTTTGAGTGCAAACTGGAGACATCCACCAAAACCAATCAGTACGCCTTCCAGACATGTGTCTGCAATTCCAGAGGCAACACACATATCTGCTCTGTAGTGGTGGTCAGTAACACCACATACACATATGCCATGGATATCGGCAACCAGCTGCAGACAGGTGAAGTATAAACATCACCCCCTGTCCCTCCATAGATGCACATGTGCATGTATAGCACCTGCCCCCCTCCCCTCATGATCAGCAAGCAGGTCTGTAATGCAATCTCAAAGGCAACACATAAAGGTCTCCATAGGCTTGATACCATTACTGGCTGCATCCAACATGAACACAAGCATGGGCTCTCAGACCCATTCTGCAGTGTAATCAACTGCATCCTGAGCACCGGTGTAATCCCATCTGCACAGAGGACAGAAAGAAAGTTGATAGAAAAGAGGTTATGTATTAGCATTAATGTTTGGAAAGATACAAGTCTGAAACTGAAATGTATGCCATTATGTCATGACAGCAGTCCTCAATGACATGGCTGAAAACCTCAATATTCTCCATTTAATATAGTAATATAATATTAATATCCAATAGGCGATAAATAAAAATATACAGCTCAAATCCCCAAACCAAAATAGTGTATTGGTCAGAGTCCCAGCTGTGCATGCAGGCATACATGGTTCGAGTAATACAACAGACAATCCGAATGTACATGGGAAAGCAGTATTAAAAGTGCTATGTTCATATTAAAATATGTGGTAAGTTATTTTTGTCACCCGGGGTACTGTAGCTGGTGTAAAATGGATGTCTGAGTGCATGCAACATGTGAAAACACCCATGTAAACACGGGTCCCATACAGTATAGCTACACCCTTGCTACTGTAATGAAAGCACATACAGCCATGTCATGTAATGAAAATCATATACACTTACTAAATGAAGTCATTAGTGTGGTATATTACGAGAATGAACTGTGAGCAATGGTTAGCAATGCTCAGCTATGCTTAGTAGGTTTAACAACACATTTATGTTGTCTTCACCTTTCTTTCTGTGGTTTGAGTGACGAAATTCACCTCCAAATTCTGTACAAATCACCACTGATGCTGTATAAGAAATGGCAGCTATGGACCTTCCATACACCCATCCTACACATCCGTAGCTATCTTTCATATTGTTCTCCCCTTTGTGTGCCCTTTTTCCACCACTTTCCTATCACCCCTTTCTCTTTTAAAGAATTAGTGTGGGTGTAAGTGTGAGTTTGCAGGAGTAAGAGCAAAAAAATTATCAGCCCTGGCAGGTCTTGAACCCAGGGCCCCTGTACATCATAGTCAGAGCAATACACCATTTGAGCTGTAGGGATTGCTGATGCATTTTCCAACATATACTCATTCAGCAGTAGGGAAAACTTTCCATAGAATCAGTCAGGTTTCATATATATATATATATATATATATATATATATATATATATATATATATACACACATGTATATATGTATGAAGATGCATATATATGGACAAATATATACATAATATAAATAGTGACATACATAGTCCCTCAAAACCTACACCACCAAAACACATACATAGAAACAATAAACACACACCTACATTCACAGAGACTCTCAATAAAAATCTTCCCAAGCAACAGGGACCTCCAAAGCAGAAATGCAAGCAACCACCACCCCCAACACAACCCAAATGACACATAGCCCACAAGCTCAGTGTGCCACTCAACCACAGCCCATAAAGCATAACAACATACCCAACACTCGAGTCATAGGTGACTCTATAGTCAGGCACAATGATGTTCCACTCACCAGACTAAACAAGAAGAAAGTTACTGTCAGCTGCCTGTCAGGTGCAAGGATCCACCACACAATGCACACACTCAGGTCACTCCACAACAATTACAAATATGATTCTGTCATTGTCCATGTTGGTGTGAATGACCTGAGATGTACCTCCCTGGACTACATGAAAAGAGACATGAAGGAGCTGTCCAATCTTGTATCCCAGTCAGGTATGACCTAGCCCTGAGTAGCATCCTGCAATCACCCAGAATGATACTATAGTACAAGGACAAAATGATTGACTTCAACAATTGGGTAAGCTACTGGTGTCATTCTAAGGGGATCCAGTATCTGTCTGCCTGAGATGACATGATCGACAGACCACAATACTTTACCAGAGATGGCCTGCACCTGTCGCCCTTGAGATTCCGGATATTGGCTAAGGGTCTTGCCACCCCTGTAGTGCCTTTATTTAGGCAAGGTTCAAATGACAAACTCACCACCGTAACAGGTACAAGCAAGCAAAATCTGAGGGTAATGCTACTCATAGGTTCATAGGTTCATAGGTTTATACTAGGCTATCTGCCCTAAGGCATTTATAAGCCTAGCCCAAAGTTTTGTGGCTTACGCCACCCCTTATATGAAAAAATACTGTACCCATTAGTTTGTTGTGCCTCTGTCCAGCAGTGACACAGAGATGATTCCCAGGGTAAACCTACAATCTCCCATCCACAGGTCAAGATTTCTCTTGAACAGAGCCAGCAAGGTGCTATGCCTCACATGGACCGGGATTTTATTCCACAGCATAGGGAGTCTCTGAGTGATAAATCTATCCCTCCAGCACATCCTATTTATATCCGTGCTAAGGTTTAAGTCACTTGCTCTAGTGGTTTTGGTGGATTTGGATTTTTTGAGGTGGAGCATGTCCATTAATTCCAGGTTGAACATGGCCTTGTATGTCAGGCACATGTCACCTCTGAGCAGACGGTATGCGACTGAATAGAGCTGGAGTTTCTTCAATCTGGCAGCATATGACAGATTTTGGAGTCCCTTTATCCTTTTGGTGAGGAACTTTTGGGGTCTCTCCAATTGCTGCAGATGTCGGGTGAGATACATCCCGAATGGGGTATTGTACTCGATCATTGGTCTGATAATTGAAGAGTACAGGGGAACAATGACCTCACTAGATCTGGATGTGAATCCCTTCATGATCAGGTGGGTAATGTAGAAGGTTTTTCTAACCACTTTAGCAACGTGAGTGTCAAAAGAAAGGCCACTGTTAACCTGGGTCCCCAGGTCCCTGATAACCTCTTCTGTGCTTAGTGGATTGCCACCTATATGGTAGCTTTGGGTTACCTTGTTTTTCCCGAAGGGTATGACTATACATTTTTTGGCGTTTAACTTCAGGCCATGGCTCTGGCACCAGCTATCTGTTTCCGTGAGTCCCTTCTGAAGGATATCCATGTCCGATGCACTTTCCACTATGGCGCCCAGTTTGCAGTCGTCTGCAAACTTTGTCAGCCAAAGTCCTCCTATGTTGGCCTGTACTTCTGAGAAGTAGATGCTGAACAATAGGGGGCCCAAGGAGCGAGCCCTGTGGGACACCACTTGTGACCGGCTTGGAGTCTGACATAGCGCCAGCAACTCTAACCCTGTGGGTTCTGTCCTTAAGCCAGTTTGCAACCCATCTTGTGACATATGGGTTTACATTTAAGCTGGTAAGTTTTTCTACAATACCCGAGTGGAGTATTGGGTCGAAAGCCTTTGCAAGGTCAAGGTAGGCTGTATGGACTGCCTTTCCCTCATCAATGGCCTTGGTGACCATTTCGAAGAAGTCGACCAAGTTCAAAAGGCATGATCTGCCCTTGACGAAGCCAAACTGGGTCGGGTCCAATGTCTGCAAGTCCCCTATATCTTTGTTTATGAGCTCCATTATGATCCTCTCCATAGCTTTGCAGACTAGACTTGTTCAGCTTATGGGGCGGTAATTGCCAGGGTCCGTAGAGGCACCGCCTTTGTGGAGTGGGACCACAGTTGCCGTACGCCACTCCTTGGGCATGTATTCTGTGGTAAGGCTGAGATTAAACAGCTGCCTTATGTGCGGGTTTAATTCCTCATTTAGCTCATGTAGCACACAGCCGGGGACACCATCTGGTCCCATTGATGCTGTGTTTTTAGCTTTAGAGAGAGCAGCTTTCACCTGTGCATTTGAGATGTCTGGGAGGCTACACTCCGCTGGGATAGTTATCTCTCCTTTAGGGGGGGAGAGGGGGGTGAAGTTTGCACTGAACCTGTCTGCCAGTATGTTGGCAATGTCTGTGGGTTCAGTGATTTTTTTATCATTTTGGACTAATTCTGAGCATATCTGGGAGTTTCCACCCAGGGTCCTAACATAGCTGAAAAAGGCCTTATGATTGTCCTTTGAATCCATGGCAATTTTTCTCTCAAAATTGGCCTTAGTTGATTTTATGAGTGCTCGTAATTTTTTACTAATAATGATCAGGGGTGACTTCCCTTTTATGGATTTTGTTCTATCATGTAATAGCTTTCTCCTCTTATTGTAAAGTTTGTTAATGGCTGGGGTCCACCAGACTGGACGTTTGCCCTTTGTTGAAAGAGTCTTGGTTTTATTTGGGATTGCCTGATCCATGCAGTCCTAGAGGTGTTCATAGAAGGCATTTGTAAGGGCTTCCAGCTTGGGTTGTGGTTTCCACTGGCTCAGGGGCCTTGAAGGATACCACACCAGTCTTGAGTAGTGTGAAGTTTGCTTTAGAGAAGTTTTTCACTGTGGTCTTTTTTGTTTGGGGTGGGGGCGGGATGTGGATTTCCAGTGAGATTAGTTTATGATCAGATCTCACCAATGAGGGATATACTTCCGGTGTGGAGCATTTTGTCCCCACGTTTGTGATAATGAGATCTAGTATATTTTCTCCTCTTGTGGGAACAGTGACTAGCTGTTCCATGGCATTTGAATTTATGAACTCCAGGAACCGTTGGGCTAGATAGTTAGGGCTTGAGTGATGTTCCCAGTCTATATTCGGGTAGTTGAAGTCACCCAATATGATGGTGTTTGGAGATACATTTATACCCTCCAGTGTCTTCAGGAAGGCTGTCTGGGGTTCCTGAGTTTGAGAGGGTGGCCTGTAGCATGCTACAATTTGTAGAGCAGTTTTGCCTATGGTTAGTTGCACCTGGATGGTTTCCGAAGCTTCGTGCGTTGCCACCAACCTGGAGGTGTGGGTATCCTTTATGAATATGGATACACCCCCTCCTTTTGTGGTGTGGTCCAGGTTTTGGGGCCGGAACACATGATATGAGGTAAAACCTGATAGTGCCGGGGTGCTCTCAGGAGCCTTGAACCAGGTTTCAGTTACAGCACAGACATCGATGTTCTCCATACTGAGAAGGGCCTTGAGTGCGTGCATTTTGAGATTTAGACTTCTGGCATTGAGCAGCATTACTCTCAGTTTCTTCCAATTTTTGTTTTCTAGGTTGGTAGGTTTAGAATTTGAGCCTTGCCTAAAAAAGGCACTATGGGGGTGGCAAGAGCCTTAGCCAATATCCAGAATCCCAGGGGTGACAGGTGCAAGCCGTCCCTTGCGAAGCAGCGTGGCTTGTCAAGCATGTCATCCCAGGCAGACAGACACTGGATCCCCTTTGAATGACACCAGACATTAAGCCAATTGTTAAAGCTGATCATCTTGTCTCTATATTGTGGCATCATTCTTGGTGAAGGAAGGATACTGCTCAGGGTCAGGGTCATACCTGCCTGGGCTACATAATCAGAGAGCTCCTCTATGTCTCTTTTCATGTAGTCCAGGGAGGTACATCTCAGGTCATTCACACCAGCATGGACAATGACTGTGTCATATTTGTACTTGCCGTGGAGTGACCCGAGTGCTTGTGTTATGTGGCGAATTCTAGCGCCCGATAGGCAGCTTACTGTGACCCTCTCCTTGTTCAGCCCGGTGAGTGGGACGTCAGTGTGTCTGACTATGGAGTCACCTATGACAAGTATGTTTGGTGTTGTATTTGGCCTTAAGGGCTGTGACTGCTTTGCACACTGCTTTTGTGGTTTATGTGTTGCTTGTGGGGTGTCTTGAGGTAGCAGTTGTTTGGGTGTCTGCTTTGGAGGCCTCTGCTGTTTAGGTAAATTTTACTCAGAGCCTCAGTATGTCATTGTGTGTTTATGTGTTTGATTCAGTGGTGTGGTAGCATTATGTGAGGCTGGTTTTGTGGTGTGTGTAGTTGCCTTCTCCTCCTGTCTGGTCTTGCCAGTCCTGAGTTGAGAGAGCTCAGCCTCCAGTTTGGCTAAATAGCTGCATCTCTCGCAAGTATTTGTGTTATGTGGGAGGAGGAGAGGGTTGTCTGTGTACATGAGGCAGTTATAACATTGCCTCAAGATTCCCAGATTCACCAGCTGGACCGGGGAGGAGATTGACAACTGACCTTTGGACATGCTAGAATAATATTGGGAATTCCTTAATAATTGAAAACAAGGGCCAGTGGGGAGTGAGGGTGTAGTGCTTTTAATTTTTAGTGCTGACTTATATAATTGCTTTAGTGAGCAAGTGCCAGGTAACTTGAGTGCAATGTGTTACAAGTAACTAAATGCAAAATGACAAACAGTAACTTTCTTTCAAGTGAAACAAGGAAATAAGTACAGTAAGCAATGCAGATATCACTAGTGATCCACAGAAGCGCTGAGAAGCGCATTAGGTGGAATTAGCGTTCCAGGAAATAACAAGCAAACAAACAACAAGCATATAAACAAAGCTAGATTCAGCAGGCCTGGATCTAGTCTATGCTACAGCAAACAAGGTGTACCAATTTCAGTAAGATACAGTTCAAATATTCAGGCACTATAAACCTTTAACCAGAAATTCCCAGCTCAGAAGGGCAGAGTCCAGCCTCTTCTCCCACAAGAGTGCAGACCACGAACCTTCTTAATGTAAAATAACTGGCCTGAAGCCCAAGTGCTTAAACCAGAACTAATACACTTGGACACTGGGCTCTCAATCAGCAGTTCCCAACTTAGAAGGATGAAAGCTACCTGTTCTGCCACCACAGTGCTTGCAACAAACCTTCCTAATGTAAAACAACTGGTCTGAAGCCCAAGTGCTTAATCCAAAAGACTTAGAATTATAGCTACACTTTAATCAAGTTACAACCAAGCAGTAATAAATACAATTGAATACTTTAGAGAATGTCTGGATTAGTGCTCAAGTTACACAAACAAAGCTAGATCCAGCAGGCCCGAATCCAGTCTATGCCACAGCAAACAAGGCGCACCAACTTCAGTAAGAAGCAGTTCAGATATGCATGCACTATAAGTCTTTAACCAGAAATTCCCAGCTCAGAAGGGCAGAGTCCAGCCTCTCCTCCCACAAGAGTGCAGACCACGAACCCTCTTAATGTAAAATAAATGGCCTGAAAGCCCAAGTGCTTAAACCAGAATTAATACACTTTTAGAATAACAGACACTGAGCCCTCAATCAGCAGTTCCCAACCTAGAAGGATGTAAGCTACCTGTTCTGCCACAACAGTGCAGACCACAAACCCTCTCAGTGCAAAACAACTGGTCCGAAGCCCAAGTGTTTAAACCAAAAGGCTTAGAATGAGTTACACCAAGCAGTAATAAATACAATGCTAGAAGTCTAAAAATCAAAATGCACTCACTCGAGGCACTCCTTAGAATGGAAAACATCAACATCTGTGCAGTGACAGAGACCTGGTTCAAGGCTCCAGAGAGCACCCCTGCATTACCAGGCTGTAATTCATACCACACCTTTCTGTCACTTAACTTGGACCGAAACACTAAAGGCAGAGGCGTGTCCATATTCATTAAGGATATCCACACTTCCAGGCAAGTTGCTCAACATAATGCATCTGAGATTATCTAAGTGCAACTAACTCTGAGCAAGACCACAATTCAAACTGTAGCTTGCTACAGATCCCCCGCCATGCCCCAGGATTCCCACTCCTCATTTCTTGATACACTGGAAAATATTAGGGTACAACCTAACACCCTAATAATGGGCGATTTCAACTACCCCACCATTTTCTGGGAAAACTACTCACGTATCAACTCTTTTGCTCAATGTTTTCTGGAATTCATAAATTCCAACGGATTGGATCAACTTATCCACACCCCCACCAGGGGCAGCAATATCCTAGACCTGGTCATTACCAACATGGGCAACTGGTGTTCCACACCAGAGGCCAATTCTTCATTGGTTAGATCCAACCACAAGATAATCACCCTAGACATCCACATCCCACCCCTACCCCCATTAGGGAAACCACCGTAAAACATTTCTCCAAAGCCAACTTCATGTTTCTTAAGACAAAAGTGGCAAACTTCATGACACCCATGCAGACAAACAATAGAGGTACAACTGCTGAATCCTACACAAATGGACTTTATAAGCACTTACACGAATGCATGGATCATGCAATCCCTAACAGAACCAAGATGCTATCCTTCAAAAAAAGAAAGCTAATCTGGTGGTCCCCTGCCATAAACAAACTCTACAACAGAAGAAAGAAACTGTTGCAAAAAAGAGAAAAATTCCATGATTGGAGGAATTCCCTGGTCAGCCTCAGTAAAAAGCTGAGAGCCCTCATAAAATCCTCCAAAGCTAGTTAGGAAACAAAATTGCCACTGATTCTAAAGGCAACCACAAAACATTCTATAGCTATGTCAAGAATCTCAATGGCAACACTCAGATCTTCTCTGAGTTACAGCACAATGGCACTAAATATACAGAACCAACTGATATTGCCAACATCCTGGCAGATAGGTTCAGTGCTAACTTTACCTCCCTCTCACCCCCAAAAGTGCCCATCTCTACACCGGAAGAATACAAAGTTCCTGTAATCACTGCTGCACAGTTAAAAAACACACTCTCCAAAGCCTAGAACACAGCATCCATGGGACCTGACAACATCCCAGGCTGTGTTCTACATGGACTACAGAATAAACTGGAACCCCACTTAAATACCAGGTTCAGTCATAGCCTCACCTCAGGCTTTGTGCCCACTGAATAGTGCACAGCAATGGTTTTCCCACTCCACAAATGGGGAGCCACCACTGCCCCCAGGAACTACTGCCCTATTAGCCTGAAGAGCCCGGTCTGCAAGGCTATGGAATGTATCATCATGGAACTTATAAATAATGACACTGGTAATCTCCAAACTCTGGACCCCACCCAGTTCAGGTTTGTAAAAGGCAGATCATGTCTCCTAACCTGATAGACTTCTTTGAAGTTGTCACCAAAGCCGTAGATGAGGGTAAGGTGGTTCACACAGCCTATCTAGATCTCACCAAGGCTTTTGACACCATCCCCCACTCTGGAAATATAGATAAACTCACTAAACTAGGTATAAATCTCTATGTCACAAGATGGGTTGCCAACTGGCTCATTGACAGAACCCACACCGTGAAAGTAGCAGACTCCAAATCTGACTTTAGACAAGGGACAAGTGGAGTATCACAGGGATCAGTCCTGGGTCATCTGTTGTTTGGTATATACTTCTCAGAAGTACAGGCTAACACATGTTTTTTGGCCAAAGAAGTTTGCAGACGACTGCCAACTAGGAGCCATAATCGAAACTCCTAATGATGTGGATATCCTACAAAAGGGCCTCACTGAGACAGAAGCCTGGTGTCTAAGCCATGGCATCAAGCTCAGTGCCAAAAAGTGCATTGTCATCCCTTTTGGTAAAAACTCTGTACCCATGAACTACCACATAGGTGGTAGTCTACTTAACACCAAAAGTGTGATAACAGACCTTGGGAGACAGGTGGACAGTAGTCTCTCCTTTGATAATCACATCGCCACAGTAGTCAGAAAATCCTTCTACATGGCACACCTCATCACAAAAGGTTTCTCATCCAGGAAAAAAGAGGTCATTGTTCCCCTCTACTCGTCACTCATTAGACCCATTATAGAGTACAACACCCCTTTTGGTATGCATCTCACAAGACATCTACAACAACTAGAAAGGCTGCAGAAATACCTCACAAAGAGGATTACTAGCCTCAAACAGATGCCCTAGTCAGACTGTCTCAAAAAACTCCAGCTTTACTCCATCACATATTGCCTACTCAGAGGTGATCTCTGCCTAACATACAAAGCTATGTCAAACCCAGAGCTGTTGGACATGCTCCACATAAAGAAACCTCAATCCCTCCGAGCTACATGCTCTAGGGACCTAAACCTTATCACCACAATAAACAGAACATGCTGGAGGGATAGATTTCTGTCCCAGAGACTTCCCATACTCTGGAACAAACTACCAATGTATATAAAACAAAGCTCCTAATAAGCACTCTTCAAGAAAAATCTTGACAATTGCATGGGAGATAGGAAATTCACCCCAGGGATCACTTCTGTGGCTCTGCTCGACAGGGGCACAGGAAAATAATTTTCTTGGGTGGCGAAAGCTAGAGTACCTTTTTGGCTAGGCTTATATAGGCCCTATGGCCAACAGCCTAGTACCTACCTATGAACCGATATATATATATATATATATATATATATAGATATATATATATATATATATATATATATATATATATATATATATATATATATATATATATATATATATATATATATATATATATATGTAGTGGAGTCATACCTCAGAACCATACCTACCAACCCCTTACTCCAAGAAATCTGGCCCAAGGCTGTTCAAATGGGGGAACAATGGGACAAATCTAGGGACATATTTCAAATATCGCTCTTATAAATGTAGAATGTTGTCAGAGTGACAGGGTTTTTTTCAGCTTACATGTTAAGAATGTGAGTTCTGAAACTGAAACTGAAATGTATGTCATCATTTACTGTCAGAAATCCTCAGATCATCACAGTGATTTACCAGGGATATGAAAATAATGCATCTGTGTAACAGACCAGAAATATGAGCAATAAACCTGGACATACTGCAACAATCCAGACAGTCCTGAGATAGGCTCAGAACCCCTTATATGCAACGAACCTGGATCAGGCCTGACAAAGTGGGGGGAGAAAGCCATGGAGATAGGGACATATCTGAAATACTGGAGTAGATAAGCTGACACAGTTGCTGCAGTAACTCCCTCATGTCTGTCCTTACATATATTGACTGAAATGGCACAAGTCCAACACTCAGTTACTTCCCATTAGTTAGTGACTGAAATCCTCACAACAGCCCAGTGATGTGTCAGAAATACACAACACTTATGGGACCAGACAACACTACATCCTACAAATATCTGGACATATCATCACATTAGGGAAACTGCAC
Organism: Protopterus annectens; assembly: GCF_019279795.1. NCBI lineage: Eukaryota > Metazoa > Chordata > Ceratodontiformes > Protopteridae > Protopterus > Protopterus annectens. Next base: position 797,938,191 of record NC_056749.1, on the reverse strand, counting down.
TCAGCTGCTAAGCATGTCACCAAGCACTGTCCAAACTACAGTCAGACTGATGCAACACTAACCCAAATCCACTAGAGGGAATTACACATGTATTGGCAAATATATCAGACACAACAGGGATGTCACAGCAATGGAAAAAAGTCACCATTGTGAATGCGCATACCCACAACCATTTCAACCACAGTCGCAGTAACATACCAGTAAGTCAAAGAAACAGTACAGTATAAGGGCTGTTTGAACAAAAACATGTCAACATGTTTGCCACTCACACACTACCCCACACATATACTAGCCCAATTCACAGTGTACTATGATACCTGACTGTGGTATGGGACATGTCTCAGTCTGCCCCTACAAACATATAGAGCTGATAGACCAGCAGAAACTGGAGCAGCATGCACAGGCAGATAGAAAAGGAGCCATAACACATACCTACATGCCCATCCCTACTCAGGCCAAATAACATTGACACAATACACTGCTACACAGTCCTGATAGTCTGTCAACAATTGTGATACATACACAGACCTCTCAACTGTACAGAGTCCCACAGAACATCCAGGCTTTCCCCTCATATATAAGGCATCTTCCACATAACATGTCTGGCAGTCTGATACATCACTGGGATAATGTCAGGAATGTAGGCACTAAATAATCATATACTATACCTATCACCCTCTTACTGCATGACATCTGGACAAAGCCTGACATAATTGTGAGACAGAGGCCCAAAAACATGGGCATATTTTAAAAAATTGCTGTTATAAACTAAAAATGTTGCTGTTGTAACAGGGTTGGTTGTAACATATCTATTCTGAGGGATATGAGGTCAGAAACACAAATGGATGTTAGCAGTTACTGACTGCATTCCCTAGAGTATGCTACTGATTTTCCAAAGACAAAAAATATCTGAGGAACACACCAAACACTGGAGTGCAAATCCTGGCCATTCTTTGCATAGCCCTACAGGTGGGAGCTATGTCAAACACAGAACACTGTCAGAGTTAAAGTCACCCAGGAACTCCATGTCCACACAAGCCCTGTTAGACTAGCATTAATCCAAATGTATAACAGCAATACTTACATTCGGTCCCTATGTCTAGAACATGTTCCCCCATTCTGTTGGCCTGTCTCTACAGTTTTGGTTGTAAGAGGTATTCCCAAATACCCTCTGTGATGCTGTTGTTCACACATCCCCATGACATCCTCCTCACTGGCAAGGAAAAGGGCCAATACTCACATGATCTACTCAATGATAGGAGTATGTTGCCATGCCATTGGCTATATGATTAACAACACAGCTGTCCTGCATGCAATTAGCAAGTGAGGGACTCCAATTGGTGCATAGGCCATCAGCTGCTCATGAGCATTACCTACAAAAGGCAAGCTGCTGCCTATGCAAAACAAATGTACACCCTACATCCTTGAGAGAGAGAGAGAGAGAGAGAGAGAGAGAGAGAGACAGCAAAAATAAAAATAAAAAATAAGCGGGACATAACTACCTACACTTGAATAAAACAAACAGGTATGTCAAACAAGTAAGCATGTAATGGACTGCAGTAGGGGGTATGTAAGAATTTGAATAGGAACTGTAACGTATATGTCTCAACAAGACTTGCTGTACTGCTATATTGCTCATCAGAACCTATGGCCATAGCATTTGGGTTTGTCTGCAGTGACATAGATCATAGGTCAGGTCCCTAAGTCACCCCAGGAAAGAATAGCTCACATATGACTACTACTGCAGTGTGTGTTGAACAATACTGACTGTGACAATGCTAGGCCAGCTACTGGGATGTCCTACATATCCATATCTTACTTGTGAATACAACTATGATATACTTGTTGTACTGTTGCACATGTGTGTGTTGAACTGCATGTGATATACTGAGTTCATACCATTAAACTGTCCAGGGTTATGCACACTGACCATATGTGTGCCTCGTATTTGTAGTCATTTACTCAGACAGTTGTGTTACATCTGGTAAATCATTGGCAAATCTGTGAAGACTGACATTACAACATCTCCTTCTTTTTCTTCTGGCTGTTACCATTAGGGGTCACCACAGTGGATCATCTGTTGCAATTTCTGCCTGGCCTCTGCATCCTTCTCTGTCACACCAACCACCTGCATGTCCTCTCTCACCACATCCAGGAATCTTATCTGAGGCATTCCTCTTTTCCTCTTACCTGGCAACTTCATCCTTACCATCCTTTACCCAATATACTAAGCATCCCAATCATTACTGACACTCTTCTTCACCCTCTCCATCTTGCCTGTACTCTCTTCTTCACCTGTCCTCCACAGTCATTACTCTGAAATGTTGATCTCAATCATTTATACTCATCCACCTTTGCCAACACTACTCTCTGCATCCTCAATATTCCACTACCCTCCCTCTCATTCACACACAGATATTCTGTCTTAGTCCTGCTGACATTCATTCCTCTCCTCTCTAGAGCATATCTCCACCTCTACAGGGTCCCTTAAATCTGCACTCTACTCTCAGTACAGATCACAATGTCATCTGCAAACATCATAGTCAACGGGGACTCTTGTATGATCTTGTCTGTCAGCCTGTCCATCACCATTGCAAATAAAAAAGGGCTCATAGCTCATATCTGATGTCATCCCACCTCCACCTTAAATGCATCTGTCACTCCCACCGCAGACCTCACTGCTGTCACACCACCCTTGTACATATCCTGTACCAGCCTTACATATACCTCTGTCATTCATGACTTCTTCATATAATACCACAAGTCCCCTCTAGGCACCCTGTCATATGCTTTCTTTACGTCAAGAAAGACGCAAAGCAACTCCTGACTGTCTCTGCACTACTCCATCAACACTGCTAAAGCAAACATCACATCTGTAGTTCTCTTACATGGCATGTCAACATACTGCTGACCACTACTCATCACCAACCTGCTTAACCTAGCTTCCACTACTCTTTCTCATGACTTCATGCTGTGACTGATTAATATTATCCCTCTGTAGTTACTACAGCTCTGCACATCAACCTTACACTTAAAATGGTACACAGTTTCTTTCCACTCCACTTACAACCTCTCATTTTCCAAGATAACATTAAACAATCTGGTGAAAAACACATTTCCAATAAACACCTCCATTCTACCACAGGTATGTCAGTAAGCCAACAGGCTTTCCAGGATTCATCCTCTTCATAGCTATCCTTACTGCCTCCTAGCTTCCACTACTCTTTCCCATGACTTCATGCTGCGACTGATTAATATTATCCCTCTGTAGTTACTACAGCTCTGCACATCAACCTTATTCTTAAAATGGTACACAAACGCTTTTTCTCCACTCCACATACAACCTCTCACTTTCCAAAATAACATTAAACAATCTGGTGAAAAACACCACTGCCATTTCCAATAAACACCACCATTCTACCACAGGTATGTCAGTAAGCCAACAGGCTTTCCAGGATTCATCCTCTTCATAGCTATCCTTACTGCCTCCTAGCTTCCACTACTCTTTCCCATGACTTCATGCTGCGACTGATTAATATTATCCCTCTGTAGTTACTACAGCTCTGCACATCAACCTTATTCTTAAAATGGTACACAAACGCTTTCTCTCCACTCCACATACAACCTCTCACTTTCCAAAATAACATTAAACAATCTGGTGAAAAACACCACTGCCATTTCCAATAAACACCACCATTCTACCACAGGTATGTTAGTGGGTCAACAGGCTTTCCGGGATTCATCCTCCTCATAGCTATCCTTACTGCCTCCTTGGTAAGCTGTTGCACTTCTTGATTCACCATACCCACATCATCCAACTATCTCTCTCTCGTTCTCTTCATTCATCAGCCTCTCAAAGTACTCTGTCTATCTGCTCAACACACACTCCTCACATGTGAGTACATTTTCCTCATTATCCTTTATCATCCTTATCTGCTGCACATCTTTCCTAGCTCAGTCCCTCTGTCTACCAACTGGCGCAAGTCCTTTCGTCCCTCCTTAGTGTCCAACCTGTCATACAAGTTGTCATATGCCTCATCCTTAGCCTTTGTCATCTCTCTCTTTGCCATGCAGCTCATCTCCTTATACTCCTGTCTACTTTCCTCATCACTCTGACATTCCCACTCCATCATCCCAAACCTCTTTCTCTGTATAATGTCCTGCACTTCCTCAGTCCACCACCAGGTGTTCTTGTACTCCTTCCTCCAGCCACATGTCACACCAAGCACCTTTCTAGCTGTTTCCCTTACTAGTCCTGCTGTACTTACCCAGATATTTGGTAAATCGTCACTGCCACCCAGTGCCTGTCTTAACTCTTCCCTGAACTCCACCTCACAATCATTCTTTTCCAGTTCCCACCATTTGATCCTTGGTGCTGCCCTCACACTCCTCCTCTTCTTGATCATCAACATCATCTTACAGACCAACAGTCTCTGCTGCCTAACTACACTGTCCCCTGTCACAATTTTGCAGTCTCCAATCTCCTTCAAACTGGCCCTCCTACATTGGATATATTCCACCTGTGTGCATCTCCCTCCACTTTTGTATGTCACCCTATGCTCCTCCCTCTTGTTATAGTATGTATTCACCACAGCCATGTCCACCCTTTCTGCAAAATCCACTACCATCTCACCGTCTGCATTCCGTTTCTTAACGCCATACAAACCCATCCCTTCCTCATCCCCTCTGTTCCCTTCATCAACATGGCCATTGAAATCTGCTGCACCCCTATCTCACCCTTGGGTACAGCCATCACCATGTCATCCAACTGACTAAACATTTCTCTTTCTCATCCATCGCACAAGCAACTTGCATAGCATATGCACTAACAACATTCATTATTACACCATCAATTTCCAGATTCATAAACATCACTCTATAAGACACTCATGTCATCCTCCAAAAATGCCCTTGACATACTGTTCCTTCAGAATAACCCCTTCCCCTTTTCATTGCTCATCCACACCCTGATAGCAAAACTGTGACATGCATCTGATACACCTAGCCATACTCCACTTCCATCTGGTCTGTTGCACACAAAATATATCTACTTTCTTCTGGCCATCATATCAGCTAGCTCTGTCCCTATACCAGTCATACTGCCAACATTAAAAGTTCTTACCCTAACTTCCACACTCCTAGCATTTCTCCTCTCTTTCTGCCATGTGAGTGTTGGACATTCTTCAGGGCATGTCTGTCAATGCAAAGGCTACTGTGCTATTGAATGGCTCATGTGTGTTACAGCAATATTAAGGCAGTGTCACTAATTTTGTCCCGTTGCCCCCCATGTATGTGTGATGTCCTACAGATGTCCTACTCTAACGGGTTGAGAGGGATCACTGGGCAACAAGAGTGTGAACACAGTGTGCCATACTGACATAGAACAGAAATGCATATCAGGTATTACCTCTGCACATGTCAGTATGAGTAGGTGTATCGGCCCGCCTCATAACAACAGACATAGGATGCAAAATGTCAGTTAAATAAGCTGTACATGTTGTACATGTTGTGCATGTTGTACGTGTGTAATCTTAGTTACTGTGCATCCAACAGAGTGACATTTCTAGAGCTACTGGTTGTTGCATTGCCCTGACACAGCCATGGGTACTACAATAAGCATGATTATCTGTTTGAAACTAGAGATGTGTCCAACTGTGTTATGACTGTGTGTCCATGCCTACTACAAACAGCTATATGAACACCAGCATAGCTGTATGGACACAATATCTTCCTTGTAAAACTTGCCTCCACCAAAGTAGAGTAATCCCCTTTGCTGGACAGTAGCAATACACAAACTATGGACTTTGTCCCTATATTGGCTATGCAGGGCAAACTTGGAGCAGGAACTAACTTGGCATCAAGTCAACCTTTGTCTGATCAAGGATATAAGGTCACAGGTGGAGTACTGTAAGGCTAACTATGAGTACAAATTAGACACATGCACCAAGGCCAATCACAAGGCTATCTTCACATATTTCTGCAATCTCAATGGCAATAAACCAACCCACCCTGTAATGGTGGTCAATCAGACCATATACACACACAATATAGATAAAGCCAACCTGCTGCAGATAGGTTTAGGGCAAACATCACCCCCTGGCTCAGCATCACTATAAGTGGATATGCACAGCACACATACCCCTCCCCTCATCACCAGTGACCAGGTACATATTGCCTACTGAAAGGCAACAAATGTAAGTATCCATGGGACCTGATAACATCCCTGTCCACATCCTACATGAACTCAGGCATGTGCTCCCAGCTCCATTACACACTGTAGTCACACCAAGCCTTGGCACCATCCACACCACTTCCACATTGAAGATGGCCAATGTCATCCCTCTACACAGACATGAATGAGGAGTAGCACCATCCACACCCCATCCACATGGAATATGGTCAATGTCATCCCTCTACACAGACATGAATGAGGAGTAGCACCATCCACACCCCATCCACATGGAAGATGGCCAATGTCATCCCTCTACACAGACATGAATGAGAAATAGCACCATCCATACCCCAGCCACATGGAAGATGGCCAATGTCAACCATCTACACAGACATGAACGAGGAGTAGAGAATTATGAAATTAACTAGCCCTCAGTGGGGGGGGGTATGATACATCAGGACCGGCAGTGCAATGCAAGCAGATACATTGCTGATAGATTACAGGGGTATGTTGTGGCTGTGAGTGGTGGCTACTGGTATTCAATGTAGCTGTGCAGGTTCTGTATGTGCTGTTGCCAAATGTATGAGGTCCTGAGATGTGTTTCCCTTTTTATGCCTTCTAGGTGCAATGTCGCATCAGCAAAGATCTACTTTCTCAGTGGCTGAGATAAATATAATCATAGAAGCCATACTACAGAACCATGCCATAATGTTTGGCTGGAGCCAGCAACATCTGTGGGAGGGGACCGGCCTGTGGGACGACCTTGCCAACAGGGTAAATGATGTTGGCCTGTGCGCACGCACATATAAGCAGGACCGGCATCATGCAAATGACCTCTTATGCCATGCCCTACAAAGGGCTGCAGCAGTGGCCAGGGACTGCACAGTTGCAGGTGGGGGCCCATCCATGCAGCCCCCACTGACACCCACTGAAGAACTCCTCTGCATTCTTGGGGCACCCATCCCAGTACAACATCAGAGTACAGACCCTCCACATGCTGGAGGTGGGTGCTACCAAGACAATGGACAAGGATTGTGCAGGTAAGGCCCCAATGGAGATTACTAGACTATTGTAGCAGACATACTTGCATTTGTAGAATATCTATGTGCATGTGTCAGGTCAGATTGCAGTTGTGGATGTGATTTTCTAATGCACAGAAGTGCACATCTATGGTGAAAGACAGCAAATTGTGTAGTATTGGGGATTGTACTGTAAATGTGAAGACATGGTGCATCCATCCTGTACCAATGCCACATGTGAGTCTGCTGACAATACTTCTCTCCCATAATTACCTAGGTCCATCTGGTCTGCATGTGGGACTGCAGCCTGAAGCTGGTGAGCATGGAATTGTTCTGTTGTGGTTTGCAAATACCCCATGCATGTGAAGGCCATATAATGTACCATGCACAAAACTCACTCATAGCCATATTGCTTTATGTGCATTTTCACTTATGGTGGGGTTAACTGCATTGCATCACAGTGGTCACCACAGTGTCTATCTGAAGAGAATGTAACATCCCTGTAGCATACCTCACAACCTGTCAGTGCAAGACTTCTGGACAGAGACCAACAAAATGGGGGGGGGGGGTAAATGACCTAAGTTAGAGACATGTGTAAAACATTACTCTCATACAGTGGATATAAACAGTGTACATGCCCCTGTTAAGATGCCAGGTGTTTGTAATATATATATACACACAAACTGAGACCACAATATGTCAGTCCACACCATTTCCAACCTGTAATGTGACCTATGACATGAACAATTCAATTGTAAAACCAATCAATCTGTTGGGCACCAAATATTGAGTATACAAACCTTACAAAAAGCTGGATGCATATGTGTGCACACCCTTCAAATAATATTTTATTGCAGCAGCTTGTTATTTACTGACAGCATTCAGTCTGCTTGAGTACACACTTGTCATCAAGTAAAAACATTCTGAGTAACACCAAATAACAGTCTGCTGTCCAAGTAGGATATTCATGACATTTGCTCAGTTGCCTGCAACAGCAACAACCATGGCTTGCACAGAGCTTACAAAGCAGCAAAGGGATCTCACATTTGAAAGGTATCAGTCAAGAGTAGGGTACAACAACATTATCACAGCACTGCATACACCATGGAACACAATGGAGACAGTTGTCAAAGGGCTGATTGAATATGAGACAACAGTGCTGTTGAAAAGAACCTGACATCCCTCCAAAAATGATGACAAGACATTTCAAAACCTGGTCAGTGAGGCTGCCAGGAGACATACAGCAACACTGAGGGAGTTGCAGGAATCTCTTGCAAGTACTGGTGTTGTGTACTACATGTGAGAACACTCCCGCATTCTGCATATGTCTGGCCTATGGGGTATGGTCAGAAGATGGAAGCCTTTCCCCAAACCAAAAAACATTCAGGGTGGATACAATTTGCAATACAGCACATCAAGTCTCTCAAAGGCATGTGTGAAAATGTGTTATGGTGTAATGAGACTATGGATCAAACTTACAGCCACAATACCAAAAGGTATGTGTGGTGCACAAGCAACACTCCTCTTAACCTGAACACCAACATCCCCATGGTGAATCACACTGGTGGTAGTGGCCTGCTGTGAGGATGCTGTTCCAAAGCCAGAACTGGGCCTGTAGTCATGGTGGTGGGAATTCTGAACAGTTCCAATAACACCCACGTCTGGCCCAAATCCATCAGGCATCTGCAAGAACACAGAGGGTGGGGAGAGGTGATATCCTTCAACATGACAAAGACTTGAAGCATAAATACAAAGCTTTTTAAGAAAGGCTCCACCTGAACACACTCATGGTTATGGATTGGCCCAGCCAGAGCCTAGACCTACACCAGACAAACCCCAGTGTGACCTGATGAGGGCTGTGCACATGAGTTGCCCTTGCAGTCTGATAGAGTTGGGTGACCTTTGCATGGAAGAGTGGCCCCATAAGGCCAAGTCAAGATGTGCCATGCTGACAGACACCTTCACAAGAAGAGTGAATGCTGTAAGTCACTTACAAGGTGCTTCAACAAAGTATTATTTTAAGAGTGTGCACACTTATGCAACCACCATATTGTAGATATTGCAGTCATTATATTTTACACGTAACACATTTGTTTGTTTACCGATTGGATTACACAGGTCATATGTCATATGAAAGGTGGGTAACATATTTGAATGTTTTATTTCAATCTCATCTCATATATTACAAGTACATGTCATGTTAACAGTGTAGTGTACACTTATCATATCCACTGTAAGCTTAGAATGTTGGTGGTGGAACAGGAATTGTGTGACCGTACATTTACTGCTGGTTTGGAGGTCTAACACTCAAATGTATGTCATTAATCAGTGATGTCACTCCTCAGATCATCCAAGTTATGTATCAGACAAACACAGGGGTTATGAGAAACAGAGCAAACATATGAGCCAAACACCTACACATCCTGCAAGGATCTGTACGGTTGTGAGGTATGTTTTGTAGTACTTGCCACTGTGCTATACAGGTGAACAGCAATGATGCATACATGGGTGCAGTCTGTGCTGGGGAAGGGCCATCACCTACTAACACTAATCACATATCCCAGAGCTCTATATTGTTAGAAACATGTAGCAAAACTGGCTGAAATCCATGATGTTGAGGGCCATGTGTCATGCATGTCACCATTTGAGTCATGTGTGATCTGTGTAACAGATTTGTGCCACCTCACCCATACACGTGTGTGTGTGTGTGTGTGTGTGTGTGTGTGTGTGTGTGTGTGTGTGTGTGTGTGTGTGTGTGCATGCGTGCGTGTGTTTGCATGTGTGTGGATGTGTGTGTGTGTGTGTGTGTGTGTGTATGGGTGTGCATGTTTGTACACATACATGTGTGTATGTGTGTGTGTGTGTGTGTGTGTGTGTGTGTGTGTGTGTGTGTGTGTGTGTGTATATACCAGCCAACCTCAAAGTGCAGGTATTAATGTACATATGTTGTCTTCCCCTCACAGGTGGTGAAGGGGTTTGGGATCCCTCTGGCTTGGAAACCGATGTCTTTATCTCTGCAGACTCAGCCCTGATGCAGCTGATGAGGGCATGCATGATACTGTATATGACAGGTTTGTGGTATGTATTCCTGAGTTCACCAGGTGGAACAGGGATACAAAATGGTATATCCTTTGCATACACACAGTAAGGACTGCCACAGGGGATGTGCACACCGTAACATAAACATAGATGGCAATGAACAGATTAGTTAACCTACATTTCCACCTTGATGTACTGTACTACTACATACACATGACATGCCCCACATAGATTATAAGCATGGGCATAACACATTACCTCTTACAGCACATAATGTTTTGAATGCCTTCACGAATTGTGAGATAACCTACCAGAAATAGGACATGGAGTCATGTATTGCTCCTACAAGCCTGGACAAGTGATAGTGTAGCCAACATTGTATCAGCATGATGTTTCAGTCAGGTATGATACCTGATGCTGGCATGTGCATTACTACACTCACTGTAGCCAATTTGGCAACAATATGACATACATGGGCATTGTTAAGAGACACAGACCACATATAGGTTGCAAACATTTGGATATTCCATAGACGTCTGTACAGAGGACTTTTATGATGTGCGCAATGGTTTGACATGCTGCATGTCAGGCAGATGCCGTTACCACCCTATATAAAGTAATGCCATCAGGAGGTGGTAAACAGGCGTGGATGGTACCCAAATCAAAATGGTATCAGCCAAAGAGGATATAATCTTCACCCAAAGACACACACACAGTTGACAGTATTTAGATTAGAACCCCTACCTATCTAATTATTTCTACTATAGTGTTACACAGTTATCAGATGCACCACAGAGCTTATATGATTTCATCTAGTCCCAAGGTACTTCTAAGCAGAATGACATGAGCAGGCCTAATAAAGTAGGGTGATGGGAAGTTTACAGGGTAGTACACAACTCAAAATGGTATAAACCATAGAGTATATGATTCTCATGCAAACACACACACACAGTTGCCAGTATTGAGATTAGAACCCCTACCTACCTAGTTATAGTGTTATGTAGTTATCAGAGGCACCAAAGAGCTTACATGATTTCACCTATTATCAAGGTACTTCTATGGTGAATGACATCAGCAAGCCTAGTAATGTAGGGTGGGGAAGGGCCATCACCTACTAACACTAATCACATATCCCAGAGCTCTATATTGTTAGAAACATGTAGCAAAACTGGCTGCAATCCATGATGTTGAGGGCTGTGGGTCATGCATGTCACCATTTGAGTCATGTGTGATCTGTGTAACAGATTTGTGCAAAACTCAAAATGGTATAACCCACACAGTATATGATTCTCACACAAACACTTGTCAGTAGTAAAATTACAACCCCTAGCTATCTAATTATTTCTACTGTAGTGTTACACAGTTATCAGATGTGCTATGGAGCTTGCTTGACTTTATTTAGTCCCAAGGTACTTCTAAGGCGAATTACATCAGCAGGCCTAGTAAAGTAGGGTGATTGGAAGATTACAGGGTGGTACATAACTCAAAATGGTAACACCCACACACTATATGATTCTCACACAAACACACACACAAACAGTTGCCAACAGGGAGATTAGATCCCCTACATATCTAGTTATCAGATGCGCCATGGCACTTACATGATTTCGCCTTGTCCCAAGGTACTTCTAAGGTTAATGACATCAGCAGGCCTAGTAAAGTAGGTTCTTTGGAAGTTTACAGGGTGGTACACAACTCAAAATGGTATAACACACACAGTATATGATTCCCACACAGACACACACTTGCCAGTATTGAGATTAGACCCCCTGCCTATGTAGTTATTTGTACTATTGTGTTACTCAGTTATCGCATGCGCAACAGAGTTTACTGAGCTGATAATTGCCCAAAGCTGCTGATAACTGCACAGCTGAGGTAAACTGTTACAGGTCCCAGAAAGTCTGCCTTCAGTTTTCCCCTTATATCTTGCTAGTTCTTTCTTTCCTGCACTTCAAATAGCCTAATAGGTTTGCACTTCTACAGTGTTTTTTATCAAATGTACTAGCACACCTGAGAGCCATCATCAGTAGTCGTTCCTCATGGAACTAGCTATAGTACTTAGTAGTTACGACCACCCATCCTGGCATGATTAAAGTGCAGTTCTCTGTGCTTTTGCCCATTAACCTGGTGCACTTTTGCATTCTGAGGCACTGTTGCAACTGCCTCATGTACACAGACAACCCTTTCTTCTAAACTCCCAACACTCAGACTTGTGAGAGATACCCCTATATCACCAAATTGGAAGATATGCTCTCTCCAGCGAAGACTGGACTAGCTGGTCAAGAGGAGAAGGGTCAATACCTGCAACACACCACATGGAACACAAACCCAACTAGAACACCCACTATCACAGCTCTGACGTACAAACAATAACCACACACCCACCTTCACAGAGGCACTCAATAGAAATTTACCCAAACAGTGGATACCACCAAGACAGACACCCACTCGACCACCACAACACAGAACAAACCACAGGACACATATCTCACCTACACAGTGTGCCCCTCAACCTAATCCCTAAGTGCTAACTACCTTGTCTGATACGGTAATCATAGGTAACTCAATACTGAGGCACACAGATGTCGCACTCACTAGGTTGAACATGGAGGAGATAACAGTCAGCTGTCTATCAGGTGCCAGAATCCAACACATGACACACCCAGTCAGGTCACTCCACAACAACTACAAGTATCACTGTCATGGTCCAGGTTTGTGTGAATTACCTGAGACGCACCTCCCTGGACTAGATGAAAAAAGACATTGTGGAGCTCTCAGATTATGTGGGCCAGGCAAGTATGGCAGTAGCCCTGAGCTGTATACTGCTGTCACCCAGAATGATACTGCAGTACAAACAACAAATGAGTGACTTCAACAATTGGTTTAAGTGTCTGGTGTGACTCTCATGGGATTCTGTATTTGTCTGCTTGGGATGATGATTGACAGACTGCGATGGCTTGCCAGAGATGACCTGCACCTGTCACCCCTGGGTTTCCAGGTACAGGCTAAGTGTCTTGCCACCCCTATAGTGCCTTTTTAGGCAGTATTCCAAATCAAAGTACCACTGTAACAGCTATGCATATATGCAATCTGAGGGTCATGCTGCTCAACACGAGACATCTACATCTTGAGATGCAGCTACTCAAAGCAATCCTCAAAATGGAGGACATTGACATTTGTGCTGTAACAGAGACCTGGTTTATAGCAGCAGACAGCACCCCTGCACTACCAGCCTATAACTCATTCCACACCTATCAGCCCCAAAACATGGACCACAGCTACAAATCTGGTGGTGTATCCATATTAATAATGGATATGCACACATCGAGAGTAGCATCCCAGCATAATGCACCTGAGATACTTCAGGTTCAACTGACATTGGATAATAGTGCAATCCAGGTGATAGCCTGCTATAGGTCCACATCCATGTCCCTAGAATCTCAATCCACATTTCACAACACCCTGGAATCTATTAAGGTCCAACCCAACACTCTCATACTAGGAGAGATCAACTATCACTCCATCAACTGGGTAAGATACTCAAGCACAACTACACTGGCCCAACGCTTCCTGGAATTCATCAGTTCCAATGCTCTGGACCAGCTCATTCTGACACCCAGTAGAGAAAGCAACATCCTTGACCTGTGTTGATTACTAACATATGGGACCATTGCTTGACAACAGTAGTCAATCGTTACCTGGTCAGATCCAACATAGAGTAATCACCATGAAAATCCACATCTCATCCACACCCTGCCTCCGCAAAGGTAACCACCTTGAAGAACATCTCCAAAGCTGAATTTGGACTCATAAAAACAGAGGTGGATAACTTTACAGCACCCATGCCAATGGAAAATACATGCATGACTGCTGAATCATACACAAATGCACTGTACAAACATGTACATAAATGCATGGAACTAGCCAAACCTAACAGAACCATGGCACTTTCTTCCAAAAACTGGAGGCCAATTTGGTGGTCATCTGTCATTAATAACCTGTACAACAGAAGGAAGAAACTGTTGCAGAAAAAGGTGGAGTCCCAAGAGTGGTAAAACATCCTTATTAGCCTCATTAACAACTTGAGATCCCTCATGAAATCATCTAAAGCTGCCTATGATGGAAGAATTTCAGCAGACACAGACAAACGTCAGAAATCATTTGATAGTTATATCAAGAACCTCCACACCAATACCCAGAAGTGCTCTGAGTTACTGCACAATGCTATCTTCTATACTGAGCCAACAGATATTTCCAAAATTCTTGCTAACACATTATTTGCCAAATTTACCCCTATCCCCCCAGGGGAACAATCAGAATGCCAGAAGAATGCCAAGCACCCAGGAATACTACTGCTCAGGTTGCACCTACATTGTCCACAGGCAAGAATACAGCTTCCATGGGACCCCATATTATTTCTGGCTGTGTTCTATATGAACTACAAAGATACATGGCGCCACATCTGTGTGCCCTGTTCAGTCACAGCCTCGCCTCAGGCTTTGTCCCTCCCAGATGGTGCACTGCTACAGTCATCCCTCTCCATAAAGGTGTGGCAACTACAGACCCTAGGAAATTATCAGTCCAGTAGCCTGACAAGTCTGATATGTACAGCTATGGAGCACATCATCGGGGACCTGATTGACAGACATATAGGTAATCTTCTAACTCTAGACCCCACACAGTTTGGCTTTGTGAAAGGGGCATCATGCCTGCTCAACCTGGTTGACTTCTGTGAGTCAGTCCCCAGTGCTGTGTATGACAGTAAGGCACTGCATACAGCCTACATCAATCTGGCCATGGCTCTTGATGCCATTCCTCAGTCAGGCATTAGTGATGAATCCACCAAACTAGGCATCGACCCCTATATCACTAGGTGGATTGCAAATTGGCTCACAGATAGAACACACAGTGTGAAAGTTGTGAGCTCCAAGTCAGACTGTCAGCCAGTCATGAGTGGAGTCCCACAGGGATCAGTCCTGGGTACTCTCCTGTTCAGCATCTACTTCTCAGGAGTCCAGGCTACCACAAAGGAATTCTGGCTGGCCAATTTCATAGACAACTGCAAGCTGGGAGCCATCATTACCTCCACATGTGATGCAGACATCCTACAGAAAGGCCTCACTAAGACCACTGACTGGTGTGGAAACTATGGCCTGAAGCTTAACACCACAAAATGCATCATCAGCCACTTTGGTAAAATCTCAGTTCTCACTAAGTACCACATCGATGAGAGTCCACTGAACACTGTAGGTCTTATAAGAGATCTGGGGACACAGATTGACAGCAACTTCTCCTTTAACCCCCACATTCCCACTGTGGGAAGGAAACCCTTCTATGTGGTACATCTCATTACCAAAGGTTTTGCAGTCAGGAAGAAAGAGGTCATCATTTCTGTGTACTCTTCCCTCATTACACCAATTATCAAGTATAATTGCCCATTAGCCATGTACCTCACTAGACACCTGCAGCAGCTGGAGAGGCAACAGAAGTACCACACAATGAGGATTCTAGGCATTAAACACATGTCCTACACAGACTCAAAAGACTCCAGCTATTCTTTGTCTCATATCACCTACTTAGAGGCAATCTCTGCTTGACTTGCAAAGCCATGTCTGACCCAGCTCTTTTACAAATGCTACATCTGAAGATATCACACATGCTATGGAGCTTACTGGGCTGACAACTGGCCAAAGTTGCTGATAAGGGGGAATGACATCAGCAGGAGTTATAAAGGAGGGCAGTGGGTGGGAGACATCAAAACACTTTAAAACATACACACACACTCATTTTCCAGATCTGAAATTTGAACTCTCTAGCTAATGATTTTTACTATTGGGTTACACAGTTATCACACACACTACAGAGCTTACTGGGCTGACAACTGGCCAAAGGTGCGGGTAAGGGGAATGATATGAGCAGGACTGATAAAGTGGGGCACTGGGAAGTGTTGTGGGTGGGAATGGCCAAAAACTGTTTCACCTACAAATAAACACACACACCCTCACTCTCACATACACAACTGTCAGACACACACAGTTGCCACTATTGAGATTAGAACCCTTACTTATCTAGTTATTTGTACTATAGTATTACACAGTTATCACACACTCACTGCAGAACCTATAGGGATGATCGGTCTCCAATGGTACTTCTAAGGTGAATAAAAGCAGCAGATCTTGTGAAGTAGGGCAATGTGAACTTTACTGAGTGGGAAGAGTCTCCTAATACTTGGATCTATGGAGGCAGACACACACACACACACACACACACACACACACACACACACACACACACACACATGCAGGTGATGTGATACTATAAACTCAACCTCAGTACTGTTACACAATGGGGATCACCTTTTATGCTGGCATGTGCAACTGTTTACAACTGGTATGCCACTGTCCACAGCAGGACATCACTGTATGCCATTCAGGGTATCCATGATTGTGACTCACTCTGTCTGTGTCCCCCTGTGTCTCTGTATCACTGTCTGTCTCTCAGTTCCTCACATCTATGTGTGTGTATGCCTGACATATTTTGTTATCTGTTGCCCATATATGTGTGTGTGTATCTCATGCAACAGATATATCACATATGGGCCAGCTACAGCTAGCTGATGGTAATCCTGTCTGATGTGTGTGTGTGTGTGGGGGGGGGGGCAGTTGAGGTGTACATAGCTGTCTGTATGTATGGACATATATACACAATACAGTCATATATTCCAATGCGGGTTCCAACATATCCTGTGCTTCTCTAAGTGTAGGAGCATGCCCAGTGTGACCTTCTATAGTTAGGGTAGGACTCCATTCTAGATAAAGGTGTACTCCAGTCTAGGGTTTTGTGTGCTATAGCCATACCTCTCAGGAGTACACAGGATTTTCCACAGGGTACTCGTTTTGTTTAGCAGACATTTTCTGACATATCTGTAGTCCAAAACTGCAATATATTATGACATTACCTAGTGCCAGATATCCTCAGATCATCACAGTGCTTTACCAGAGGAATACTAGTTGTATGATGCATAGACCAATATTATGAAGGCAGCTATGAAAATTCTTGCCCAACAAGGCCATTTGTGAGGTGCGGCTACAGCCATTGTAGTAATGACACACAGCTCTGTAAACAGTCCAGCAACCTGGTTATATACTAGCTGGGGATCTCCTGCTTGTGTGGTATCTTTCTAACCTGAGATGTCATATCCTTGTATGCACAGACCTCTGACCTGTACATTTTTTGTTAGACTGTCCAGGTGTTTGGCTAGAGGTTTCATCCTTTCTACGTGAACTTGTGTTTTTATAGCAAGTTAGTTACATATAATTGAAGTGTGATGTTACAAAATAATACAGACATTACTGCTTCCGAATACATAACCTTCAGACAATTCCTGCTACTGCAAACTCCTCACCCTACCAACTTTCTCAATATGTAAGGGTGATATTTATAACACATGCCTATCATTGTGCCTTTGTTCCACTTTTATTTCTGCCCTTATTCAGACATCTTGCTGTCAGAGGTTGGGAGTTATGGGTGTGGGTACAGAGTGCATTCAACTATGCAGACATGTCCATTATTTGTAAAAGCAAACATAAGAAAAAGGATTATTGAGAATGACCACTGGCAACAGTACCACAATGCACTTATAGTCACAAAAGCCTTGGCACCTCTGCAACACATTCTTCAAGATGTCACTAATATTTGTAGTATATTCCACATAGCACTGTGACTTCCAGGTATGTCAGTGGCAGAACAGTGGGTCTCACTGACATGCATAGCAGTTGGCACTTGAGTTATCTGCACATAGCCCTGTCAAAGACAACACTATTCCTAAGGCAGTACAAGATGACTACCAGGAGTAGGTGCTGGCCAGATCCAGACAGTATTAACCACACATACACATAGCTCATTGACCCCTGCATATTATGGACAGGCAACATGTTTTTATGTGTATTGGTACAGCCCTGCCAATGTGTGCCATGCTGCTATTTCCTTGCAAACATATATGTTACTGCATTTGTGTGGGTATATGGAGGTGGCACACCTGTTAACTGTACACATTTGCACAGACTATGCTGATATTTGCTTTACATTTTGGTTCCATTTACCATAATATTGTGCACTGTCTTGGGGACTGGAGGCATATCAGTAAAGAGCCCAGATCAGATTGCACTGGCATACATTTCAGTTTCAGACTTCTTACCCTTCATAGCCTTACTACAACTGAGGGTCCTGCTGTGCTATCAATATGTGAGTCTGTAGGGGGTTATTTCAACATTGTCACCATGTATGTGCCTTTACCATAATATCTCTGTGGTTTTCTACAGCTGACTTGCTGTGTGGGTATGAGGGGTGGTTATGGGACCCCAACCCTGACATCCATGCCTGTGACCTATGACCCCCCCCACTTAGTTGTTCCCACACATATACTGTAGTGGGAATTGCCACCTTGGGTACTACTGCAAGTGTGTGGAGGCCAGTTTTGTCCAGACATGTCCTGGTGTCCCACATAGCTATCAGTTGTGTGCTGCTATCTCAGTAGGCCACCCCATTCCCTTGCACGCATGCAGCATTACCATAGACATGCTAGCAGAACATACTATTCCATTAATTTATTGTTAAGAAGACTGACTTACCTTGTACTTGCAGTAGTTGTGAGGACAGTGCTTGAGAGACGCCTATGTTGGATGTACACAGTACACTACCTATACATGGTAAATTACAGGTAATGTGTGTGTGTCACCCATTTTAGTGTGTGTGCAAGTCAGAAAGAGGTATCGGACCCTGGGGTCCCTACAGTGTCAGTGTGTGTGCTACGCATTGCCTCTTTGCCAAGGTGTGAGCAATCTGGACACCCTTCCATCTGCCTACGGGATCAGGCTCAGGGTCCTCCCCTTGTGAGTCCCTCTGTGCCTGTGGGGACCTTGGCAATGGTGGTGGGCTGTGTGGCCCTTCCCCATGCTGTTCCTGCTGCAGCTGTTTCCGCAGGATCATATTGTGTAGCATGGCACATACTATAAACATGTGTGCATATCTGGCTGGAGAAAACTGCAAGGCTCCACCAGATATGTCAAGGCAGTGGAACTGTGACCTGAGCATCCCAAACACATGCTCTGTAATGATCCTGATTTGTGCGCGTGCCTCATTATGGCATTCTTGTGTGGGTGTGTGTGCATTTCTGATGGGTGTCATCATCCACGACTCCACTGCATAGCCAGCATCCCTCACCAGATGGCCATATGGGATGCCCCCACTGACAAATGACTGACACAGCTGTGACAAATGCCAGATGTGGGAGTTGTGATAGCTTCCATGGCTGCCAGCACACACATTCATGATAATGCTCTAGGCAATGCACATGACCTGGCAGTTGATGGAGGGGAAACCCTTGCGGTTTATATAGACCCTACCGTGTTCACCGGGTGGTGCTTTGATGTGCATGTGCATGCAGAATATCGCACCCAGCACCTCCAGGTATTCTGATACATGGTGGAAGAGATACATATTGCTGGTCCTGTCCTCACAGGTGTTGAGGAAGTAAATGTGCTCACTGGCATATGGTAGCATGGCATCCAGGAACTGGTGGAGTACCCTGGATGTGGATGCCTGTGAGACCCCCATCATGTCCCCAGTAGGTCTTTGGAAAGTACCCGTAGCTAGAATTCTTAAGGCTACACATACCTTGGTATCCACTGGGATGGGCTCCCCTCTGTTGGTTCTAGCTCTGCATTGAGGCAGGCACAGCTCAGTGATTTGCTGAAGTATGTCTCTGTCCACCCTATAGTGCTCTCTTATCTCCAGATCATGTAGCCCCTGGTAGGTTACCCTGGGTCTGATCACTCTTCTCTTCCTCCTCCTTGGTCTGTGGCAGTCGTCAGCATTATCCTCCTCTCTGCAGTCAACCTCTAGCACATACTGATGGATCAAAGCTATGACAGCCCCTAACATTTTTCCAGTTAAAATTCCCCCACATGTATACACCAATGGTGCAAAGTTTGTGGGAAAAAACAGACTGTAAGGTGTTTCCATACTTTATACCATTGTGCTGCAGATGCTGCCTGGATGATTGGCTGACTATGATACATTCCATCTGCCACCTATATTACTCATGGCTTTTATTTGGCCAGTGTGAGTGTTAGAGGCATTAGTGGTAATTTGTGCATAATTGCCTTTATTCTGCTCTTGCTCTTTTTTTAATTATTTTTTACTTACATCTCCTCCCATTTTCAACTGTGCAGCCACCTGCCAGCTGTATTATTGTGTGCTTTGCATGGCCCATTGTGAGCTGCAAGAGTCCCATATTAGTGATTTCTATTTCATTTCTCCTTTATTGTGCTGTTGCCCTTCATTTTTAGTTACATCTCCTCCCATTTTCAGCTGTGCAGCCACCTGCCAGCTGTATTATTGTGTGCTTTCAATGGCCCATTGTGAGGTTGCAGAATCCCATATTGCTAATTTATACCGCATTTCCCTTGTTCTGCTATGTCCTTTTTTTTTTCAATATCCATCCTGTTTAAACCCCGGTGCGCCACACAGACCCATTTAGCTAGTGTAAACAGCAAGAAATGGCAATCCCCTCAGTGCAAACATGTTCCTCAGCTAATGGAATAAGAGTATACAGCCTCAGACACACACCCTCCCTTAGCTAAGCACAAACCCAGGGAACAAAGCTCCAATGTGCTTACAGCAAGCATGACACACACACACACCCTTTTCATGTTAGTTGCACCTCCTGCCTACATGATTGTGTTCAGCACCTACACGGTTAGGTGCAGTATGACACTTAGAAGAATTATGTGATTCAGTATAGGTCCCCTCATTAACATACCCCACTGCCTTAATCCATAGTTACTGCACTACACAAGAGCCTTCCCCCTTAGCAGCCACTGTTCCCTGCCATTGTTTTGATTCTGCTTGCCATTAAGTATAATGGCAAAATGCAACTTTCCCTTAAAATGGACTTTTCACATTAATTTTCTTATTTTCCCCACAATCCCGTTTGTGTGGCACAGACCTATGCTTAAACTATAGAGATCAGCCAAAAAAAACCTTTTATTTTTATAAAAATTAAACACTTTTACATGCAAATGGCCATATATTTGGCCATTGGCATTCCTACAGATTAGGGTACATGCTTTTATTGAAGCTGTCATGGCTCCATTTTCATTTTTGCAGAAATGTATTCAGCTAGTAGCTGAATACATTTCTGCACCTTACACTGTTCATGCACAGTTACCTGCATGCTTCCTGGATCACTATTTTACCTCCTTTGCATGGCTTTCACCAGCAAATGAGGTAATTAGCATCCTGCACAGGTTTCCATGCAGGAACAATGTCGGCTGCCTCGTGCACATCAATACAGCACGTTCCTGGATCACTCAGCAGCCATATTCTATGCAGGAGCAGCTATACTGCTCCTGCATGGAGATTTTCCATTCGTGAATCCGGCCAATTAACTGTTGTTTTTATGATATTAATTTATATAGATATAATGTTCACATTTTTCTGAATATCTCAACAATCAAGTGACACAGACAGTACTCCTTAGCCTCATATGAAAGCTCTCACCCAGATGAATAACATGCTGCTGACAGTATGTGTGTAACTTCAGTGGTTGCTGAGATATTGTAATTTGTTTACAAAATATGACAAATAT
The DNA here is from genome assembly GCF_019279795.1 of Protopterus annectens. NCBI lineage: Eukaryota > Metazoa > Chordata > Ceratodontiformes > Protopteridae > Protopterus > Protopterus annectens. The sequence continues at coordinate 797,916,311 of NC_056749.1, read as the reverse complement.
AATAGTTAATCCCCTGGATTCACGAAGCTCCATGCAAGAATAAGGCTATTCTTGAACGGGGTGGTTTGTGTCCGTTTAGGATAGCAACGCACCTTGCATATGCATGAAGGCGTGCTGCTATCTAAAATAAATGGACACGAACCAGGAGTGAGTGCAGGGGGCATGTGTCAGCAGTACCTGCACCTGAAACACAACCCCTTCACTCTGAAAGTGCTGTATGGCACTTTCTGACACAGATGAGTGTCAAACTATATAATACTAGAGCCTAGCTCTAATATTATAAGGTAAACTAGTGTCTGCAGACACTGAAATGTAAATAGCTAATGTTTCAGTGTTTGCAGAAACTAAAAAAATAAATAAAAACCACAAACACCTAGAAGACAGCAGCCTTCAAGTGCACACCCCCAAATGAATGCACTCTTGTCCTACATGCATGGAAGCAGTAGGGCAAGAGGAAAGGAATAAAAAAGTAATATTTTTTCATGAAATAAATCCGACGTTTCAGCACCGCGCAGCTTGTTTGCATGGAGTGCCACTATGCTTAGCCTGGCTGAAATCCTGAAAATGATAGACAAGTGCTACTGTGATAGAAAATGTCATCAAGCTGCTGTAGTATAGTGGTACTGCCATGGTATAGCATGTAGAGCATGATCGGTTCAAATCCCCCCTTTGGAAAGTTATTTAATAAACATTTAAGGAATGTGAATGATAGATGTGAATCATATGGCTCACGTATAGCACAGTAGAGGTGGGAATATGTAAAAAATAATTTATAAATTTAATGAAAAAAATAGATTAAAGCAATGCTTTACTAGTGCAAGCATTGCTTACCTGCTTTGAGCTCTGCTTAGCTGGTGTAAGCATTGCTATGCGGATTTGAGCAGAACTAAGCATATTGCAGCATATTAAAACCAGACAATCAAGAAAAAGTGCACCTAAACTGCCCTATTTAAACCACACAGGTGGGAATACAGCCATAACCATTTGGGATTGCACACAGCCGGACCAAAATGTCTAGCGTTGGTTAAGGTGTGCACTTCAGAGTTGGGGTATCCAGAAGTCCAGGGTCATGGTTGGGCTCCTAGCTAAAAACCATGATGGCAGGCTGCTGCAGGGCCAGTACCAGGGCTCACAGTACAAAGCAGAGGCCTGGGACCAGCTTGCACATGATCTCACCAGTACCACTGGCATACCCTGGACTGGTGAGCAGGTAAGTCATCACTATAATGACCTGAAGCGGAGGATGGATGCACTCTTGGACCAGTGGATCCAAGAAGCCCGAGCGCAGAATGTCCCACCTGTCTGTAAGTATGCAGTCTTATGTATCTCTAAGTATGGAAAAAGTTCAACTTGTGACTGTGCAGGTGTGATTAATGTGAGATGTCTCCCCATACAGCTGCTGTGGAGAGGTGCCAGAATGTGCAGGCTCATGCCCAGCAACTGGTCTGGCTGCATCGGCACTATGGTGAGTACAGAATACCACCTACTATTAGCAGTAAGAAATCAAAATTATAGTAATGGTAGTACTGCCTGTATATATATCTGTGCTGTAAAAGTCAGGAATAAATGTCTGTGTCAAGCTGCCAGTGTTACAATGGAGTATTCCCAGCTGCTGTGTAATACATATATCAATAACAAACAAGGTACAATATGCAGGAGAGGAATATTAGAATATGTATGAATGTGTCTGAGTGAACCTGCCAAGAAAGTACCATGTCAGGGCTACTGTAACAGTTAGAAATGAAAAGCATTCCCCTGTGCAGATCATGCAGGAATAGTAATTGTGGATTTCTGAGTCGTACACAGATATTTATGTCAAAACTAATAAAGGTGATCCCAAACACTGGTGTGTGTCATCTCACTTGTACCTGATAAATAGAAATGTGTATGTCCTACAGAATGCATTAACTGAGGTGAACTGATTCAGCACTGCTTGTCTGCATACTTTAGAATGGCCATGTCAAATAACTGGAAAAAAGCAACAGTACATATTCCCATCAGAATGTGGTTTACTTGTTTTTTCTGCCAGCATTGTCCTGTGTTAACCTTTCAATTTCAGCTGTATGTAGCTGTGAATGTACTGAAAATGTATACGGCTAACAGGTGCAGACTTTAAACCTACATTGTGTACTCAGGAATCCAAATTGCAGTATCTAGTTGTAAAACAGTCAAATGTGCAGCTAATGTGCACATGTTTCACAAACAGTGACACCATTGTCTGTTGTGTGTGCATAATTTGTACTGAAAATGGGAAACAAATAATGCAACATGTCATAATAAAAGTACTGTGCACAAAAATATGTACTAGATAGAGATGTCACAAGCAACACACAGCATCTCCTCAATAGCTCAGTCTGATAAGGACTAGGCATGTACTTCAATTTTGCACAAAACAGCAAGGTTTGAATCCAGGAACCACCACTAACATCTTAGTCTGGTTCTACAGTTTTAAACTGCAATCTGAACAGAAAAAAGAATATACTGCAACACATACATTTTCCATACAGGGCACACAGGTAAAGAAATCTGAATAGAAATACTAGTATGATGTGTATAACTATGAAAGTTGTACAATTGTTGTGTTGATCAGCCCCAGTCCTACAAATAGATGCAAGCAAGACATCCACACTCTCCAGTCTGGTCCAGACAAGCCCCCTCAAGTGTCATACTGTCACGGATAGGTTTCCCCAGTTGCCAAGAAACCTGCACACAGAGAATGTCACAGTAGATGTATGTGAAAGACATAACACACACTCCAGGGCCTGCAACTAATATGTGAATCTGAAATATATGTAGAAACAGCAATGTAATGTGCACACAGTTCATCTGCACAGGCCCACAGGTAAATAAATTGGTATAGAAACAGGTCTGATGTGTATAACTAAAATAAGGATACAATTGCTTTGTTGATATCTACAGCTGTTGGTGTGCTGTAGGAGTCCCATGGCCCAGGTAGACTGTAAGTGTGGTCAGAATGTAGAGTAGTGAATAGTAGTGTACTGACAAATGTACTTGATAGCAGTTGTCAATTGAATCTGTTCCCTTTCCCACCACTCAACTGATACAACCATCTCACTGAAACCAACATGGGTATGTTCCTAAACATACCTCTACTGTTGGGACCATTGTTTTATTTGGTTTATCATTGTTTAAACTGTTTGCATACTAATATTCCCTGTTGAATAATCATCTTATTGCCTGCCTGACATACCACTAACTGGCATGTTGTTCCGACCCTGAATACCATTCCATACATCTATGGGTTCTGTTTGCTATAGCACTGTTATAATTGCACTGTTTTTGGTAAATGGGAATATCCATGCATGCTATTTTGATTAATGTTGTAATGTGTTGTGCATGACTAACCATATTCATTGTTAATTTCCACACCATAGCACACATGGAAGGCAGATCCCAGCGGATCTGCCTCTCCACCCCACCTGGCCGAGGCACTGGTTCCCAACACATCTGGAACCCAACCCAGATCTCCTTCATCTGCTGGTCCTGCACCACCCTCGGGTGGAACTGCTGCAGAGGATGGGGATCAAACCCCCCCATGCAAGTGGGCACGATGAGGACATTGTCACTTGGGATGAGGTCTGTGGCATGGTGCTCTGTGTCCTCCAGACAAAGCTGGATGATGGCCTGCACCAGGTAGAGGGCAGGCTGTCACAGCTAGAAGGGCAGGTGGCCCCTCTAGCCCAGCCCCCAGCACAGCCGCCTTCAGGGCTGTGAAGGAATAGTGGTGACTGCCATCGGGTGGGGACATAAGTGTCATTACTACCAACTGGGTGACTCATGAGTCTCAGTTTCCCAACCAATCTCCCCATCAAGGTGTTTACCCCCAATGTGTCATACACCACCCTTGTCTGCTGTCTTGTCTGTCTTGTCTGTCTGCAAATGCAACCTCTACTACCAAACATCCCACACCACACTTACCAATAATCCTTCCTTAACATCCCACTCTCATCTTAAAAAAAAGGAGGGCATCTGTCCCTCAAAAAAATCATGCCCCATACATAGCTCTGCATTTTGCCCAGAGATATGTACCCAGCACACAATCTAACCCTACCAATCATCCATATTGTATGATGCCCACACACCTCCATGTAGGGTGTGAGGTTTCAAATTCTAAATTGTCCACATTGAAAACAGCTGTTGCTGTCAAAGAAATGCAGAGCTATGGTCCTTTCATACACCTGTCCTGCACATCCCTACTTATTTCTCCCCCTCCTTCCCCCAATTTCACCACTTTCCTATCTCCATTTTTTCTTTTCTTTATTTGAAAATAGCGCGGGTATAAGCAGCTGTAAGGGGCCGTAAGCTAAGCTAAGCTCACATAAGCTCTGCACAAACCAGCGCAAACCCACTTACAACTGCTTTAAAGTGCCTTAATCACTCTGTTTCCATCAGCCCCTGTTCTGCCCAGCTACAAAATAAGCATCCCTTGCAAGTCTCAAACCCAGGGTCCTGCATAGTATAGCCAAAGTGATTTACCACTAAGCCATTTCAGACATAAAAACTCTGACGTTTTCTCAAACATATCACCCAGCACAGTCATTCAACAATATTGGAAATGTATTTATGTATGTAGATGTCTGTATGTGTGTGTGTATATATATATATATATATATATATATATATATATATATATATATCTGTATACATCTATAGATAAATATATATGCATATATATGCATATATATATATCTGTATACATCTATAGATAAATATATATGCATATATATGCATATATATATATATATATATATATATATATATATATATATATATATATATATATTTATATTTATATAAAAGATATACATATATATAAGAACACAAGAAATAAATATATGACCAAAGGCACCGTTAATGGGGTGAGGGGCCCCAAAATAAGTACCTCTTGTAATTATTGATATCATCTCCTCCTCCACAGCTGAACAGATTTGCCTTGCAACACAATAACCAACACTTGCAAGTCTCATACCCAGGACCCTACACAACATAGCCACAACAAGTTAGCAGTAATCCATCCCAACTGTACAATGTCAGGATGATATCAATAACATATCATGCAAAACAGTCTGTCTACCATAGGAAATGTACAATGTAGAAGCAGTAAACATTCCAATGATACACACACACACACACACACACACACACACACACACACACACACACACACACACACACACACACACACACACACACACACACACACACACACACACACAAACACACACACACACCTATATATATATATATATATATATATATATGTATGTATATATATATATATATATATATATATATATATATATATATAGGTTTTACTATGTTTTGTGCGAATGACATTCTGTCCTCAGCACTGCTGCTGAAAATCAGAATGTCGGGTATGTCAGGTACAAAACATAAATGGATAGGATAGTCGAACACATTTATGCGAATGCAGTAGTGTATTCACATAAGTGTTTTCGACTATCTGCACTGTGATCGCGGTACAGTGGGGATTGGAAATTCATCCATATCCCCACTGTAGTGCTATCTCAGAGTTAGAATATATTAGTAGGGGTGTGTGGGGGGTGCAGGGGGGCTTTCCCCCCTGCAAAAACATGATATGTCATATAGGAGTGTGATTTACATCATCTTCTATATGGCTACAATGTCAACTCAAATGTGTCGATCATTTGGGTCAACATTGCGGCCAGTCGGAATGCTTGGGTTTGGGTTTACTTTTCATTGTTTCGATCGGCAAATGTTTTGCCGTTTGCACAAACAATAGTAAACTATATATATATATATATATATATATATATATATATATATATATACATATATATATAGAGATATATATGTATATACACATACATACACATATACATATATTACTACGTATATGTATGTATAAGGATATATATATTTAGAGGGTGCACAGCATATTGAACAGCCAGTAATCCTACAGTTGCCACCTTTTAAAATGGCCAGTGTTTGATTCTTTCATACAAAAGACAATTATTGCATGAAACATATACCCACAAAGTCAAAGCATATCACACCACACACAGGTTTGCATACATCGAAATGTTTATTTGTGTACTATTTCAGTTGTATATGCCATTTCATATAGCAGTTAAGTGTTTGAAATACATAATAACTGAGTAATGCAACTCTCAAGCAAAACATTTAATACAGTAATCTGAAAGCATAACATATGTTGGTGTCCAGGCCAAGGCCTTCAAGTAGTACAACGATAAAGAAACACTGGCCTGGAAGATAAGAATCAATAAACGTTAATTAATTACAGATGTAGTTCATCAGCTTCCAATTACACTCTGTACTCAACCCCTAGGGGGAAAGAAATTCACTAGTCACAATGAAAATGTATCTGTTACATAACAATGCTTAACTTAAAACATCACTATCACACTGACAAACAGAACAGTCTGTAAGACAGTAAGCACTAGCCCACCACTTTTCCCATGGTGAAATGTATGAAAATTTACAGCCATATACCTTCATGTGTCTTACTACTGATATCCCTCACATGTTGTAACAGCCTAGGTTAAAAATGGTGCATACCCCTCACTCACAGAATGACTTACAAGGGCATATAACAGTGTTGCATACACTGACCTCTGGACTGTTTAAGGTCACACATGTTTTGTCCAGCTGTAGCCCACATATATATGGACCCTACCCCACAATATATCTGGGAGTCCACAACATCACTGAAATGATAGCAGGAATGTCAGCACTACATAATGATAGGCCACTACTTAACAACCTCTTACTGCATGACATATGGACAAAGCCAAGTATATAGGTGGAGGACAGAGGCCGGAACACAGGGCCATATTTGCAATATTGCTGTTATACGCTATGAAAGTTGCTGGTGTTACAGGATTAGTTGCAACATACCCTTATTCAGGAATATGAAGTGAGAAACACAGATGCATGTAGCCATGTACTGATAGCTCTCAACAGACAGAATGACACTGATATATCAAAGACAAGACATGTGTGGTGAACAGACAAAAGATAACAGCAAATCCTCTGGCCATCATGTGGATAGGCCCAGAGTTGAAAGCTATGCAGACAGACTGCATTCCATGCTAAACTAGCATGTACACACAAACCCTGTAAAACTGACAGTATACAATGCATACAACAACAATACTCACACTGTCCGTAGGTTTGGAACCTTATACAAATATGTAATTGGCCTGTGTCAGCAATACTGTTATAAGAGGTATTGCTACCTGCTGTATGTACCACTGCTGCCCACACACAAGAAGGATGTCTTCCATACAGGAAAGGTAAAGGGACAATGCCCACATGATGTAGTAATTTATAGTAGTTGGTTGCCATGACAGTGGGAATTCGAAGTACTATACAGCTGGCTGCATACTATTAGCAATTCATGAACACTGATTAGTGCAGAGGCCATCACCTGATCATGAGCATCATAGGTTCATAGGTTCATAGGTTGGTACTAGGCTATCAGCCCTAGGGCCTATACAAGCCTAGCCATAACAATTCCCTGGCTATTTCTTCCCACACTATTTACTTCCATGGACCCCTGTCTAGCAGGGCAACTGACGTGATCCCCAGGGTGAATTTCCTTTCTCCCATCCAATCGTCAAGGTTTCTTTTGAAGAGGACCAAAGAGGCACTCTGCTTGACATGTATGGGCAATCAATTCCAGAGTCTGGGGAGTCTCTGGGTCAGAAATCTATCCCTCCAGCATGTTTTGTTTATTGTGATGACAAGGTTTAGATCCTTGAAGTGTGTGGCTCTGAGGGATTGGGATTTCAAGTGTAGCATGTCTAACAGCTCTGGGTTTGACATGGCCTTGTATGTTAAGCAACGATCGCCTCTGAGTAGAAGATATGCAACAGAGTATAGCTGGAATTTTTTAAGGCAGTCAGCATAGGGCATCTGCTTTAGGCCTGTGATTCTTTTAGTGAGGTATTTCTGTGGCCTTTCCAGTTGTTGCAGATGTCTTGAGAGGTACATACCAAACGGGGCATTGTATTCTATAATGGGTCTAATGATGGATGAGTACAGTGGGACAATGACCTCCTTTTTTCTGGATGAAAAGCCCTTAGTGATGAGGTGGGCCACATAGAAGGATTTCCTGACTGTTGTGGTGATGTGGTTATCGAAGGTGAGACCACTGTTCACCTGTGTCCCTCTTATCAAACTTTCGGTGTTTAGTGTACTGCCACCTATATGGTAATTCACAGATACATGTTTTTTCCCAAGGGGGATAACTATACATTTCTTGGCATTGAGCTTGAGCCCATGGCTCTGGCACCAAGCATCTGTTTCTGTAAGGCCCTTTTGTAGAGTATCCACATCATATGGGGATTCAATAATGGCTCCCAGTTTGCAGTCTTCCGCAAACTTTGTTATCCAGAGTCCCTT